>NW_023495007.1:1365000-1854648 GCF_904425465.1 Colossoma macropomum
GTTAGGTCAGACTGTAAAAAAAAACTGTAAAGGTACCGCACCTGGACTCTTGCTTACTTAAAAATGCATTTGCAAAAATACATGTACTCTGCGATTATTATTCCCACCTTACAAATAATACTACATCATCAGAGACTTTTGTGTTGGCTGTGATCTGTGATCTTATATATATTATATCTCATATATCTAAGTATATATCTAAGTACTTATTTACTCTTACTTGAGTAATTTCCTTTATTAATACTTTTACTTGTACTTGGGGAAGTGATCTCTACCATAACAGTACGTTTACTTAAGTAGGGATTTTCTGCACTCTGGTGTCATCAGAACTATCAAGGCCTTTAATGTGTGAAATAAAAATATAAATAATCCTAATAATATCCTGTGCAAAAAATATAAATAAATAACTAAAAATAGGCCAAACTTTTAACAGAGTTGTGACAACAACTCATTAGTCAGTAAATTAGAAAGAGTGAAACAAATAGATAATGTGACTAAGTATGGGATACCTTTTTCCTTTAACCTATTCAAATACAACACACTTACAGCACACTTACAACACACTAAGACTTATAATATATATATTTTTCATAATATTATAATTCAGTAACTACAGGGACTTCAGTGTATATTGATTGAGCTATTCTTAGGCTAATAGAAGTATGTAATGAAACTCTGGGCCCGCCAGCAGGCTCTGACCTTAAGGGGTTAAATGTTGATGTCTTGTAGTTAAACTTGCAGATATCCATCTACAGAAAGAAGAGTCAATGTTTTTCCACTCTGAGCTGATGGTTTCAAACAGTTGGACAACTTCTTCATGCTGGTTTGTGTTTATCATGAGAACAAACATTCTCTACAGGATTTAAATCTGGATTCAGACCAAAACCAACAGTAAAAGCCATTAGTATTCTGGTCTTGTTCCATTTTTTGCACAGGAGTGTATATTCTTATTCATATGTTTTCTTGATTGAAAAGGTAGTTCATAATAACAAGTATGATGATTCTATGATATAAAATGAAGAAAAAAATTACAGACTTGTATTTTTATTTCTGAGAAATCATTGGGCCTTCACTGAAATCCTAAAAGGCCCTAAAGGTTCACCAATGTAGCTCTCACTAAATATATGATTAGTGTTGACTTATAACCTATAAAATGTCCTGGATGATTGTTAATACTCACAATCTGATTTTGGAACCGTTTGATTTTTTTTGACATTCTATAGTTCTCTTTGAAACTGTATATGTCACAGTTTATAAGATTTAAAATGTTGTTTGATCTAACCCCTGGCAAAATTATTGATATGACCTTTGACCTTTAAGTCATTAATCAGATTTTGTCTGAAACTGCATCATCATTAGTGTGCGTCAGAATGAAGGTAGCCTTTTCTTATTAGAAATGACATTCTCAGTTAAAACGATCACAAATAACTTGAATGTGTAAAAAAAGATCTTAGTCCATTTAAACTTTATTTTTTTTTATCCTAAAGAGTTATGGGAAATGGAAAGCAACTAAAGATAATCTACAATACTTTTGAAAGCATTTAATGAAATTTAGTCAGTTAATTCAGATATGACTGGGTGCCTTTCTGCTGCCAAACACTGCTGGAGTTAGAAGCATCAGTTACTTTGGAGACCCATCCATGATAATCTTACATTCTGTGCTGATTTATCATTTATTGTAAAATTTTCATTCACTTAAAAATACGTTATTGCATTTTATGAATCCATGCCAATGTATTCCAGTTTAACATACAACCTTGCCTATAGAGATTTGTGTTGTTTGTGTGTGCGTGTGTGCTTTTTTTTTAGTGTGCTTTTGAGGATGACGTAAACATAGGTCAGTTATAAATGTGTTTGATCTCTCCTGACATTCTGTTACAAAAGGTTTTGTCCTGCTGCAGAAGGTATTGTATCAAACTATTGGGTCATACTATTAGTCATATGCTATTGATTTATTTTGTATGATACATATTCTCTTGATCATTTTTATTTGCATTAATGTTCTGATGATATGAGTGTGATGAACTGTTTTAAGGTTGTATAACTGTTCTTTCTTACATTTTATTTAAGACCAGACTCCTGACATGAATTCTGTGGCGTCCCTTGAGAACACTACATTTATTCGCCCCCCAACATTTTACATCAGCGGATTGTACAACATGCCACATTCAAAGTATTACTATATATTTCTGTGCTTTGTGTATTCTGGGACTCTTTTAGGAAATTCTTTTATAATAGGCACTATATACCTGGCACGCACTCTGCACACAGCAAAGTATATAGCTGTCTTCAACTTGGCCTTGTCTGATCTGTTTGGAAGCTCTGCAATTATTCCAAAGTACGCAGACATGTTTCTGCATGACAACCAGTACATATCTTATGAAGACTGTCTGGCAAACATGTTTTTCGTTTTTCTCTTTATGACTATGCAGTCCTTTACTCTGCTTGCTTTGTGTTTTGACAGAGTAATTGCTATATGTTTTCCTCTGAGGTATCATGCTATTGTTACCAAAACCACAATGACTCTGATCATTGGTGTTATGTGGATCATCTCTGCATTTCTTGTTACTGTCCGTGTAGCTCTGATTACCAGATTGTCCTTCTGTAGATCTGCCATAGTTTACAGTTATTTCTGTGATCATGGCCCCATCTACAGACTAGCCTGTAATGATAATTCTCTTAATTACATGATGGCCTATGTATATATTGCTGTTGTGCTTTGCCTTCCATTGCTACTAATAGCCCTTTCATATGTTTGTATTGGTTTTGCTCTGTGTAAGATCTCACATGGTACTGAGCGAATCAAAGCCATGAAAACCTGCACTTCCCACATCATATTAGTGGCCATGTTTTATCTACCACTCTCTGGCGTTTATTTTACTGCTCATACGACATATATAGATCCTAATACCAGAATAATGAACTCAGTCCTAGCACAAGTAATTCCACCTATGTTAAACCCCATCATATATTCTCTGAAGACAGAGGAGGTATTGCAGTCTATTAAAGTACTCTACAAACGAATCAAAGTGAACTTTGCAATGGAAGAGTCTGTGAAAAGTATAGCAAAAAATTAAAATTACATAATAACTATGGTTCCTTTATTGGCATAAAGCAAAGAATTGTTTACTGTTTTTTCACTGAGTTAAGAGAATGAAATTCCTCCCTTCAGGTTTCTATTACAATTGCTCTTTATTAATATTATGAAAGGTCTATAATTGCAGTTTAATGTACTGCAAGTTACCCTATGTTGTATAAAGTTAGGACATTCATTTGGAAGGCATTCAGGTATATTTGAATAAATCATTTTTGAATAAATATCTATACACAGCTTACATATTTACAAAAATGCTCCAAAAAGTCATTTGAACATACATGGTTGTTCTTCAGGTTTACAATTATGTAGCCATTATTTTCTTCAATACAAACAAGTGAAACTTAAACATAGCAGGGGCAGTTGCCAAGACCAGAACCACATGTAAAAAAAAACAATAAAATAAAAAAAAAATTTAAATTTCAGTTAAATTTTTACTTTCTCATTGTGCTCTTTGAAAGAATTGTTAAGATTTGGAACAAAGGTAAAAGCTTACTTCAGCCTTTGTATGGTATGTTTTATTATTCAGTTCTCTGTTAGAAAAGATACATGTTTTAGGTCACTCATTGTATGCCAATGACTACTACTTTCAAAGAGGTGGGGGATGTAGGGAGTGTGCACATTGTGTGGTTGAAGAGAGCTCAGCAATGGCTGCAGCAGAACACAGCATAGTTTGCTTTTTAAATTTGCTTTATAAGTAGCCTTTGGTTAGCCATTTAGCTTCACTAAAATAATGCTAATTTCTGTAAAGATGTCTACGGGATTTTTAATGGTGTGTTACCACCAAGTTAAGGATGGGTGTATATTCACATTTTATTGCTGATTTCTACTGTAATCACAGACATTTAATGTTTATTACATTCATGTAACATATTCTTTGAATAATTTTTCTCAAATTTTTAAATAAATGTTTGACGTGGTATATAAACATTGTTCATTTCAAAATGTAGCACTCAGTCCAGCCAAAAACAGTCCATATATTTCTACGAAGCTGTGCAAATAGCCCATTTAGTTTTTACTGCTTTTGTGATGTCATGGCAAGAAATGAGTTTACATATGTCCAGGGTGGGGATAGCTACTGAATAATTAGTAGTTAGCTACTTTGTAGCTACTTTCCCAAAATTTGTAGCCAGCTACAATTTAGCTACTTTTCCAGAAAAAAGTAGAGGCCACTTTTTAGCTACTTTCAAAGCCCGTTTGTCAGAATGTGTGTGAATCTCCACCTGACATACCAAACAGGCCCAACTGAAAGTGTGAACAAGACACTGCATTTAATCATGTGCCAGAAAGAAACATACAATTGAAAAGCTGCAAATATGCAAAAAGATCACCAAAAACTAGGTTTAAGTGTAACCTACAATCAAACTTACACAACCAAAGACATGATATCCAACAAAAATTAAGACTAAAGGGAAAGTCAATCATTCCAGGTTTTTCCTAACAAAAATCAACAAAAATAACTGTACTGGACTGTAGTGGTGAAGAGGGAGCTGCTCTCCCAACTGCTACCGTGACCCTATCTGGACTAAGCGGTTAATGATGATGATGATAATGATGGACAAAATGGCTCTCAACATTTCGGTTGTGACCCCTGAGCTAAGCCTACTAGTAAGGGGTGATCAGCGTGTGGGGCCAGCGTGTGACCGTCTGCTCAAACTGCTTGCACCGTTTGCACAATCACCACCAGCCCAGTTACCAACCAAGTCCTATGGTTCACATTTTGCATGGATTGCCTGAAGACTGTAGCAAAATTGTAGCGAAAATTATCGCTATAGCTACACGAAAATTTGTAGGCGCTACAGCTATTAGCTACATTTCATAAAACTGTAGCGTCCACCTGTTCAGCAGGTAAGCCTGTTCGCACAGAACATATAAGCAGTATTTTGGCTTAAACAGTAGGACAACCAGACAGAAATGAAAACATTTACATATACATAGGCACAGTAACACAGGCACAGTAACAAAAACACCTTGTTTATTTGTAAGTAAGAGATGTTAAAAAATGGTCATGTTAAAATTTGTGATGACTGTTTTCAGTAAATAAAACCCCAGAAATGTAAGAAGTGTGTCTCAGGGGAGAAGATAAAATACAATAAAAATGAAGTATATGGGCCCTTTAAATCTGAAGATTAGTGGAGCCTGTTAGTAGGACGGTTGAACAGATGGCCTAGCTCTTATAATCATTGTTTGTCACTGTAACCAAAGAACCATGAGGAATAAGACTAGCCTTTGTAAATGTAATTTCTGTCCAGTGAGGCGTTTTGCCTCTTTAACTTATTGAACTGCTGCTGGGTGGGTTGTTTTTTCAGAATTCTCTTCTGGCAGCAGGACCATTCTCCCTTCTTCCTGTAACCTGTAATCTGATTACTGTCTCTTTTTTTTGTACTGTAACGAATTATAGATCCATATTTTTTGTATCTTGATATGTCACCATTACATGTATTCCATTACTACTCAACCCTGGACCGTAGTATTAACTTATTGTGCCAGATTCATAACACACCATCATATTTACCGTTATGTTTAGAGCAACTAGCGTCATGGTAACTGGTTTTCATATTCACATGAGGATTACTGACAAGTCTTACTGCTTGTGCAAGGCATTGCCACATTTTTCCTTCATTTACATGTGACAGTGGCAATTCATAACATGACATATGCCTGCAAAAACACCTAAACCCTTCTTACGTTAATTTTTCTTAGTAAGAAAATGATTTGGATTAAATTATACTTTCTACAGTGTTTCCAAACATATGTTGTGACACATGCAAGTAATTACCAAGTTGTGCATATTCATCCACTCACTTAGTTAACCAAAATAATTAAAAAACTACATGTAAACTGAATTATTTGCAAAATTCATTCTGAATTGAAAAATAGGATTAAAAAGTAAAGCTGCTTGAATTGAATATGTAATTCATTTTTAACATGCACAGCCTCATTTCCAGAAAGGTTGGGGCGCTGTGCAAAATGTAAATAAAAACAATGCAAAGACATGCAAATCGATTAAACCCTATATTTAATTGAATAGAATACAAAGAGAACATATCAAATGTTGACACTGAGAAATGTTATTGTTTTTTGAAAAATATATTCCAATTTTTAGTTTGATGCCAGTAACACAAAATGTTGGGACAGGGACAACAATAGACTGGTAAATTTGTGTAATGCAAATTAAAATATCTACCATGCAAATAAGAAACCATATATGAACAGGATCCAAAAACTTTCTCTAGATAAAAGCTGTTTTAAGATGGACTTTAAGATGGCACAGTGGAAAAATGTTCTGTGGTCAGACAAATCGAAAAGGATGCCACATCCTCCAGGCTAATGAGGAGAGGGACCAAAAGCCAGCATCCATGATGGTTTGGGGGTGCATTAGTGCATGTGGGATGAGTGACTTGCACATCTGTGAAGGCACCATTAATGCTGAATGACATATACAGGTTTTGGAGCAACATATGCTGCCATCCAGGTGACATCTTTTTTGGGGAAGGCCTTGCTTATTTCAGCAAGACAATGCCAAACCACATTCTGCACATTGTGCAACAGCATGCCTCCGCAGTAAAAGAGTCTGGGTGCTAAACTCGTCTACCTGCAGTCCAGACCTGTCAGGCATTGAAAACATTTTGTGCTAAATGAAGTAAAAATATGATAAAGGAGACCCCAAACTGTTGAGCTACTGAAGTCCTATATCAAGCAAGAATGGGAAAACATTTCACCTTCAAAAAATTCTTCTTCTTCTTATGATGATGATGATTATTATTATTATTATTATTAATAATAATAATAATAATAATAACAATAATAATAATACATTAATATATACTCTATATTGACAAAAGCATTGGGGCACCTACAAGAGCTTTTACAACACCCCATTCTAAATTCACGGACCTGTAACAAGGTGCCTGACTAGTCCCCATGTGAGGATCAAACCAGTGATCCTCGCATAGGAAAGCCTGCAAGGCACTCAAACTAGCAACCTCAAGAGGCGAAGGCGAGTGCGTTATCGGTGCGCCACCATGGTGGTGCTGGGGAAAGTGTTCCAGAACCGACTGGTGAACTGAGATCCATGGTCAGACACCACATCAGTCGTGAATCCATGGACTCTTACCACGTGCTGTAATAGTAGCAAGGCTGCTTCTTTGGCTGACGGTACTCCAGGCACTGCAACAAATTTGCAGGCTCTGGAAAACTGGTCAACCACATTCATAATCCCTGTGTTGCTCTGAGACACAGGCAACCCAGTGATGAAATCCAGGGAAATGCGGGACCAGGGCCGAGATGGTATGGGAAGGGGAAGTAGCAAGCCTGCTGGTCTTGTCTTGGGTTCCTTGTTCTGAGCACATACCTGGCAGGCTGCTACATAGGCACGTACATCCTTCTCCATCCTAGGCCACCAGAAGCGTCTCCGTAGGAACTTGAGTGTGAGATTAGCCCCTGGAAGGCACATAAAAGGAGATGTGTGCCGACCTGGGGGTCTGGAGTGCCCCCTGGATGTCGGTCTCCAGCCCCCAGTGCAATGGGGCAACGATCTGGGTTCCAGGAATAATGGGCTCTGGAGACTTGTCTGTCCTCCGTCTGAGCAAAAGTTCTCAAGTGGGGGCACACGTCTCCTTTTACGTGCCATCCAGGGGCTACTTGCACACTCAAGTTCCTATGGAAACGCTTCTGGTGGCCTAGGATGGAGGAGGATGTGTGTGCCTATGTAGCAGCCTGCCAGGTATGTGCTCAGAACAAGGAACCCAAGACAAGACCAGCAGGCTTGCTACTTCCCCTTCCCATACCATCTCGGCCCTGGTCCCGCATTTCCCTGGATTTCATCACTGGGTTGCCTGTCTCAGGGCAACACAGGGATTATGGTTGTGGTTGACCAGTTTTTCATCCATCCATCCATCCATCATCTAAACCGCTTATCCTTCTGGGTCACGGTGGGGTGCTGGAGCCTATCCCAGCTGTCATCAGGCGGAAGGCAGGATACACCCTGGACAGGTCGCCAGTCCATCGCAGACCAGTTTTTCAAGGCCTGCAAATTTGTTGCAGTGCCTAGACTACCGTCGGCCAAGGAGGCAGCCTTGCTACTATTACAGCACGCATACAGCAAGCTGGATAACAGGCTATGAGAGCATTGCAGGGAATCCAGTTCCCTCTTCATATGGGACCCCACCTCCAAGGACCCCAGGGCCTCAATCACCCCCACTTCTGCCCAACCAATCGCCAAAAGAGCAGGATTCTCGCATGCGGGAGGGCAGGTGCCTCTGCTGCGGGCAAGTTGGTCACTTCCGGCCCCAATGCCCTGAGCTGGCAGGAAAAGCCAGGGTCTGTTACAAGGTTGGTGGCCTGATTGAGGCCCTGGGGTCCTTAGAGGAGGCGTCCCAGGTGAAGAGGGAACCACGTTCCCCGCAATGCTCTCATGGCCTGTTATCCAGCTTCAAGGCCTGCTCTATCAATTTCTTAAGAGAGGTAGGAGCTTCTCTTGTAGCCAGCTCATCCTTCACCTCACCACTGAGGCCTTGCTGGAAAACAGCGATTAGCACCGAAAGTACGGCGCATAGTTGCCATGAATAGTTCTGTGGAGGAGCACATGGAAGGCTCATTGTCCCACACTGAGGTGGCCCATGCCAGGGCTCGATCAGTGAGTAGCGATATTATGAATGTTACTTTGGAGCGTTCAGTGAGGAACCTCAAGGGTTGCTACATGCACTCCGCTCAGCGACAGAGTGGCTGGCGCTGTCACCTCATGGCAAGAAGGGCCAGGGTTTGATTCCCTGGCTGGGCAACCAGGGTCATTTCTGTTTGCATTTTTGAGTTGAAGATGCTAAATTACCAAGTGTGTGTGTATTTGTCCTGTGATGGACTGCTGACCTGTTCAAGGTGTTTCCTGCCTTCTGCCCAATGAGTGTTGGGGTAGGTTCCAGCACCCCCCGCAACCCAGGAGGATAAATGGCTTAGATAATGTGTGTGATTGTGTTTCTGCATTAAGAGAGTGAGAGGAGGGGCGCTGTTCCAATCCACTAGACTGACTGTGCTTTCACACAAACAGGCCCAAAAACACATTTTAACAGATAAATAATAAATATGATAAATATTATTCAAAAATTTAATCATATTTAAACCCTGTCTTTCAATTTCAATTTTAGCACTCAACATTAATCCAAGTGGATAGAAAATCAATAAAAACATGGCCGCCCTAAGCTAATTATTTATTTTTACCCAATTATAAACAATAGAATGACCATCAAAATTCTAACATTTTCAACTCACAAACACTCTAAACTAACAATTTCTGAAATGGTGTCTTAGGTTGGCCCATTTTCAAGATCTGTATAAGCAAAAATGTCATTTTTTTTATCAAAAATTAGCCAAATTCATAAAGATATGAAAATTTTATTAGCATTTAAATGTCAAACAATGGCATATCTGAGTAGCCCAGGGTCTCCTGAAAATAACAACATGTTATGCATGTGTGACTGTCTCATGTAAATACTTTATAATTGTAATTGTAATTGTAATTACCAAAAATCATACAAAAATACCCCAGGGTTTGAAGAGTTAATCCACATCCTACACTTCTTCTCTTTTGTCTTTGGTTTACGAAATAGGTAAAATTTCATTTCTTTTGCCAAACTCTTGAGATGTTGGGTATTTGATTCATAAATTCCCCCCACATACAAAGCTTCAGCATAGTTGTGAGCGATTGAGCGTACAAGCCTAGTTCCAGTTGCTAAGCCATGATTGGTCAACCAGTAATTGGGATGGATTTTAGTGAAGGGTGGGGGCCAGGGTAAGAAGCAGTCTGGTTCCTTAGCCACTCACAGAGAGCTTGGCAAATGCTGTACTCTGTAATCAAGGTCCTCACCTATATGGATGCACGTGCCCTGGGTAGCTGTACATGGAAACTCTCAATATGTGGTCAAATGAGGTGTTGATTCAAGTGAAGGGGCCATTGTTGACTGAAAAAACAAAATAAACTTATTATACAGAGAGCAGAAACTTTAGGAGCGGTCAAATCAACAATTTGGTACATTCTTAAAAAGAAGGAATGCACTGGTGAGCTCAGCAACACCAAAAGGACTGGAAGACCATGGAAGACAACTAAAGTGGATGATTGCAGAATTCTTTCCGGGTGAAGAAAAACCCCTTCCCAACATTTAATCAAGTCTAGGACATTCTAGAGGAGGTTGACGTATCATTGTCACAGTCTACAATCCAGAGACGCCTTCATGAATGTAAATACAAAGAGTTTACCTCAAGACGCAAACCACTGACAACATTCAAGAACAGTAAGGCCAGATTGGACTTAGCCCAGTTCTAGAACAAGTTTTTTCAGGCAGATGAGACCAAGACTAACTTGTACCAGAATAAGGGGAAGAGCAACATGTGAAGAAGGAATGGAAGGGCTTATGATACAAAGCATACCACGTCATCTGTCAAACATGGGGGAGGTAGTGTTATGGTTGGGGCATATATAGCTGCTAATGGAATTGGGCCACTAGCATCAACCCAACTGAGCATGCTTTTCAAGCAGAAAGACCCACAAACAAGCTGCAATTGAAGGTGGCTGTTGTAAAGGCAAAGCATCTCAAGAGAAGAAACTCAGCATTTGCTGAAGTTCATGGGTTCCACACTTCAGGCAGTCGTTGACTGCAAAGGATTTGCATGCAAGTATTAAAAGTAAATACTTGTATTTATAATTATGTTAGTTTGACCAATTACTTTTGAACCTGTGGAAATGGAGGGACTGTATACAAAATTGCTGTAATTCCTAAATGGTTAATACAATGTTTTTGTTAAACCTCTTGAATTAAAGCTGAAAACATACACTTCAATCACATCTTGGCTGCTTCATTTCAATTAAGGGAATAACAGCATGAAAAAGAGGCCACAACATGTTAAACTTATTTTCTTCATATATATATATATATATATATATATATATATATATATATATATATATATATATATAGTAGTTCATCATATATATTGTAGTTCATCAACATTAGAAATACCCTCTCTTTTTGTGCTGAAGTTGTCTTTTTTCTATGCTACTTGGGCCTCTGCTTCACTGCCATTGTCTCACTGCAGTTTCCCTCAGTATTTATGAAATTAAATGTTTAAAATGTACTTCTTTGACATTTTACCTTCCTAGCTAATTTATAATGCTATTCAGGCAGCTGCCTTGCTCATTAGGTATAAAGACGGTGCCGTTAAAATCATGTACTCTTTATTTAGAATCACTTTTCATCTACTGCAAACCGTTCTACTCTCCAAGAGAGCTTTCTTCTTTTATTTTGGTCTGTGTTTGATTACATCAGAAGATGCAATAAAGATTCTGGGAGATTTTAAAAGCACAAATCTACTTAAGGAAATACCTAAGTACAGACAACGTGTCACATGGGCCACAAAATAAGGAAACATTTTGGACCGTTGCTACATCACTATTAAAAATGATATTCCATCACAGGTGTGGTTCTCTGGCTTTCTGACCACAGAGTTAATTACCTCATCCCAACAGAGGCAAAAATGTAAAACCAACAAACTTGTCATCACAACAGTGAATAGACATACCAGTGGAGACATTGAAAAGCAACAAGGCTGCCTTGAATCTTCAAACTGTCACCTCTGCCCACTGCGTTTCTCAGCATCAATGAGCAGGACATCAACAGGCTCTTTAGTGGACAAGAGATGGGAAAAGCTCCAGGACCAGAATCAGTCTCTACAAGTAAGTACTGCTTTGCTCAACTACCATCACTTTCCACAAACATCTTTTACAAATCACAAAAACTTTGTTTTGTTCCCATATGTTTCAAAACCTCTTTTTTTGTCATTACGTTACTGTACCTAATGACTGCAGGCCAGTAGCTCTGACCTCTGTAGTCATGAACGTCTTTAAAGGTGGCTTAAGCACACCACAAAAAACTCACTCTTAGTAAGATCCCCTACTGTTCATGTACAGAACAGGTTTGTTCATGATGCAATCATCTTGGCCCTGCAATTCGTGTTATATCATCTCCTCTTGGAACGTATTCTAGAGTACTGTTTGTGGACTTCAGCTCAGTTTTCAACACCATAGTGCCAGAGCTTCTGCAGATCACACTGTCCCAGCTGTCTGTGCCAGATCTTATTTGCCATTGTGACAATCAGGAGACAGCAAGTGCAGCTAAGAACACATGCATCAGACCCTCAGACCCTCAGTACTAGAGTTCCACCAGGCCACATATTCTCACCCCTTCTCTTCAGCCTCTACACTAACTGGGAATCAGATGTGAAGATCCTCAAGTTTGCAGATGACAGCAGCGTGTTAGGCCTCATAGCCAACAGTGATGAGGCTAGCTGCAGAACGGATAGTCAAGCACCTGTTGTCCTGGTGTAGCAGCAACCACCTGCTGATTAACATGCAAAAGACTGTGGAGGATGGTGGAGGACTTTAGATGCAAACCCATCTCCATACCCCTTCTCAAGATAAATGACTCTGTAGTTTCCACTGTGGAGTCACTCAATTTGCTGGGCATAACCATATCCAGGGACCTGAAAGGGGATAGGAACACAAACTCCATCGCCATGACAGCACAGCAGAGAATGTTCTTTCTTAGACAGCTGAAGAAGTTAAATCTGTTGCAGAGCCTGATAATCCAGTTCTACACAGCGATCATTAAGTTCATCCTCATATTATCCTGTCTGGTTTGATTCTTAAACCTCACAAGAAAGTACCAAACTCCAGCTCCTAATCAGGACAGTAAAAGGGAACAAGGGAACAGGGTGTAGTCTGCCAAAGCTTTTGGACATCTACAACAGCAGAATGCTGAAGTGTACTGGCAAGATTACAGCAGACCCCTCTCATGCTGCACATAAACTCTTCCATCCACTTCCCTCTGGTAGAAAATTCAGGGCCATTAAAACCAGCACAACCAGACATGTTAGCAGCTTTTTCCCCAGTGCCATAGTGATGTTAGTTATATATCTCATCAGATGTGCATATGTATAGATATTCATATTTCTTTAGCTTTTTCCCTTTGGCCTTTTACAGTTCTTTCTTATTCTTTATTCTATTTTAAATTTTCCCCTTGGTTAAGTACTTATTAGCCTTTGTACTTGTTTGATACTGTTCAGTATGTTACATGTCATACATGTGTGCTCTCACTAAGACAAATTCTTTGTCTAGCGTACATGGAGAAATAAAGTGATTCAGATTTTTAATTATGATTATGAATACAATGATGACTGATGTGTGTCTCTTTTGATCTATCATTACTGCCCTTGTAGCTCTGATTGAAGCTTTGACTTATTTAGGGAGTACTTTTATAATGCACCACGTCAAGCTGCGGTGTTAGAGACCATCATACAATTACAGAATGAAATGATCAGCGTTTCAACATCCTCACATTAATATATCTACATCTAATCCATATATCTATTAAATTCTCCTTCCCTTTAACCTCATCCCACATGAATGTGTCTGTGTGTGTTTAATTTGAGTTTGTTGAAATGTTGACGCTGACCATATCTTCCTGTAATTGACTGATGGTCTCTAACACCGCAGCTTGACGTGGGAGCAGAAACAGCGCTAAACGGCCGTGCTGCATTTGTATCTCTGTTAAATATAATAATTAGAAAATGCAGTTTAGTGAAGATTGTGGTTGTAGTTTATTGTCTTCATCCATTTCACCAAACTGCAGCTGCACTGATGAATCTGTAGGCCGGTCGCTGTGAAGAGGGCTACAGTATCCATAACGCTCCAAATCAAAAGCAGACCTGATGATCTCTGTCCATTATTTTATCAATCTAACACATCAAAACCCATCCGACAGTTTCAGGGAGCTGTTAGTTACTTATGCACAGGACAAATGACACGACCTGTATCTACAACACTGATTTTGCCCACAAATAAAAAAAATAAACAACGTGCATTCAGTTAAAAATAAAGCATGACAATGATTAAAAGAAAACGGGAGAACAAATTAGAAAATCGTGATCACGAATAAAAAAAAAACATACCCACGAAGTAAAGAAAACGTGCGCACGTTTAAAAGAAAACGAGGGAACGATTTAAGAAATCGCGACCACGAATAAAAGAAAACGTGTAAGAACTGCAAAACGTTCACTCTAATTATTTTTTTTTTACCTCCGTCCCCTCCAGGGCTCCATATTTTACAGCTTCAGGGGTGCTGGAGACAACAGCAGCTGGCCTACTGCTTTTTTTAAGCTGCAGCTTTTTTTACCTGTTAATATGTCTTTTGTTTTGTTGTATCACACATCGCTTGTTCGGGCCCTATTACCTTCCTCAGGAATTTAGTGTGGTTATTGTCATGTTTACATCCCTCCACAAAGCGATGCTAAGCTTGTGCTAACGATGCTAGCTCTTGCTATTAGCAAGCTGCTTGCTATTAGCTTCTAAAAGTTGCACTCATCATCGCGGAGGACTTCAACCAGACTGACCTCAGAATAGTTTTCTCCGATCAGCATATCTCCTGTCCAACATGGTGGGGAAAACACACTACATCACATCTAAATGAATGTCAAGGAGGCTGATAGCACCACCCTCATGCCTCCATTCGGCAAGGGTGACGTCTCTCTACTGATGAAACCCATATAACTACAGCTGCTGAAACAGACCGCAGCCAACATGGACTCTCTGGTTGATGTGAACAAATATGCAACACCTGTCACTGGATTCATCAAGAAATGTGTAGATGATGTGATTCAAACAAAGCAAGTTTGCACACTTCCAAACCAAAACCAGAGATGAACAGTGAAGTCTGCAGTCTGCAACAGTGAGCAACTTAAAGCTGCCAGACACAACCTAAGGGCTGCCACCAGGGCTGCAAAACACTGGAACAGCACACAAATTGCAGCCTACTTCAACACCAACATGGATCCCTGATGCATGTGGCAAGAGATCCAAAGCAATCACTGTTTATAAAAGCAAAGTCAGAAACTCAATGACCATAGACACCTCCTTCCCTTCTGAACTGAACACTTTCTATGCCTGCTTTGAGACCAATGCTCAGGCTCAGCTAACCACCACTGCCCTGCCCCTGGGAGCCAGCCCTCATACTGGCTACAGATGAGGTGAGGAGAGCACTGATTAGGGTCTCAACTTGGAAAGCAGCAGGTCCAGATGGTGTCCCAGGTCGAGTCCTGAAAGCATGTGGCAACGAGTTGGCTGCCACCTTCACAGACATCTTCAGCACGTTGTGATTTTCATAAGTGGCGCCTCATCCTGGATAATCATTTGTTCTCCTTTCCTGGATAAACATCGCTACCGTCCAATCAATGATTTGTGACATCATCGGCCTGTGCCTTTGCCATTCCAACCAGTGCCTCCTGTTCATGCAGAGCAACAGGTAACTCCTCTAATACATTGTCTATGAGCTTTTTCTATACTGAAATCAATTAGGATAAAACAAATGGGTACAAAATCTTACTAAAGTCATTTCATCAACTGACAGATAGATAATGTTGAGTCTCTCATACAAGCTAGTCAGTTATCTTACCATGTAGCATTGCTAACTGGCTATCTTGCTAATTAGTTTGTGTTTAGCAAACAGTAAAGCTAAGAAAAGTGTGTTTTTTTAAGGATAAGTTTGACAACATTCACAAATGCCTAACAGATCAATTTATGAGCTACCTAAAGCTTATCTAGTTAGCATGCTAGCAAACCTAGTAGTACTTTTCACAGCATGATGAGCAGCTTGTCTTGGGTAGCCAATAGCTGCTGATCCTGAATAGTCAACTGGATATTGTTCATGACTGTATTTCTTCTGGAACCTGCATGAAATCCTTTTAATGACTATGTTAATGTGAGATTTAGATCTAGCAAATTAATCCTGCTACTGACCATTAATCTTCGACAGCCAGTTAATCCAGTTAATGACTGTATTGATCGTGGATAGCTAGTTAATCCAGTTAATGACTGTAATGATCCTGGATAGTCAGTTAATCTAGTTTATGACAGTATTAATCTTGGATAGTGATTTAATTTTATGACAGACTGCATTGATCCTGGATAATCACTTAATCCACTTAATGACTGCACTGATCCTGGATAGTCAGTTAATCTAGTTCATGACTGTATTAATCTTGGATAGCCAGTTAATAGTATTATAGACTGCATTGATCCTGGATGAACATTTAATCCAGTTCATGACTATCTTGATCCTGGATAGTCAGGTAATATAGTTTGTGAGACTGTGTTGATCCCTGGATAGTTAGTTAATCCAGTTCATGACTGTATTGATAGCCTATCATTCTATTATTGACTGAATTGAGCCCAGAAAGTCAAGGGATCCTGTTCATGACTCTAATGATCCCAGACAGTCAGTTAATCCTGTTCATGAATGTACATACCCTGGATAGCCAGTTAATCTAGTTATTGACTGTATTGATCCTGGATAGGCAGTCAATCCAGTTTCTGACTAAACTGTTCCTGGATAGTCAGTTAATCCAGTTCATGACTGTATTGATCCTAGATAGACAGTTAGACATATTATGGACTGTATTGATCTTGGATAACTATTTAACAGAGTTCATGACCTTATTGATCCTGGGTAGCCAGTTAATCCAGTTTATGACTGTAGTGATCCTGGTCAGATAGTTAGACATATTATTGTCTGTACTGAACTTGAATAACTAGTTAATCCAGTTTATGACTATATTGATCCTGGATAGTCAATTAATCCAGTTTATGACTATTGATCCTGGATAGAGAGTTAACCCCATTTATGAGTGTACTGATTCTTGATAGTCAATAAATGTAGTTCATAACTATTGATTATCCAATTGGTTAGCCAATTAATCCATTTCATAACTTTATTGAACCTGGATGTTCAGTTAATCTAGTTCATGTCTGTATCACTCCTGGCTAGTCTATTAATTCAGTTCATGAATGTTCAAGATACCTATTTGGTTTGACCATTATGTAAGCATTACCTATTAAATTACAGAAAATGTGTTCACTGGTTTGGATTGTAAATATATGACTATATTCTACCTTGTAGACCTTGTGACCCCTGGTTCCTGTCACCACAGCTGTAAAGAAATCTGAGTCTGTATGTTTCTATACAATGAACAATATTACATCAAATCACTCTGAATCCACTGAAATATACATTTTAAGTGAGTCAGATTCTCTGTTATAAACTTAAAGTCTGTTCATTATTATTTTTAATTTTACAAAGACATTTGTAAATGCATGGTTCATCACCATTATTCTTAATTATTAATCATTCAATATCAAGTTGTAATTCCATTAATCATTTAATATTATCAAATTGTAATTCCATGTCTGCTTCTTATATTGAATCATTAATTTAAAGATTTTTTTTCAGTTGATCAAGTGATTACTGAGTGGAATGAATGGTGACTTATTGATTCAGTTGAATGACATTGATTTAGTATCATAACGAAACAATGAGTTGAAACAATGAGTTGTTTAAGAGCAGAAAAAATGCAAAACTATGCAGAGCTCTGGCCCTCCAAGATCTGACTTTGAGATTATGGTTTATGATAATATGTGATAATATGTGAAATGCTAATAAAAACAAAAAGCAGTGATTTGTGAAATATGTTTGACTTGTATTAAATAAAAACAAAAACAGTGTTGTATGTTGTACCTGATAAACTCCATTGTTTTTTGTAAATAAATGCTCATTTCAAATGTGATGCCTTCAATACATTCCAAAAAAGTTGTGACAGGAGCATGTTTATCACTGTGTTACATCACCTTTCCTTTTAACAACACTTAATCATTTGGGGACTGAAGACACAAATTGTTCCAGTTGTGAAAGTGTAATTTTTTGACAATCTTCTGTTTTACGAGTCTTCAGCTGTGCAACTGTACGGGGTCGTTATTGTCATATTTTGAGCTTAATATTGCGACATATTTCCCATAGTTACTGATTAATTTATATAAGTTACTGAGTCGCTCATATTAGTTACTGTATCATTCATAGTATTTACTAAACAAGTCATAATAGATACTAAAATAATTCTTAGCAGTTACTGAGTTATTCAGAGCAGTCACAAAATAATTCATAACAGTCACTGAATAACTTATTGCATTTACTAAATGATTCATAATAGGTTCTGAATTCAAAGTAGCTACTGAAAAATTCATACTATAATGCAAAAGTTTGGGGGCAAGTGCAGTAAACTAAGCAAATAAATAGAAATGAAGCGCTAAAACTTGTAGAAAAAAATACCCTGTATTTTTGTTCGCTGTAGAAGATGTTTTATTATGTCTTATTTTCACTTAGAAAATCAACAAAACCTCATCTGAACAGGAGTATTCAAATTTTTGCACATGCCTGAATCATGTTAAGTACATAATATGCATTGCAATATCAAATATTAATTATAATAGTGTGTCCATTAAAATGCACCTAGGAACATGCATAAGACACTGGATTATGTTTTATTGCTCTTAGTTAGCATAAGGATTAAAAATACATCACACAGATATCTTACACTGCAATCTCTTACCATACTGTCAGTGTCTAAAGCATACATACATACATACATACATCATCTAAACTGCTTATCCTTCTGGGTCACGGTGGGGTGCTGGAGCCTATCCCAGCTGTCATTGAGCGGAAGGCAGGATACACCCTGGACAGGTCGCCAGTCCATCGCAGGGCAGACAGACAGACATATTCACAACCAGGGGCAATTCAGCATGTCCAGTTGGCCTGACTGCATGTTTTTGGACTGTGGGAGGAAAGCGGAGTACATGGGGAGAACATGCAAACTCCACACAGAAATCGAACCCAGGCCATTCTTGCTGTAAGGCGACAGCGCTACCCACTGCGCCACCATGCCGCCTTGTCTAAAGCATATAGCTGAATAAATATATTGAATCTCCTTTGATAATTTCAGGTCAGCATGTCTGGGTCTGATTATTGTAGTATTTTATAAAAAGAAATGCTAACATAGTTTTCTCCTTCGCAAGTACGTTGGCTGATGAAGTCTGATTCAGGAGTCAGTGGACCCTTCAGTGCAGGCTCTAGAAAAGCAACAATAGAGTTCTTCAGAAGAATATAAGCCTACTTTACACATTTTTCAAATTTTTTACTTTTTTAAAAAATATTTTAACAAATTAAAAACAAACAAAAAATTATATACCATTTGAGCATCCATTACGATGTCATCAAGCCATCTTCCATCTTTAAATGACTGAAACGATATCTTCACAATCATTATTCTACTAGAAATGTGATCCAATCTGTGGAGATAATTAAATACCCAAGAAAACACGATACCATTATGCTTGATCAGAATACAACCATCACTGAGAATCACCATCATGTAGTCAGAGATTACAGCCTATCAATGTAAAATGGAATGCATGTGTTATCCTCTAGCTCTATATAACTGTTCAGTTTTTTTTTGTCTTTTATTTTGAACAAGAACATTTTTTGGATGGTGGACTATTCTGAACCCAGCAGTGGTCTTGGTGTGTAAAAATCCAGCAACACTGTTAGATCCACCAAACGAGTACCATATCAATGTACTAATCTACCACTGTCTAATCAACAGCAGTCCCAGAAACTGACCAATAATTACAGGGGTTAAACACAGCTGATAAAATATGCATGACAACATATGGCTACAGCATCTACAGTGGACTATCAAAATAAAGTGTAACTAAAAATTTTTACAAGCAACATCAAAAACAGAAAAAGAATACACATAGACCATTACAAAGCTATTTTCTAGGCCTATTACTATCTTCCTATTTATCCTCCTGAAAAATCTACAATTATTTCTCTCAATAGTTTTTACTGTTAAAACTGCAACATTTTATGATATCCATGGGTTTTCCTTACACTTTTTGAACTGATTAGCCTTATGTATTTTAATGTAGCAAATACACAATATTTAAGGTAAGGGCTGTATGCATATTCTAAACAAGAATCCTTTGACTGGCACTTTGGAATGCTTTGGAAAGAATGCTTTGGCTGGCAATTGAATGAAGAGATATTAAACCTACATATATTTCCACTATGATATAGAGTATATTTTGATGTCAACAAAGTTATGTTTTTCATATATTATATTAATATACTGGAGTTTAAAGTTTGTTTAAAGCTTTATCATTTTGAGCTTTTTTTTATCATTTTTAATACTTGGACACAAATCATTTGACTGCCTGAATCTGGAACCCACAGACTAACTGGATATCCAGAATGGATACATCCATGAACTGGATTAACTGGCTAAACAAGATCAAAACAATCAATAATATTACTGACTGGTTATCCAGAATCAATATGGTCATGAACTGGAATAACTGCTTTCCAGGGTCAGTACAGTCGTGAACTGGATTAACTGCTTATCCAGGATCAGTACAGTCATGAACTAGATTAACTGGCTATCCAGAAAAAACACAGTCAATGCAGGAAGTAAATGGCTATCCAGGATCAACACTATCAGTAACAGGATTAATTGGCTATCCGGGATCAATACAGTTATGAACTAGATGAACTGGCTGTCAAGGATCAATACAATCAATAATAATATGAATAACTAGTTATCCAGGATGAATACAGTCATGAACTGTATCACCTTCCTATCCACGATCAACACAGTCATGAACTGGATTAACTGCTTATCCAGGATCAGTACAGTCATAAACTAGATTAACTGGCTATCCAGGGTATGTACATTCATGAACAGGATTAACTGACTGTCTAGGATCATTAGAGTCATGAACAGGATCCCTTGACTTTCTGGGCTCAATTCAGTCAATAATAGAATGATAGGCTATGCAGGATCAATACAGTCATGAACTGGATTAACTAACTATCCAGGGATCAACACAGTCATGAACTATATTACTTGACTATCTATGATCAGTACAGTCAAATACTGGATTTACTGATGTTCCAGGATCAATGCAGTCTTGTGCTGGATTGAATGACTCTCCTGGATCAATGCAGTCATAAAAAGCATTGAATGACTATCCAGGATCAAGATAGTCATGAACTGGATTAAATGTTCATCCAGGATCAATGCAGTCTATAATACAATTAACTGGCTATCCAAGATTAATACAGTCATGAACTAGATTAACTGACTATCCAGGATCAATAGAGTCATTAACTGGATTAACTATACAGGACCAATAAAGTCATGAAGTAGATTAAGTGATTATCAAGGATCAGTGCAGTCAGATACTGGATTTACTTAGTATCCAGGATCTATGCAGGATTGAATGACTATCCAGGATCAGTGCAGTCATTAAGTGGATTAAGTGATTATCCAGGATCAATGCAGTTTGTCATAAAATTAAATCACTATCCAAGATTAATACTGTCATAAACTAGATTAACTGACTATCCAGGATCATTACAGTCATTAACTGGATTAACTAGCTATCCACGATCAATACAGTCATTAACTGGATTAACTGGCTGTCGAAGATTAATGGTCAGTAGCAGGATTAATTTGCTAGATCTAAATCTCACATTAACATAGTCATTAAAAAGGATTTCATGCAGGTTCCAGAAGAAATACAGTCATGAACAATATCCAGTTGACTATTCAGAATCAGCAGCTATTGGCTACCCAAGGCAAGCTGCTCATCATGCTGTGAAAAGTACTACTAGGTTTGCTAGCATGCTAACTAGATAAGCTTTAGGTAGCTCATAAATTGATCTGTTAGGCATTTGTGAATGTTGTCAAACATATCCTTTAAAAAATCACACTTTTCTTAGCTTTACTGTTTGCTAAACACAACCTAATTAGCAATTAGCAACACAGTCATGAACTGGATTAACTGCTTATCCAGGATCAGTACAGTCAAAAACTAGATTAACTGGCTATCCAGGATGAACACAATCAATAAAGCAAGTAACTGGCTATCCAGGATAAATAGCATCAGTAGCAGGATTAAAGTGCTATACAGGATCAACACAGGCAATAATATGACTAACGGGCTATCCAGAATCAATACGGTCGTTAACTGGATAGTAACAGTTTATGACTGTATCAACCCTCCAATAAATCTAGTCATCAACGAGATTAATTGACAATCTAGGATCAATAATGTCAATAAAAGGATTAATTTGCTATCTCAGATTAACACAGTCATTAATTGACTATCCAGGATCAGCAACTATTGGCTACCCTGGACAAGCAGCTCATTATGCTTTGAAAAGTTTGCTAGCATTCTAACTAGATAAGCTTTAGGTAGCTCATAAGTTGATCTGTTAGGTATTTGTGAACGTTGTCAAACATATCCTTAAAAAAATCACACTTTTCTTAGTTTTACTGTTTGCTAAACACAAGCTAACTAGCAAGATAGCCAGTTAGCAATGCTACATGGTAAGATAACTGACTAGCTTGTATAAGAAACATTATCTATCCACACTATCTATCAGTTGATGAAATGACTTTAGTAAAATTTTGTACCCATTTGTTTTATCCTAATAGATTTCAGTATAGAAAAAGCTCATAGACAATGTATTTGTGGAGTTACCTGTTGCTCTGCACGAGCAGGAGGCACCGGTAGGAATTTGAAAAACAGCAAAGGCGCAGGCTGATGATGTCAGAAATCGTTGATTGGACGATAGTAGTGTTTATCCAGGAAAAGAAAATAAATGATTGTCCAGGTATGAGGCGCCACTTATGAAAATCACAATGTGACCCCAGAACCACCGCCAGCATTGACAGCATGTGGCCCCGCCAGCAGGCCCAGAGGGTGGCCAAAAACTTCTGCTGCTGACAGCGTCACCTAATGACCGGGAGGGAAGCTCCATGCCTCCCTGGGATGCTCCATTATACCCAATCATGTTACTGACCTGTTGCCATTTAAACTCCAGGTGTTTTTTTTAGCATTACACAACTTTACCAGCCTTTTGTTGACCCTGTCCCAATTTTTCTGGAATGTGTGGTTGGCATCAAATTCAAAATGGGCATATATTTTTCAAAAAAGAGTTTCAACATTTGATATGTTGTCTTTGTACTATTTTCAATGAAATATAGGGTTTAAATGATTTGCATATCATTGCATTTTGTTTTTGTTTATATTTTGCACAGCATCACAACTTTTTTGGAAATGGGGTTGTATGTAAAAAAGCAGCTGTCATGGTGAAACATGGGGCAGGATGTTTGGTCAATTTTCACATTTATGATATTGACATTTGGGTGTACCTAAGGATAAATTAGATGTAACATGGCGTTTGTGGTGAGGGATGGAAGGAAAGGACACAGACAAAAGCAGTGCCCCTTTTAGTCAATGCTTTACTTTTCAATAAAATGGGGAATGGAGACCAATATATATGATAGATATTTGGGTTTAACAACAATAAATAAAAACATAGACGAGCAGCATGAGTAGTATTAAAATGTAGCAGGTTAACAAGTGGATGTGTAAGACACAGTGTGATTGACGGGACATAGTAAGTCAGTAATAACTACACTGGAGGGAAACTAGGCTGATCTGTCAGGAATCAGGAACCAGGTGGACTATGGATGATACCAAAGAAATGAAAAGAACAAAACATATTTCTACCATGCCTAAGCAGACAACCTAACAAAAACAAAATGAGGCTAGAGCAGTAAATAAGCTAGCTACATATTCAAACAAAAATTCAAACAAACTCCCAACGACCTAATGGCCACACACACACACACACACATTTTAAAATTCACAGCATTATTGCTTTTTTTATTCCACACAACCTTATCTATAGAGTTTTTTTGGAGGTGTGTTTTTCAGGATGACATAAACATAGATCAGTTATAAATATGTTTGATCTCGCTTGCAATTTTGCTCTCAAAGATTTTGTGCTGCTGCAGAAGGTATTGTATGAAACCTTTGCAGATCAGTTTTTAACATCCTGCAGTCTTGTTTCATTTGAGTTGATTAGTGTTACATAGATTGTCATTTGCTATTGATTTACTTTGTATGCTACACATTCTCTGAATCATTTTATTTGCATGTATGTTTTGATGATTTATAGTTTGATTAACTGAAGCCTCTGTAACTATCCTTTCTTACATTTACTTTAAAACCAGTCTCCAGATATGAATACTGTGGTGCCCCTTGAGAATGCAACATTCATTCATCCCCCCACATTTTACATTAGTGGACTGTACAACATGCCGCATGCAAAGTATTACTATATGTTTTTGTGTTTTGTGTACGCTGTGACTATTTTAGGGAATTCTTTTATAATTGGTACTATTTACCTGGCACATACTCTGCATACAGCAAAGTACATAGCTGTCTTCAACTTGGCCTTGTCTGATCTGTGTGGAAACTCTGCTCTTATTCCAAAGTATGCAGACATGTTTCTGCTTGAGAACCAGTACATATCTTATGAAGACTGTCTGACAAGCATGTTTTTTGTTTTTCTTTTTATAAGCCAGCAGTCTTTTACTCTGCTTGCTTTGGCCTTTGACAGAGTAATTGCTATATGTTTTCCTCTGAGGTATCATGTAATTGTCACCAAATCCACAATGACTCTAATCATTGGTGTTATGTGGATCATCTCTGTATTAATCAATACCATCCTTGTATCTCTGGTTACCAGATTGTCTTTCTGTGCATCTACAACAGTTGGCAGTTATTTCTGTGACCATGGCCCTCTCGTCAAACTATCTTGTAATGATAATACTTCTAATTACATGATAGCCGATACCTATATTTCTTTTGTTCTTTGCATTCCATTGACGCTAATAGCTTTCTCATATGTTTGTATTGGCACTGCATTGTTTAGGATCTCACATGGTACTGAGCGAATCAAAGCTATGAAAACATGCACTTCACACCTCATATTAGTGGCCATGTTTTATCTACCAGTCTTTAGCATTTATATGTTGACTCTTACAACAACTGTACAAATAAATACTAGAATATTGAACTCAGTCGTAGCACAAGCAATACCACCCATGTTAAACCCCATCATATATGCTCTGAAGACAGAGGAGGTATTGCAGTCTATTAAAGTACTCTATAAACGAATCAAGGTGAACTTTACAATGGAATATTCTGTGAAAAGCATAGCAAAGAAATAAACTGATAAAAAAAATCTGTAATTGGAATATTTGTAATATCTGTAATTACTAGCAGATAATTGCCCACTGTTTTTCTCACTTTTTCTTACAAACAGACTCCAATGCTTTTCTTCAGGCTGTCATTAAAATTTCTTGACATGTCCTGCAATTTAATTTAATGATTTTGGGTAAAGATTACTTGTTTCGCATTTACACATATATCGCCTTCTTTTATCCCAAAACTAAACAATCATAATATGTCCATATTATATACATATAAAATATATCCTATTATCATAAATACAAAGAGGAGAGCTTAATTTTATGGCAAAATGCAGAGTATTAGTTAATTTGTCACTGGTGTTGCCCCTTAATAGGGCAACATATATTTCATAAATGTCATAAATTTATTTATTTTTCATTTATGTTAAATGTGACTGTATTTATTGAAGAGATTCAATTCAATACTAGTTTACATATTTTAACATACCACCATATGCTAGTCCAGGTGGTTCCAAGAGTTCAGAAACTGTTTCATGCAAATGCACATACTGTAAACACAGAAAAAGTGCTTGCTTTGCATGTTGTCCAAATGACCAGTACACTGGACACTGAATATGTTTCCCAGTAAACAGAAACACAGTAATGTATTAATATAGTAATTTCACTAATTAATTGATGTATTTAGTTTTTTAGTAGGCAGTAGCAGACACATTTTAAAACAAAACATTAGTTTTTAAAATGTCCAGTATCAGGACTGAGGAGGGTACGTCTCTTGTTGCAAAGTAACCAGCTTTACCTGAATCTCTACACTGCCTACACAGCCCCTGCCTTTCCTGCACTCTGTTTGGCTGACCTAGCCAGGGTAGCAAAATGATGAAACAAGCAATCAAGGAGTTAAATATTGGTAAAGATCCTATTTCTATATTTACTACATGACATTAACATTAGACTCTGATGTTATATGAATGTGGTATAACACCAGTGACTGTGATGCCAGTGGCATTCTGGTTAAAATTAATGATTTTGTATATTGGCTGACTCTTTGGCAGTCAGGTGACCTTGTAAAACAGTAATAAAAATGACATATGGCATTATTTTTGACAAATTTTTAATTATCCAGCCATTAAAGCACATGACACCAGTGACACACAGACGTTATGCACTGTCTGATAAACAAAATTATTAATAAATTCATTAAATATAGTTAACAAGTATGGACCTTCTCATGCTTTGAGACATGCTTCAAATCTGATGAGCCTTGATCCAAGGAAACAGTTTAATAGAGTTCAAAATACTATGTTAAAATGTCCTGATAACATCAGTGATCACAATCTCTGTCACAAATGTCATTTTTAAATAAAATACATATTTTTAAATGTAGTATAATGTTAATGATACACAACGTAAACATGAATATGTTTTATATAAATACCTAAGTTACACCTTTTAAAAATGTTTTGTATTAAAAATGGTTTCTCAAATGATGAAAATTGATTGTGTGATGAGCGGTTTTACATAAGAAGAGCGACTACGAAACAGGATTAAAAAGAAATCTCAGAGAAATCATGAGGGAAATGTGTTTTTTAATCTTAGGTCAAATGTGTAAATGTATATACTGATTTTTGGAGCTGTGCCTAATATCTTAAGCATCTTTTTAAGCCCTGCAACCTGTGCAGTTTCTCACTTCAAATGGAGAACGACCCATATAAATATATATTGTGCCCTCATGTATATAGGCACCTGGTGAACATAAACAAAACAGGCTGTAAAAAAGCATTCTTTACAGCTTTCCCTTTAAATCTGACATCCAAAATATTAACAAAAGTCTAACTTTTATTTGAAGTACAATTATTTAAATAAATAAATAAATAAATGAATAAATCTTATCAGCAAATAAACATTTTTCTCAAATCTGTGTGCCACAATTGTTGGCAGCTCTTCATTCAATACTTTGTGCAGGCTCCCTTTGAAAAGATAACGGCTCAGAGTTTTCTCCTATAATGCATAATGAGACTGCAGAACATGTGGTAAGAGATCTGAGACCATTCTTCCATAAAGAACCTCTCCAGATCCTTCAGACTCCAAGGTCCACACTGTGGACTCTCCTCTTCAGCTCATCCCACTGTTTTTCTATGGAGTTTAGGTCAGGACTGGGGCGGCAATGGCAAAACCTTAATTCTGTGGTCAGTTAACAATTTTTGTGTTTGATTTTGAGGTGTGCTTTGTATCACTGTCCTGCTGGAAGATCCAAACTATGAACCAGTTTAGGCTTCCTAGCTTAGGCAGTTTATTTGTGCTGGTACTTGATGGAGTCTGTGATACCCTTTATCAGGATAAACTGTCCAGGGCCTTTGGAACAGCCCCACAGTATCACAGTTCCATCACCATACTTCACAAAGGGGATTAGGTATTTTTCTGCAAGGCTATCTTTGTGTCCACGCCAAACTCACCTCTGGTATTAGTCGCTAAAAGACTTTTTGGTCTCATCTGACCATAGACCATGGTCTAACTGAAAGTTCCAGTAATATTAGACCATCAGTAGGAGCTTCAATTTATTGGTCCTTGACTGCAGAAACTTTCTTCTGGCAACCCTCTCAAACAACTTGTAGTTATATTGGTGTTTGATTGTAGTTTGGGAGGACGCTGCAGGTCCCCGCATCTTTGTTTAGCATATCTAAAATGAGCGATGCCCAAGCTGAAGATGAGGGGGACATATTGCTGTTGGGGAAAGGAATAGGTGCCACTTAATTTGAATAGTTGAAGTACAAGAAGTAAGCAGTTACCATACACAAATAAAAAGGTGTTAATTACAAACTAAACTGGAGTGTACGCTACACCACTGTGCTTATATGCATACACTCATTGACTGAGTATATGATTCTGCAGAACAATTGTTGATATTTGAACACAGCAAACAGCAAAATAAATACTACACTCCATTCAGTGAACCTTCAGAAGCTCCACCCCCCAAATTCATAGACACACCTTGCCAAGGGGCAAATGACACTGGGCTAGCACACTTGGTTTTGTGTTTTTTGGTTTTTAGATCTTCGAGGCCATAAAACCCTTTGCAAATTTTGTGCAGACAAATACCATGATAACATTAAAGCGAACAATCACAGCAAGTAATTAGCAAAGTAACGAATTGCTGCTGCTAAGCTAACCAGATATCACAAACATGGAGAACAAATGGAGAAAAAAAAACATAATTAACTAACATGTTGCTTTCAGGAAACAGCAGAAATAAGTTAATGTTACCCACCTGTCAAGCAGAAACAGGTCAACCTTCTAATCCTGTTTCATGCTGCTCAGCTCTTCATGAAGCTGAATTTCCCTATTCCACCTTAAATGGTGCAGCAGTTACATTTTGGTGCCTCAGCTTCTTGTTTGAATTTTCCCGTTCCACCTTAAATGGTGCAGCAGTTACATTCAGGCGACAGAGTGGGACTTCTGCACAATTTAAGGTGGAACTGGAAAATGCAAATAGGTTAAGTCTCATCAAGGTCATGAAGGTCTCTTCATCTTTGAAATGCCTCACTGTCAACTTTCGGAGGTCTCTTCACCATTCTGATCTAAGAACTTCTTTCTCAATCTTTGTTCTCAGGTCTTTTCCTCTTGAGTAGTTTCTTTACGATCTCTCCTTCTTGACGCTGTGTGGACTTCAGCACATAGCCCATGCGCATGAATGCCCTCTGTTGCTGATTGGCTGGAATACAGTTGCATTTCTCGTCGTGAACTACTGTAGTAGAAAAAAACAGCATACTTCTAATTCAAAAATAAAACTTCACCTATTACAAACAGAAAATGATTAAACACCAAGAATGGCATAGAAAAGTTACAATCTTTTAAGGCTTCACAAATGAAAGTGTTAACCTGAGTTGCCTGGGGCTGCAACTGAAGCTCACCAAAAAAATGGATCAGTTTTTACACACATCTAGGCAAAGGAGGGCCTCACCTGTCTACTCATTTGATCTTCCATTTTATTCATCTTTACATAATTTGGGAACCCTTAATTCTCAAATTACTTGATTCTACTGGCTACCAACACAGGGCACACAGGGTTCATTCTACTATGGATACAGATCTTAAAAAAACCTCCACACCACTTTGTTTCCCACTCAGGGCTGTGTATGAACACCAATACCAACTGTGAGGAAGCATTCACTGAATTTGGGAAAAAAGTAAATTGAATCGAATCATACACTGTGCTTTTAAGATCCTAAAAGAACAGTAGACAATACTAAAAATAAATCTACAAAGCAACAAAAAGAAAAAGGGAATGTTTATGCAATAGAATATAAGGATATGTTACTATGAACAACAATGTGCTATGTTTTCCTTTTGTACAACCCCATTTCCAAAAAAGTTGGGACACTGTGAAAAATGTGAACAAAAACAAAATGCAATGATGTGCAATCATTTAAATCCTATATTTCATTGAAAATGCTTCAAAGACAACATATCAAATATCATTTTGAATTTGATGCCAGCAACACGTTCCAAAAAAAGTTCCAAAAAAGGACAAGGATAACAATAGACTGATAAAGCTGTGTAATCCTTAAAAACACACCTGGTTGTTGATTGACAATAGGTCAGTAAAATGATTGGGCATAAAAAGAGCATCCCAGAAAGGCTGAGTCTTTCAGAAGTAAAGAGGAGGAGGGGTTCACCACTCTGTGAAAGACTGCACGAGCAAATAGTGCAACAATCCAAGAATAATGCATAAAATAGCAAAGAACTTTTACTTTTCATCATCTACGGTACATAATAACATCAAAAGATTCAGAGAATCTGGAGAAATGTCTGTATGCAAGGGACAAGGCCAAAAGCCATTATTTGCTGGCCATGATCTTTGGGCCTTCAGACGGCACTTCATTAAAAATGGACATGATTCTGCACTCTTAAACGCAAAGAAGAAAGCATATATAAACAGGACCCAGGAATGCTGCCACCTTCTCTGGGTCCAAGCTCATTTAAAGTGGACTGAGGGGAAGTCGAAAAGTGTCCTGTAGTCTGACGAATCAACATTTGAATTTCTTTTTGGAAATCATGGACACTGTGTATAGTATGGGGGTACATTAGTGCACATGGCATGGGTGACGTGCACATCTGTGAAGGCACCATTGACAAATATCTATCCTCAATGTGGTTTTCTTTTCTTTTCTTTCTTTTCTTTCATTGTCGATTTCATTTCTTCATGCATTAGGTCATATTCAAATATTACAGGCAAACATTACCTGTGTTCTTCAACATGTGTTGTTCACTCCTTGATTTTGAAAGTTAAACCGATTTGGTGTTATAAGAATGTTTCTTTTTCTTTGTTTAAAACTAACTGAAACAAAAAAGGCAGTGATTCTGGGGAAGGCATTCCTAGAATTATACACAACCAATCAGAGTTTGAAACAATGAATAGCTAATTAACTGGTAGGTGAGGAGAACCTATTAGCACTCTGGCTCCACCTCCAAAGGGTAGGGCCTACAGCCGAACAAAACTGGAGTGCAGCGCAAATTTGGGGGAAGTCCTGCGTTGTCAACAAGAAGATAGCTAAATTTCTAAGTTTGTGCTGGCCTTGGTCAGAAAGACAGGTCAGAAGTATTAGAACGCTAAAATTTCAGATCTGAAACCTTTGTTTGTTTTTGTAACTTGTCTATCCATCTACACACCTTAGGTTTAAACCACCCTTAGAGAAGGAAGGTGGACATTTCTTGTCTAGCCAGGGAGAATATATCCACAACTTTCAATTATGCTAAAGAGTGGCAGTTAGTTAAATTAGTATCACCAGCCTCAGAACCCTGATAGCAATCTAAACCTCACCAATGGAGTTGGAGCAGTTCTGACGCCACAGAGGCCCAGCATCACACCCAGAGCCACGCACTAATCTGTGAGCAGATTGACCATCAAAAGGCTGCCCAAGCTCCACTCTCAAACAGCCGCAAGACGCCTCCGCCCAGTCACTGACGGAAGGGCACGTGCCCACATGGAGGCCCAGCATCCAAGACCAGCAAGGAGATGAACCAACGTGTGAGCTCCAATGTTCGATTGAGCCTGTTCTGAGACAACCCCTCCTAAAGTCAGCCCCTCGACGTAAGCTGTTTCCTTCAATTTGCATTCAGGGCCCAGAGGAGGGGTAAGGAGGGGTTGTAGACGGGGGGTATGAATAGAGATGTAGGGTGCAGAGATAAGGGGGGATGATAGTATCACCTTAAGGTTGTGAGACGAAGGGTCATTTAAATACAAACAAAGGAGGGAGAGGGCAAGGTGAGAGTGTGACAGTTATCACTACTTCTGCAAGCAAAAGACCATTTGCTAAAACTCTACAATAAACATGGTTAAGATTATAAGAAAATAGCAGACACAGAAGAGTAACATATGTTGAGAGAATTACATTGGAAAGGAAAATAACATATGGTGACAATATTTTCTCTTAATGTAGACCAAAAGTAGTTTGATATTTAGCCAATAAATTCCCTTTTATTGAAGCATCCTTGGTGCAAATGTTTCTCTCTCTTGCCCTGGTCTGTAGACTTCAAATAAATCCGGGTTACCCCACACCCTTATCTAAGGTTCTAGCAATAATAACATTAAAATTGCAAAACCCGCTACATTTGGCACATTATAAAATGAAAAATACAGCAAAGGAGAACTGAACTGTTGAGCAGCTGAAATCCTATGTTCAGCAAAAATGGCAAAACATCACATTCAAAACTACAGAAGTCGGTTTCCTGAGCTTCCAAACGCTTACACTTAAGTGTTTACACTCTTACGCTTAAGTGCTGTTAAAAGAAGAGGTGATGAAACACAGTGGTAAACATGACCCTGTCCTGATTTTTTTGGAACATGTTGTTGGCATCAAGTTCAAAATATATTTTTCAAAAAACAATAAAATTTCTCAGTTTCAATATTTGATTTGTTGTCTGTACTATTTTCAATGACATATAGGGTTTAAATGATTTGTACATCATTTAATTTTGTTTTTATTTACATTTTGCACAGCGTCCCAATTTTTTTGGAAATGGGGTTGTATTTATCCAACAGTTTTTGCAATGTAAAGAAAAAAAGCAAAGCAAGAGAGCCATTGTTTCAAATACATAATATTGGCAATGTCATGTGCTAAAAGATGTAGTAAAATATGTAATGAAATGTGTACTAACATTACAAAGAGCAATACTATAAATGTTACTATAAAAAAAGTACCTGGGACAAGCTGTAAGTCCTTATTAGTCAAGAACCAGTAGCAGCAGTTGGATGGCTGTAGGAAGATAACACATTTGGTAAAGGTTTAATATACTAACTTAAATAGTTGAAACAGATACAGACATATTTCTTTTAACTTTTAAAGTACTTGAGTATCAGAAGTAAACTTTATTATATAAGTTATGTGATTTTGATAAATACTTTCTGCTAAGGAGAACTATAACCTATGAAGAGGGATTGAGATACATGTCATCACCATATGTAATTGGTGGATTTGTGTGTCCGTCTACATTTTGTGTAACACTGACCAATAGACAGAAATCAATCAGGACTTACCCATCACATCGGAAATCCCTTCATTCCTCATTCAGCTGATGTCGGATACATGTAAAATGGTGTGCAAAATGTCTACAGCTGCTGAAGTTGCTGCAGCAGTTTTGGAAAGTACCAACAAAGATAATGGGGCATTTTGGTATGAAACACATGGCTAGCATCATGTTATGCAGGAGTGCCTTAAAAGCCAAATTTAAGATATTCAAAAAATGAGAAAATGCCCTTAGACTATAGAAGTTTAAAACTGTAATTGTATATTATAAGACAGAGATTCACCATGAAAGTATATATAAGCATGCATCCCCCAGGAGACAACATTTAAAAACATCACAAAACTCATCTTTCCCAGTGGTTAAAAACAAAAACAAACCAGGATACAAACCAAATGTGTAGGTGACTGCAAGAAGTGAAGACATTTGGTTAAGTTTTAAGTAGTGCCAATCATGAGAGTGGATGAAAGAATGGGGATTTCAAAAACATTATTCTGCCTGACCTCTAGTCCATGATGCAGTGATTTCTTTTGCTACATTATTTTTATTTCACTTACCATATATAAAATAATATTACCATAAAGTTGATGCTCAAATTCCAGTTTATACAAGATGCTGAACTTCCAAAAGTTGAACACTGACCTGTAGTGAATGTAGTGGACCTGAATTCAGAAGGTCTGGGAAAGGACCATCAGATGAAAAAAGATGATGCACACAACTATTTCCAGTGTTATTTATGAGGCCCTTTTTGCAACTCCCCTGCGGAAACCCCCTATTCCTTTTCTCCAGAGATAACTGGACTTTTCAGGAATGCAAAGGACTCCTCTTCACCAAACAGCAGGCTTGGAAAAAGTTAATCCAGTTTAAAGATACTGAACTTTCAAATGAAACATTGATTCATAACTGTCACGAAATGCAAAGTCTTAGTCGGAAAGGGCAGAAATTGACAAAAACCATAACTTTGTGCTTTTTTTAAGCCAAGTTATAATTTACAAGAAAAACTATTTCTGCCATACACTGACAGTGCCCTCGAGAATTATGTGTCCACACCTTGTTAATGAATGTATCTCCAAGGTAACTCATGTTCTTGTTAGATAATCATGATTGAAAGTTTATTGGTCATCACAACTACCTGGTTCTCAATCATAGTATAAGCAATGAACAATGTTGGTTAAGATTTCCTTTAAGTGTTCTAGGCAGTTTCCTGTATTGTTTTCTCTTTTCTTTTTTGCTCTTAAAAGATTGACTCAGCAACATTTAATCATTTTATAACAGAGTCAATTTCGTTTCTCAGTTATTCATTAGCTTAGGGATCTCATTATGTTGTAAGAGTCCTTTAGTAGCGTTAGAAATACTTATCTCCTTTGTCTTTTATTAAACCTTTTATTTGGTAGTCCTTTATAGAGCGAAACCTTAGGCCCTTAATGTTGTAAGACTGTAGTGCTTATACCCTGTGCCATTATACAGGTATGTATATGTGATCATGTTTATATTCTTCTTATGCAAACTAGGGCTTGGTGTAACAAGGTATTTGTAATACTCTTGTTATGAATCAAAATGTTTTCTTTTCTTTTCTTTTGTTTCACAGTTTCGACAGGATGATTCAAACTGTTAGTATATTTAGAACAGGCTTGTTCATGATATGCCTGATTTATTCAGTTAAGCATTTCACATTTAATTTAGACAGAAGTGGGGGTGTCTCACAGACCACGTACGAAGGTAAGGGCACCAATCAAAGTTGAGGACAGTGAATATTAATCATATCTATATGAGAAGGACCTATCAGTGCCCTGCCTCCATGTCCAAAGGGGTTGGTCTAAAGCCAGCCAAATTTAGGGGCGTGAGGTTTTTGAGTTAGTTTTAGTTAGTTGGAAGAAGAGAATAAACTCCTACCAGATATGAGTTAGTTTGTACAGATATGCCAAGATGAATGTGATGAATAACAAAACCATCAGTGAATTTGTGTGCACTCATCTTACAGTCAGATGTGACCATAAGCATCTTTAATGAACAAGAACCGATGTGAGAAAAGTGAAGCAACTGAATATATGGAGGTGATGGAAAGTTAATTAACAGATAATTAGCGGGATTAACACATAAGTACTAGTAAGTTATCACGTTACTTCTTTATATGAAGAAAAATACTTATTAGTTAATTAACAATGTAATAAGCAGCAGTTAGTACACAGATAATGAGTAAGTAAGCCACAAACTAACGACAAACTAACTTATCAACTAACAGTGTACTTAATTACTAACTGATAAGTGCTTAATCAATTACTAAGTAATAGCTAATGCTTAATGAAGAGTTAACTAATAACTAAATAATGGCAAATTAATAGTTGATTATTATAAAATTAATGATTGATTAGCGACCCTTAATGTAAAGTGTTACCAGTAAACTTTAGAACAACTTTTATTGCCAGCCTAAGCTAGACAGTTAGAAATTCCTGATCTGCAAAGAGTCTTTGTTTGTGTTTGTTTTTTTTTTTTACACTCACCGTAAGCCTGTCTCATGCTACGCCAAAAGAGAGGGTCGGAAAACTCCCTCAAATGGCCAGTGACAGGTTGCTTTTTCTCATATCTTAGCCAGTCGAGCAAATTATTTTAGAAAAAGAAACATGCTCCTCAAAATCCAAGTACAACTAAAACTGTAGTCCTGTCATCTAGACTGGACTTTCTGAAACATTTGGGAAGTCCAGTCTGGTCCCAAGAGCCATGGGGGCCACACCTGCCACCAGCAGCAGCGCCAGCAGCAGCGGCATCAACAGCATGACAGTTCATCAGTTGGGAAGGCTTTGAGTCTCCCCTCCTTTGGATGCCACCGCAGCCACCACCGGGAACACCCAAGCTCCTTTGCTGCTTGTGACCATCGTGGGTACATGATCATATCTATATCAAACGAATAGAACAACATGATAATATAGAAACAAATCTGGAACATTTAAAAAAGATAGTCCCTAACATAGTATGTACTTTTCAAGGAGACTCCCATGACTCTGTGCTCAGCATTGTGGTTGTCATTAAAAGTAACTTTTTAGGGTAAAAGAGTTCCTCTCATTCCCATCTACGGTCAGGAAACAGGACCAGAGAACAAGGTAAAGTGTAGACCCAAAAGCATAGTGGCTCAGGTTTAAGTTAGTTCCCGTTTTCCACCTTTAAAAGCTGGTAGAGCTGCTAAAAGTAATATGATACCCAGTAAATGCATATGATATGTGCTATTTACTGTTAAAAATTGTATACAAAAGTAGGTCTGGATAGCCAGAATAACATTAAAGGGGATGTATTATGCTTTTTGTTTTTTCCCTTTCCTTTTGGGTTTTTGTGCATGTAAACGATCTGCAAAGTTAAAAAAGCTCAAAGTACCTGCCTGCCAGTAAGTCTCTCCCATGGAAACCACTTTTCTCAGCTGCCTGAAATGGCTTGTTGGAATTCCTGCTCTTTTTGTTACCAGGTAACATCATCTCATAACACAATCCTTATTGCCGTCCTACCAGCAAGCTTGACACACCATCGCACAAGGCACAGCAGCTAGTGGAGGCCAGAAAGAGTGAATTCTATAATTCTTTATGGCCACAAAAAAGCCACACTGGTGTTTACAGTTGGTCAGGAGTGAAGGGTCTGTCTGCTAGTGATGTTATGTTCACAAATGATCTGGTTCTTTGAAGGGCTCTTTGGTAAGAATGAAAGAAGCTGAGTCGTAGTTGAGAGCCATTCATTTTATAGTTGTGCCAAATTTTCACGACCATCCACTCCATTTCCCTGGTAAACAGTGAGAACCACAAGAGATAGACGATGTCACGTTAGGCTCCATAAAGGCAAAAAGAACAGGATTTGTCAGTTGCTGTTTAAATACACCATTCAAAGTTGCCCAAAAGAGAGAGAGCAGCAGTGGTTGAACGAACTAGAAAGTGAATGAAGAGAGGGAGTGGCATTAGCAAGAACCAGGTAGTGAATCAGAGAAATGAAACTTTATTTACTGATTGTTTTATGGCAGTTGTGTTCTAACACCTCCGCAAAACCCTGCGGAAAGGATTTTGTGTAAATGCAGCCAAAGTGCACGCTTCATTCTGTTTGCTGCTGTTGCCTTTCTTTGCTCTTTGCAGACTGCAAGACAGGGGCAGAACTGCTGTGGTAGTTGACCAGTCAGAACAGAGTGGGACAGCTGAGCAATCAGAGCACACTGGGCTCATCAAAAGGTAGGGCTTGAAAACACAGGAGCTCTAACAAAGTATTGAATAGAGATGCACAGAGAAAAAGAATGTGTTTTTGCTATATAAATCCTTACTGAAATAATTGCATTGACACACAATATTTATGAACCCCTGTTGACATGCCCTTTTAATCATAAGCAAATTTATTTGTACATGTTATACTTGTTTGAATGAGCAATACTGCTGAATTAGCACCCACAACACCTTCCTCTGGGCCAAAAGGAGGCTGCAGACCAGGCCTCGGAAAAGATGCAGTGCACAGGCATCACAGAGCCATCAGAAAGCCCCTGGGGGTCACCACTAGTCACAGTCCTAAAGAAAGAAGATGAGTGTCACTTTTACAAAGATTCCTGGATGCTGGACCCAAAACAGCCACCTGTAAAGAAATTCCTCAGGCACCATCTAGGCAGGGAAGGAATTGGTAGAGATGAGGACAAGGTGTATGTCATATAAAAGTGGCCTGCCTCAGCTGACCAAAAGCAATTAAAAAGCTTTTTAGGACTGGTCTCTTTTTACAGGAAGTTTATGTGTTTGCATTGATTGTATAAGTTGCTTTAGAAAGGACAAAAATTCAACTGGTTGGAGGACTCAGTTAGTTTTCAAGCCACTAAAACAAGCTCTAATGAGTTCACCTTTCTTGGAACCACCACACCCTAACCTTAATCAAAGATACAGATGCCAGTGGAGAGTGGGTGGGTGCAGTGCTTTAATAGTAGTAGTCTGACAGAGAATAGTAGTGGCCTATTTTAGTAAAAACTATGAGTAAAGCTGAACAAAGGTACTAGTGTTTCCCCCACGTGAGAACTGTTGGCTACTGTCTCAGCTATCAGGCACTTCAAGTATCTGTGTGGCAGGGCTTTCACTTTTCACTCCGATAATGCCTCCCTGCAGTCCCTGATAACCTTCAGGGAGCCCGAAGGGCAGGTGTCCCATTGGCTGGAAGAGCTACAAACCTGGTAATTCACTGTAGTCCATTGTTGTGCCAGAGAATAGGAACTCAGTCAAGGAGAAGACGAGCAGGTTGAGTTGGGGTGTAGGGCAACCGTACAGAGCTGTGTGGAGCTGCATTAGGTGGATAGTGACGAGTGAGCTGAACAGCTCATGCAGGACCCCAACCTGCAGCCGGTAGTGCAGTGCATAAGTGCACAACAGCAGCTCCACTGGGAGAAGGTCATGGCCCTATCCCCATTTACAAAAGGGTTGTGGGACAAGTTTCACACTCTGCAGCTAATTTACAGTGTTCTAAAGTGAGCCTGGATAAAGCCAGTGATGGGGAGAAGACATGGCAGATGGTTGTGTCAAGAGGGCTGCTGGTAGAAGCTTTAAAAGCCATGCATGGCTTTGTTTGGTCCAGTCATTTCAGAGTCATGAAAACACTGCTGCTTCTAATAAAGTTTTTACTGGGGATGGTTGAGAAGGGATGTGGAGGACTTCTGCAGAAGATGTGACCTATATATATAGCACACAGAAAAACTCAAGGGCAGTCCCTAGAGCTTTTGGATAGATCCCCAGGGTCATGGGCAGTGCACACGAGTGGCAATGGATTTGTCTCGCTGAACAGAAAATATTGAGCCGTCAAGTAGCCCTAGGAAAAAGGCTGCAGTTTTGTGTGGACTACCAGCAGCTCAACGCTGTAACAAAGTCTGACTCGTATCCACTACCCCATACATTGATGATTCTGTGGACTTGCTCCAAACACTAGAGAAAAGACGGATTGGATTATGAATGGATTATTTCACTAAATGGTCCAAAGTGTATGCAGTCCTGGAGCAGATTGTGATGCTGCTGACAGAAGAGTTCTTCTTAGTGTGCTGGAGGAGCTCCACAGTGACCAGGGCAACCGTCATGGCTGAGGTTTGCAACTGGCTGGGCATCTGGAAAACTCAGACCACTCTGTGATGGTCTCATGGAGCATTTTTAACAAATGCTCTCTACTCAGCTAATGCCACTGACCTGCACCAGCATTTGCTCCTGTTCCTGCTGGTGTGATGCTCCACTGTGCAGGAGTCGACCAGGTAAACTCCAGCTCTCCTTATATACAGACATAAACTCAGGATGTCCATTGAGCTGGTCAGGAGTTCGGAGTTTGGAGGACAGTATTACTTGAGCAGAGCATGCAAAGGAGCTCTGCCATGTGAGTCATGGAGATGGCTGACCTTTAAGGGGAGCTATGAGGTGCACCACAAGGCCCAACTAAGAGTTTGTATGTATTGCAGAGGAAAATGGCACAGAACTGGTATAAAAAAAAAAAAATAATAAATAAACTGGGAGAGTTAAACAAGGGCTGGACTCTAAAATGAAAGATCTCATAGAAGTGCATGGAAAAGTGTAAGAGGTATAACAAGTAGAATCTGGAAAGAATGACAGGAGCAGTAGTGTGAAGGCAGTAGAGTGAAGTGAAGGCAGAAAGGATCCATCAGGGCCTGGGAGAGCTCTGGAGCTCTAATTTGCTAATTCTGATGGGCCACACAGTGGGAGAGTGTGGTGATGGCTCTACTTCAGAGTGATGAGCCACACAGTGGGAGGGTGTGGTGATGGTTCTAGTTCAGACATTTACTAATGTTTTGTATGAATATGAATACCTTTACTGTCATTGTACAAGTACAGCAAGATTCAGTGGGCACAACACTACAAACTACCTAAATCAAATGAAGAAATAAAAATGAATTAAAATAAAATAGTATAATATTAAATAAAATAGACATATACAGCATAATTACAGAAAAAGAAATATGCAAGGTGCAATACAGGCTTAGGTGCATGTGAACATGCATGTGGCATGAGAATGTGCAAGTTCTGGAGTGGGGGAGTAGTAAAATACAACCCCAATTCCAAAAAAGTTGGGACACTGTGTAAAATGTAAAAAAAATGTAAATAAAAACAGAATGCAATGATTTGCAAATCTCATAGACCCACATTTTATTCACAATAGACCATAGAACATATATCAGATGTTGAAAGTGAGACATTTTACCATTTCATGAAGAATATTAACTCATTTAGCACTTGATGGCAGCAACGCATCTCAAAAAAAGTTGGGACAGGGGCAACAAAAGGCTGGAAAAGTAAGTGGTACTGTTAAAAAATGCTGGAGGAGCAATTTGCAAACTAACTCACATGTCTGGGCATAAAAAGCGCATTTTAGAGAGGCAGAGTCTGTCAGAAACAAAGATGGGCAGAGGTTCACCAAGCAGCAAAAAACAGCATCCAAAAATTGTAAAACAATTTCAGAAAAATGTTCCTCAATGTAAAATTTCTAAGACTTTAGATATCCCACCATCTACAGTACATAATATCATCAAAAGATTCAGAGAATCTGGAGAAATCCCTGTACCCAAGGACAAGGTCAACGATCAATATGGGATGCTTGTGATTCTTGGGCCCTCAGGTGGCACTGCATTAAAAACAGGCATGATTCTCTACTGGAAATCACTGCATGGGCTCAGGAACACTTCCAGAAATCATTGTCTGTAAACACAGTTTGCTGTGCAATCCATAAATGCACGTGAAAGCTGTATCATGCAAAGAAGAAACCATATATAAACAGGATCGAGAAACGCCGCCAACTTCTCTGGGCCCAAGCTCAATTAAAATGGACCAAGGTGAAGTGGAAAAGTGTCCGATAGTAGTCAGATGAATCAAAATTTGAAATTCTTTTTGGAAATATTGGACACTGCATCTTCCAGAGTAAAGACCTCCCAGTTTGTTATTAGCACACAGTTCAAAAGCCAGCATCCAAGATGGTATGGGGGAGCATAAGTGCACATGGCATAGGTGTATTGCACATCTGTCAAGTCACCATTAATGCTGAACGAAATATACAGCCTTTGGCAACATATGCTTCCATCCAGACAGCGGTCATTCAGGGAAGACAATGCATATTTCAGCAAGACAATGTTAAACCATATACCGCGTCCATCACAACAGCATGGCTTCACAGAAGAAGAGTCTGGGTGCTGACCTGGCCTGCCTGCAGTCCAGACCTGTCACCAATAGAAAACGTTTGGTGCATCATGAAAAGAATAATCCATCAAAGAAGACCCAGGACTGTTGAGCAGCTAGAATCCTACATCAGACAAGAATGGGACAACATTCCTCTCCCACTCCAGCAACTGGTCTCCTCACTTCCCAGACGTTTACAGACGGTTGTTAAAAGAAAAGGGGATGCTACACAATGGTAAGCACAGCCCTGTCCAAACCTTTCTGACATGCGTTGCTGCCATCATTTTCTAAAAGAGTTAATGTTTTTCATGAAATGGTAAAATGTCTCACTTTCAACATCTGATATGTGTTCTATGTTCTATTGTGAATAAAATATGGGTCTATGAGATTTGCAAATCATGGAATTTTGTTTTTATTTACATTTATTTACATTTTACACAGCGTCCCAACTTTTTTGGAATTGGGGTTGTAGTTCAGGATGGAGGACCATGGCTGGAATATCGCAGTACTAAAGTGACAACGTTCATAGCTGGAATGTCACAGTATAAAGTGACGTGTGGTCGGTAAACAGTGACCATATAGCAATAGGTAGTAACAGATGCAATCAGTCAGGTTGTGTAGCAGTCTCACATTCTATCTAATGTGAACATTAGAGATAGACATGTGTACCGTAGTATACTGTAACGGGTTTTGCGATTTTTAATGTTGTTATTGCTAGAACCTTATATACGTGTGTGGGGTAACCCGGATTTATTTGAAGTCTACAGACCAAGGCAAGAGAGAGAAATGCTTGCACCAAGGATGCTTCAGAAAAGGGAATTTATTGGCTACATATCAAACTACTTTTGGACTACATTCAATGATAAACAACAGAAAACAAAACCAGAAAACAAAACAAAACAAAGTGAAAGACAAAATAGCTCAAGTAAGTTAGAGTGATTCACGGCTAAATGGTATGAGGCAGTGTGGTTTTGGGAAGTTGCTTGGGAGAGCCTCTAGAGAATTAACCTAAGCATGGACAGGAATAACTATATGGCTGGATGTACCTATTAAAAGTTCTCTTATTAAATAAATTGGCGTCAGGGCCCTGACTGCAAATTGATGGTTCCAGCTTATGTTGGAGTCAGAGTCTGACTTCAGGAGGGGTCGTCTCAGGATGGACTCGATCGAAGGCTGGAACTCACGCGGTGGTTCATCTCCTTCCTGGCCGTGGATGCTGCATCTCCGTGCGGGCACGCGCCTTTCTGTCAGTGATTGGGCGGAGGCGTCTCATGGCCGTCTGACGGTGGAGCTTGGGCAGCCTTTCGATGGTCGATCTGTTCACAGATCAGTGCATGGCTCTGGGTGCGATGCTGGGTCTCCGTGGCGTCAGAACCGCTCCCACTCCGCTGGCGAGGTTCAGGTTGCAGTCAGGGTTCTGAGGCTGGTGATACTAATTGAACTAACTACCTCTCTTTAGCAGAATCGAAAGTTATGGATATATTCTCCCTGGCCAGACAAGAAATATCCACCTTCCTTCTCTGATTATGGTGCAAACTTAAGGTGTGTAGACAAACATGCAAGTTAGGAAACAAACAAAGGTTTCAAAATTTAGCGTTCTAATACTTCTGACCTGTCTTTCTGACCAAGGCCGGCACAAACTTAGAAATTTAGCTATCCTCTTGTTGAGAACGCAGGACTCTGAACTGAACAACTGAAATTTGCAGTGCACTCTGGTTTTGCTCGGCTGGAGGCCCTACCCTTTGGAGGTGGAGCCAGAGTGCTGATAGGTTCTCCTTACCTAAGGTTAACTAGCTACTCGTTGTTTCCAACTCTGATTGGTTGTGCATAATTTTAGCAATGCCTTCCCCAGAATCACTGCCTCCTTTGTTTCAGCTAGTTTAAACAAAGAAAAAGAAACATTTCTATATCATCAAATTGGTTTAACTTTCAAAATCAAGGAATGAACAACTAGGATATTCAGGTATGTTTCTAAGAGAGAGTTTAACCCTTGTTACCTGATACACAACATATGTTAAAGAACAAAGGTAATATTTGCCTATAATATCTGAATATGACCCAATGCATGAAGAAATAAAATTGACAATAAAAGAAAAGGAACAAAGGAAGAAAAGAAAGGAAAACCACATTCAGGATACATATTGGTCAATGGTCTAAACTCATAGCAATTAAATGGTTGGGTCTGTCTGTTGTCAAGTTATACTCTATGTATTTCTAGCACTTAATAGTAGAAAAAGATACATATTTAGGTACTACACAACAACAAGATTAATACAACAAGTAGTATTGCTTACAGATTATATAAATGTTGATAATCAAGCAGACAAAGCAAGAAGTATCTTGGGTTCCTTATAAGCACATGTCCTTATGGTGGTGATGTGGTATTTCTCATTTTCACCCCTTGGGGGTGCTGTGGGTCCATGCTTGAGATCCCCAGGGAATTTAGAAAGTTTAAATTTGCAGTCCAGATTGTTGTATCAGTTCCGTTCTTGGTATGTCTAGTTTAGTTAAAAAGAGTTCTAACGAATGGTTGTAGTTTGGAGTGGACATATACCTTAGAAATGTACTTTCTGTTACTTAAAGATAAAGTTGTCCACAGGACTTTGGAGGGCCATGTGGCCAATATTCCAGGGAGGTGTTCTGTTGCCCCCAGGGTCGAGGGAAAGGGGTGCTGGTTCTTGATTCAATCGTAAATTTGACTGAGTTTGGGGTTGGGAGTGTTAAGTCGACAGATTTACACTTTCAACTCCAGACTCACTGGAGCCAAGAGGCCCTTAACTTTTGGGTTGTTGATACATTAGAAACACTCAGCTTGGGGGTAAAGTTTCAGCCAGTGTTCGCTACAATACAATACTATTCTGTAAAATATACTATTCTACGCTACACTATGCATATTATATATACGATACTACACATCATATACTGTATGTAAAATATAAAGTGAACAATGTGCAATATTTAATAAGTATGTCTTGTGTGGTTGAAATACAGTTAGTGAGAAAGTGCTCAGAGCTGCCATTGGGCAGTTGAGTTTATTGTGGTGTGTAGGATTAAAGTTCCTCAAATCTGGTTACGGAAAATTATTGCTCTGGGGAAGAAACTGTTTTGTAGTCTGGGAGTGCAGGCACTGATGCACCTGTATCGACATCCAGAGGGCAATAAAGTAAAGAACTGGTTGCAGGAGTGTGTTGGGTCACTGCAGATAGTGGTGGCTTTGCAGAGGCAGAGGGAATTGTAGAGCTCCTGAAATGATGGTAGCTGGGCTCCGACACATGCAAAAATGACGCATTGTTGATGACTTGCTACAGGGTGCAATTGGTGCACCAGGTTAAAATGCAGTAAGTGAGAATGTTTTCAATACTGCAATGGTATAAGGTAACAAGCAGATCTTTGTTGATATTTACTTTCCTGAGTGATCTTGGAAAGTAGAGTCACTGTTGTGCTGTGGTGTTGACAGACCAGGATAAATCCTCAGATACTCAGATATGTGTACACCAAGGAACTTGAAGCTGGGTACTTCTTCCACTATATCACCCTAATGAAGAGTGGAGCATATACACCCCGGCCAAGGATGAGCTCCTTGGTCTTGCTCGTGTCTAGAACTAGGATGTTGTCTGAACACCTAGCAGCCAGACGCTGTACCTCCTTGTCATTGCCCAAGATCAGCCCTATCACTGTTGTGTCATCCGCATACTTGATGATGGTATTTGCATTCTGGACAGGAACACAATCATAGGTGAAGAGAGTGGACTCAGTACACAGCCCTGAGGAACACCAGTGTTCAGTATCAGTAGTGAAACCTGGTTCCCAGCCTGACTGATGGTGGCATTCGGATAAGGTGATGTGCAGGGTTGTGGAGATTGCATCCTCTGTGGATCGACTGGTGTGGTATGCGTACCAGTGAGGTTTAAAAGTAGGGGGCATAATGTTTTTAGTGTGTTTCTGGACAAGTTTCTCAAAGCACTTTACAGTAATTTGAATGAGTGCAACCGGACAGAAGTCATTGAGGGTTTTGGTGATCGTTTGTTTTGGTACAGGAACAATGGTAGCAGTCTTAAGGCATTTAAGAACATCAGCCAGTGACAGAGACATGTTGAAGTTGCTGGTGAATACCTCTGCGAGCTGAGCTGCGCAGCCTTTCAGAACCCTTTCTGGAATCCCATCTGGGCCTACTGCTTTCTTGGAGTTCACACATGCGAAGCACTTCCTCACATTATATGTCTGTAGCACCAATGGTAGGTCTGATGCTGTGGGTTGCTCTCTAGTGGTTTCCCCACTACCCTTGTCAAAGCGGGCAAAGAAGCTGTTGAATTCTTCAGCTAGTGTGGCATCACCAGTGGACAGGACTGTGCTGTTGCTGTTGTGGTTGATAAGAGACTTGCCTCAAGAATGCCTTGCCATCCTTGAGGGTTACTGCTGATGAAGTAGTTCTCAATTTTCTGCCTTTGAGCTCTTTTGGCTTGCTTGATGCCCTTTTTCAGGTTGGCAATAGCAGTACTGCATGCTACTGCGTCACCTGACCTGTAGGCTGCATCCCGTGCTCTCAGCAGATTACGGACCTTGCTATTCATCCAGGCCTTCTCGTTGGGGAAAATGCGGATGCGTTTCTGTCCCATGGTAGACGTTATAATAGGGGGCAGTAAGGTTCCCTGTTCAGTCGATATTGGGTCAATGGTGACAACACTAACAAATATTTTTTTTCCATGAGCTCTTTGCTAGGGTAGAGCAAGAGAAGCTGCGGAAATGTGATTGGCTTGGGTTAAGGGCTGCAAACAGTCTTGAAATTTTGTATAGTGGTTACCTGTAGCTGAACATAGAAGTCTAGAACTATTCTACATCGAGGTATATTGATTGTTAATGATCCATCCAGCCCTGCTGTCCAGTGCAAAAAGAATGCTATAAAGAAATGTGTAAAGAATGTGGTGCAATTAGTGGCTCTGGAACTGCAGTGTGCATTGCGCTACTGTCAACAGGTGGAGGCTCTAGCGAAAACTGATGCTCCAAGGTGTGATGGCAGGGTAAGAATTTATTTCATATCCCAGCAGGTACAATGATCTTGACTCCTGTTACATGCCCTCAGCTTCACTGTGCTACTGGTATGCAGCTTGTGTTGGAACCTTTAGATCTTAAAGAGGGTAGCGTTCCTGATGGTCTTTTAATTTCCCTTGCTTTCTTGTATTTTGAGAGAAGCACAGCTTATGTCCCCTTTAGTCAATGTTGGATGTAGTAATGTATGTCTGGTTCCTCTTCATGTTCTCAGTACTGTGCAGAGCCTCGTTGAGGACCTTTCCCCTGCAGAGACCCTACTTTGAACAGATGGTACGTGCTGCAAAGCTTCAGTGCTCTCTCATAATTTAGAGCCTAAAAGTGCGGCCCTTATTCAGTGTAATCTTCTATCCCTTGAAGGCCTGTCCACAGAAGAAGTTGTAGAGAGATTAGAGGTAGAGATAATTGGATAAGTATCAGATTATTTTTGCCAGGTGAAGCTCCTTGATAATCAGGTTGTAAGAGAAAGTAACAATCCCTATGCCTTTCTTATTGTGCTAGAACAACAGAAGGATGGAAGTATCAGGAAGTCTTCTTATGCCCTTTGGACTCTGCAATGCACCTGGCACCCCCAGCGTCTGATGGAGCGAATGTTTGTTGATGTTCAACAGCATCTTGAGTGATTGGAGACAGTGTTCTCTCATCTCAAACAAAAAGGCCTTAAAGTTAATGTGGGCACAAGCAGCGCCACTGGTCTCCTTATAAGCCCAGTTATCTGAATACGGCACTTTCAATTAAGGGATGAGAGCAACTTGTGAGTTAAAAATATATATAAGAACTATTAAACACTAATGCCATCTATACTTCCCACCATTAGGTCTGTTCAAATAAATGAACGTCACGTGGCAGATGTGCTACAGGATAACACTTTATTAATTAATTAATTTAATAAAAACTACACAAATAAAAGCTTAATTTGGATCAACTTCCATCATTAAAGTCTTAAACATATTTATATGGCTAGTGCAACTTTCAATGATTCCCAAGATGTCAATGAATACCCACTGGACTTCAAGCAAAGCACTCCACCTCAAGTGGCACAAAAAAAAAAACAAAAAAACACAAGCAACCAGTAAATAAGTGACAATAAAATAAATAAATAAATAAGTAAACACAAATCCCCACTTTCTACACAAGACTCACTCTATATACCAATGGGTTTTAATCCTATCAACAAGGGATATGGTAGATTGCAATATGGAAGACTTTATAATTTTATAATTCTAATTTAAAGACAAAGTTAAAACAGTACAATGCAGTTATTTAAATCCCAACAGTAATAACAGGCCAAAAAAAACAAAACAAAAGAAACTACAATATGACCATCCAGAACACAAATTCCAGAACCATAAAGAAACAAAACCATAAAGCAAATGGTCAAGCAAAATAAAACAAAGCAATAAAAAAAACCAAACACAAACAGTGGCTAGTGCCACTAGTGTAGTTGACTGCACCTACAACAGCAGCAGCTATTTACCACCTGGATACCCTCCCCAGATCCCAGGAGCACTATGAACTGTCATGAAGATTTAAGCTCTGGTTGGAGTCATCTGACAACAGTAAGAAAGCTTCAAGTAAGCACCACTTGGGTTTAAGTTGGAAACAGCACCAGTCATCCAAGGCCTTTACTGGCCTTCCACTAGCTCAACCTCAGGCTTCAAATGCCTTGACGGCAATGATACTGGTTTGGGCAACTGCAACCTTTCTGAGATGGAATTTATTTCCACTTCCACGCAGGCACACCGGTCTCACACGACAGGGGAACATGTTTTGCCCGTACACACACACAACATGAATTATACTCAAGCAATATATACTCAAGCAAGCCACAGGTGAGCTTAAAAAAGAACCGGTGAAACAGTCAAACATAGTTTGTAAAAACTACCATGCAGCTGGGTCCTACTGTCCCTCAATTAGCTGCATTTCTGCCGGGTCTTACTGCCGTTGTATTGTGTGTTTTTTAAACATACCCAAGCGATTCCCACCAAAGACCAGCGTGTTGCCACTGTAGCTGAAGTTTTGGTGAAGAATTGGTTCTACTTGTTTGGTGTACCAAAAAAGAACTCGTTCTGACCAAGGTTATAATTTTGAGACTTTACTCATTCAACAGCTTTGCAAGGTTTATGGAATATGAACAACTCGGATTACCCTTTACTATCCCCAAGGTAATGGACAATGTGAGTGGTTCAATAGGACCTTGCATGACCTCCTTTGGACTTTACCGAGTGACATACAATGCCCATGCCGTTGGCTCAGAATTAACCGAGGAACAACTTGTGTGCCTCAGAAAGCATAATGTTCAGGGCAGAAACAAAATTGAGGATTATTGAACCTGTACATATTTTATGCAGACTGTGTGGCAAGCATGTTGTTTTCATGACCATTAAGTCTTGCTGCATACTCTGCTTACTTTGTCTTTTGACAGAGTAAATGCTACGTTTTCCACTGAGATATCAGGCTAAAGTCACCAAAACAACAATGACTCTGATCAGTGGTGTTATGTGGCTTTTCCATGTTGTCTATGTCCTTCTGTAAATCTGCCACAGCTGGAAGTTATTTCTGTGATCATGGCCCCATCTTCAGACTAGCCTGTAATGATAATTTTATTAAGTTTAAAATGGTTTATGTCTATATTTCCTTCCATTAATCCAATGGATTGTTTGCATTGGTTTTGCTCTGCGTATGATCTCACAAACCCTGCACTTCCCACCTCATAATAGTGGTGATGTTTTCATTAGTGGCAGTTCTTTACTTTGAATTTTCCTCACATTATTTTTAATTAAGGGGACACATACAGCCTGTCTTGATTTCACTTTTTGTAATGTCATGAGAACTAGCATGTTTACATAAGTTCACTTTCAGCCTACATCAGGTAAGCCTCACCCCTTCACACTTATCTTTTAAGCACTGTCTCAGCCTAGACTGATTTTTGAATGAGGTACAATACCTGGTAGCCAGTCAGCACAGAGACTATTTACATATATATCAGTTTTAAAGGCATAATAACAAAAACAGCCTGTGTGATTATAACTGATGAAGAAGTTGGAAAATTTGGTCTTGAGTTTTGAGTGTTTAAGTCTCTCCTCATTCAAAGAAATAGGTGGCTGCCGAGTGGACAGACTTACCTATGAGGACCTTGGTAATAGTCACAGTTTGCCACTGTGACCAACAAAACATGAGAAACAAGTCAAGCCCCTGTCAAATGTAATTACTTATTATTGATAACCTCTTTAACTCATTTAAATCTGCCTCCACAATAGCTATGATACATTCATGTCTACGTTGGCCATAGTAAAATGGATCAGCATGTGGAATCGCTCTGTGCTTTCTGCCGCTATATAAGAGAAGCATGATGTTATCTTTTTTGCTGGATGCTCTGCGAAAGATTTGAGTGAGCACGTAAGCGCATTCATAACGGAATTTAGACTGATAAGCACTTATTATCGATTGGTGTCATCTATATAGCACTTTTACATTTGAGTTTACTTCGCTATTGTTATTTTTCATATCTGTTACAGAATAAATATAAATTATGAGTACAACACCGCATAAACCAATTAGAACAAAGGCCAGGTAAATTTAAAAGATTGAGTTCTGAAAACCAGTCGAAACACAGCAGCTCTCAAAAACAGTTCAGCTCTTATGAGTTTAGAGATGTAAAGACATATAGTGGTGGATCCCACAGGAATCCATGGGAGTGCAGACCTTTACTCTGCTGTAAAAATCAAGGCTACTAATCTGTGAAATAAACTCCCATGCAAAATAAATGTGCCAAGCTTTTAATGGTCAAAACAACAAATTATTTTCCCTTAGATTTTTCAAATGTTGACATCTTGTAGGTAAACTTGCAAACAGCTTTTTACAGAAAGAAGAGTCAATATTTCTCCACTTAGCACTGATGGTTTCAAACAGTTGGAAAACTTTGCCATGCTGGTTTGTGTTTAATGTGAAAATAACTATTTTCTATAGGATTTAAATCTGGACTCTGATTAGGCCAAAACCATTAGTAAAAATTATTAATATTCTGGTCTTGTCCCAATAAAATCTTAATCATATGTTTTCTCAGTTAAAAAGATTCTGAGAAATCACTGGGCCTTGTATGAAGGCCTAGAAGGCCCTAAATGTTCACCACAGTATCTGTCATTAAAAATAGGATTAGTGTTGACATGTAACCTATAAAATGTATTATTTTATAAAATCTTATTATGTAACCGTTTTATAATTTTTTTTTTTTTTGGACATTTGACATTTTGTTTATTTCCAAACTATATGTCACACTACATATGATAAACTTTGATCTGACCCCTGGCAAAATGATTGATATGACTTTTAGGTCACGAGTCAGATTTAGTCAGAAACGGCATCACCATTTCTGTTTGTCAGGATAAAGATTACAGTAGCCTTTTCTCAATCCAAATGACGTCTTTAATCAAAACAATCAAAAATAATCTAAATTTGAAAAAAAGTCCCTTTCCATTTGGATTTTTTTTTCTTCTGAAGGATTGTGGAAAATGTAAAACAACTAAAGATACATCTACAATACCTTTAAATGTTGGATAAATATGGATGTATGGCAGGCAGCATTTTAAGCTAACAGTCCCTTTGAACATGACTGGGTTCTTTTCTTCTGGCGAGCACTGCTGGAGTGAAGCATTGCAGACACAACCATGATAACCTTGCATTCTGTTCTGATTCTTCACTGATTGTAAAACTTTGATTCATGAGAGAATCCACTACTACATCTTATAATACACTGCAAATGTATTCATATGTAGTAGACAATCTTCTGTATAGGGATCTTTTTTTTTTTTTGGAAGGTGTGTTTTTGAGGATGACGTAACCATAAGACAGTTATAAATGTGTTTGATCTTTCCTGAAATTCTGTTGAAAAGGGCTTTGTCCTCCTACAGAAGGTATTGTGTCAAACTACTGTGGATCACTTTTTAACATTCAGTCCATGTGTTGATTTTGAGGTTTACAGAGATGGTCATTTGCTATTGATTAATGTCTTATATTACAAATTATCTTATTATTTTTTATTTGCATATGTGCTTTGATAATTTATAGAGTGATGAACTGTTTGAAGTTTGTATAACTATTCTTTCTTACATTTTATTTAAGACCAGACTCCTGACATGACCACTGTGGTGCCCCTCGAGAATGCTACATTCATCCACCCACCAGCATTTTACATCAGTGGATTGTACAACATGTCACATGCAAAGTATTACTATATGTTTTTGTGCTTTATCTACGCTGTGACTGTTCTAGGAAATGCTTTTATAATAGGTACTATATACCTGGCACGCACTCTGCACACAGCTAAGTATATAGCTGTCTTCAACTTGGCCTTGTCTGATCTGTTTGGAAGCTCTGCTATCATTCCAAAGTATGCATACATGTTTTTGCGCGAGAACCAGTACATATCTTATGAAGACTGTCTGACAAGCATGTTTTTTATTTTTCTTTTTATGACCATGCAGTCATATACTCTGCTTGCTTTGGCCTTTGACAGAGTAATTGCTATATGTTTTCCTCTGCGGTATCATGCTATTGTCACCAAAACTACAATGATTCTGATCATTGGTGGTATCTGGCTTGTCTCTGTATTTCTCGTTGCAGTCCGTGTAGCTCTGATTACCAGACTGTCCTTCTGTAGCTCTACCACAGTTTACAGTTATTTCTGTGATCATGGCCCCATATACAGACTAGCCTGTAATGATAATTCCCCTAATTTCATGATGGCCTATGTCAATATTGCTGTTATGCTTTGCCTTCCATTGATGCTAATAGCTATCTCATATGTTTGTATTGGTGTTGCATTGCTCAAGATCTCACATGGTGCTGATCGACTCAAGGCTATGAAAACGTGCACTTCCCACCTCTTATTAGTTGCCATGTTTTATCTACCAATTATTGGCGTTTATATTACAGCTCTTACAACATACATACATCCAAACACTAGAATAATCAACTCTGTCTTGACACAAACAGTTCCACCCATGTTAAACCCCATCATATATTCTCTGAAGACAGAGGAGGTATTGCAGTCTATTAAAGTACTCTACAGACGATTCAAAGTGAACTTTGCAATGGAGAACCCTGTGAAAATCATTGCAAAGAATTAAAATGATATAACTATAGTTTGGCTTACTGGTATAAACCAGGAGATCATTGACTGTTTTGTTTTTTTAATTAAAAGACTGACATTCCTCTATTTAGGCTTGCATTATAATTACTTACTTATTTTTTATTAAAATAAGTCCATGATTGTAGTTTAATGTACTGCAAATGATCAATTTTACATAAAATTTTAACATTTTTTTGATTAGCGTGCAAGTATATATATATTATATATATATATATATATATATATATATGCATGAAAAGTTTTTGAATGAGTGTCTACACACTGCTTAAACATTCATAAATGTTCAGCACCGGCTGCAGCGAAGTGCAGCATAGTTTGCTTTTTAAATTCACTTTATGACTTTTGGTTACCCAGTTGCTATTACTAAGACAATGCTAATTTCTGCTAACAATTCTACAGAATTTTTAATGTTGTGTTAACTCCAAGCCAATGATGGCATAGAAGCACAGGATATCTCAGCTCTCTACTTTCATCACACACATGCTTGTAACTGACATTGTAGTTAGTAATACATTCTTTATTTTGATTGTTGTAAATTGAAATTAATCATGTATGTGTAAAATTAATCATTCATTATCATTTATTCACACATTTTCAACAAAAGTGTTTGCTATGGTATGTAAACATATAATATGGAAACAAAGCTGCACAAACACCTGTTTTGATTTCACTGTTTTTGTGATGTCATTAAAACTAATGCATTAATATATGTCATTGATATATGTTTCAGCCCAGGATGCTTTTTAAATCAGGTACAATACAGGGTGACCAATCAGCACCAATACCTTTTACATATTCGTTTCTAACACACAAATTTAGTCTTAGCAATATGTGAGATCACATCTCTGTTCTACACTGTCCTTTTGATCTTTATTGTACGTGAAAGATCAGCGATAAAGGTGAAAATATGAATAGGAGTGTTTATACGACTAGGGCAGGGTGATCGGTCGATTTTCGCATTTGTGACATTTGGGTGCACCTAGGGGTGGAGACACCATGGACTTTGTGATGAGGGATGGAAGAGAAGGAGACAGAGAAAAGCAGTACCACTTTAAGCCAACGCTTTACTTTTCAGAAAAAGGGTGTAAAATACAATATTGCACAATATTCACCTGGAAAGTGTTCAGGAAGACAGTGCAAATTCAAGGAAGTGAGGAAAGGGGATAGTCCAATATATATGATAGATAATCTATGGGTTTATTGACAATGAATAAAAGCATAGAGCTGAGCAGCACCAATAGTATAAACATGTAGCAGGTTAACAAGTTGATCTACATCTAATTGATAGGACATAGTAATTCAGCCAGCAACCAGGTGGACTATGATGCCAAAGAAATGAAAAGGACAAAACATATGTCTAGCATGCCAAAGCAGACCTGACCTAACAAAAAGAAACTGAGGTTAGAGCAGTCACTAAGTTTGCTACGTATTCAATCAACCATGTAACAAACAGCAATCAACAATCTCTCAAAGACCTAATGGCCTCACACACAAGCGCACAAAGCTCTAACACACACTCCCAGATAGGTGCTTTTGTCCTTGGAAACTTGCTTCTAATCAGACAGCAGCATTTTCGATTGGTGGATGAGAGAATAGCAGCTAAATGTCAGCGACTGTAACGTTGGGGCTGAAGGCATTCCAATACTCACAACAGTCCACAACAACAAGCAGTCAAAACAGAAGCAGGAATTAGCAAAGGCAGATCCATATTCAAAACCAGAAGACAAAAAAGGGTCAAAACAGAGAAACAATACAAAGGAAGCAGGCTCAGAAACTCAGGTTAGGAAACACAGAGACTTTGCACACACTACACCAAAGGGGTATGTAAAAGGGTTATAATGCGTCAACGGTCACTTGACAACGCATGATAACAACCCCCTTTAGGGCACGGCTCCTGAAGTGAGCCCAGACCTTGAGGAGGTGCAGCCACAGCCAGCAGAAAGTCCAGAGGGGAGGGCAGTCGGAATGTGGTTGGTTCAGAAGAGTGGTGACATTATAAAAATATAAGTCTTTATGGTTTCTCTCATGAGCTCATCCAGCAGTTTGAAAGCAGTGGGCACTATTAGCACGCAAGTCAAATCAAATCAAATCACGTTCATTTACACAGGTGGAAAGTGAGTGAAAATCTTAGGTGCGTAGCCCCCTTGTAGAATTTAAATACAAAAAATATAAATATCTAAGAAGAAAAAGAAATATATATACACAGACTCTAAACATACACATATACACAATATACACTAGTATTGCACTATTCCAATGTACAGTTGTACAGTAATAAGTTATGAAATTTAACTATGAAATGGACAGTTGTACACATTTCCGTATGTGCAGTTAGTCTGAGGTAGATAAATAAATGAATTGCAGGTACACAGGGATAGAATACTGATATAGAAATCTTCCAGATTATGCAAGATGTACAAGATGTCAATCTATATATGTAAGTACAGATTTGCTAGATTGAAGGTGCAGAGGATCAGAGTGAGTCTGATGAGGTTGGATGAGGTGTAGATTGTCCCTGGAGATGATGACTCAGAGGTGCAGTGACAGACAGTAAGAGGTGCAGTGATAGGCCTATAGACCAATACTCCAGCATTACTGGCTGTTCAATGTGCTGGGCTGTCCGCACCATCTTCTGCAGAGCTCTCCGCTCAATGGCAGTGCAGTTTCCATACCAGGTGGTGATGGAGCCTGTTAGAATGTTCTCCACAGTACATGTGTAAAATGTTCTGAGGATGCGGGGGTTCATGCCAAACCTCTTCAGCCACCTGAGGTAGAAGAGGCACTGTTGACCCTCTCTACAGTGGCTCCGTTGATGGTGATGGAGATGTGCACTCTCTCTTGCTTCCTGAAGTCCACTATGAGCTCTTTGGTCTTGTTGACATTGAGAGAGAGGTTGTTCTCCTGGCACCAGTGTGTCAGAAAGCTGATCTCCTCTCTGTAGGCCTCCTCGTTGTCATTGGAGATCAGGCCCACAATTGTGGTGTCATCTGCAAATTTAATGATGACATTGGAGATGTGTCTGGCTGAGCAGTCGTGGGTGTACAGAGAGTACAAGAGAGGGCTGAGCACACGGCCCTGAGGAGCTCCGGTGTTAAGCGTCAGTGAGGAGGAGGTGATGTTGTCCATCCTTACCACCTGGCGTCGGCCTGTCAGGAAGTTCAGGATCCAGCTGCACAGAGAACTGTTCAGACCCAGATCCCGAAGCTTAATGTCGAGTCTTGACAGCACGATGGTGTTGAATGCTGAACTATAGTCCACAAACAGCATTCTCACATACGTGTTCTTTTTGTCCAGATGGGAGAGGGCAGTGTGTAGAGTCAGGCCTATTGCGTCATCAGTGGATCTGTTCTGTCTGTAAGCAAACTGTAGTGGGTCCAGAGTGGCAGGTAGTGAAGAGCAGATAAAGTCTCTGACCAGCTTCTCAAAGCACTTGCTTATGATGGAGGTCAGAGCAACGGGGCACCAGTCATTTAGGGGATTAACCCTGGTTGACTTTGGAACTGGCACAATGGTGGCCAGTTTGAAGCACGCGGGAATAACTGAGAGTGAGAGAGAGAGGTTAAAAATGACTGTAAACACTCCTGCCAGCTGATGTGCACAGGCTTTGAGAGTGCGTGCAGGGATCCCGTCAGGCCCAGCTGCCTTGTGGATGTTAACGCACTTGAAGGCTCTGCACACGTCAGCCACGGAGACGGAGATGTTGACTCGGTGGTAGTGGGGGCAGGGACTCTTTCCGCGAGTGCGGTGTGATTTGCCTCAAAGCGGGTGTAAAAAGCATTCAGCTCGTCTGGAAGCGCAGCGCTGATGTTATTCACAGAACGAGTTTTCCTCTTAAAGTCTGTTATTGTATTTAGCTCCTCCCACAGGCTTCTTGTGTTGGTGGTGTTGAACTGTGACTCCACTTTAGCCCTGTACTCACGTTTGGAGAGCATAGCTGGCTTTTTTATACTCATCCGTGTTTCCTGATTTAAAAGCAGCGGTACGTGAGTTCAGAGCTGCACGAACCTCACAGTTGAGCCATGGCTTCTGACTGGGGTAAACACTAACTGTTTTTGTGGGCACAACATCCTCTATACACTTTCTGATGAACCCGGTAACTGAGTCTGCATATTCATCAATGTTATTGTTTGACACCTCGCAGAACATCTCCCAGTCTGTGTCATAATCTCTCTGTGGTAATTTACCTCAGAGAACCAGTGTCCAGTTCCACTATCCTCACCTGTAGTATTTAATCTCAGAGAACCAGCATCCAGTTCCACTATCCTCATCTGTGGTATTTAATCTCAGATAGCTGTGTCCAGTTCCACTATCCTCATCTGTGGTATTTAATCTCAGATACCTGTGTCCAGTTCCACTATCCTCATCTGTGGTATTTAATCTCAGATACCTGTGTCCAGTTCCACTATCCTCACCTGTTTTGTTAATGGCTAAGAGTGTATGGTGGAATGCTCATCTGTGCAGTGTAGAAGCAGTCTGTTGTCTGGATGAGCTGTTCCAGTTGCTCCTAATCATAAAACAAAAACAAATAAGCAGCATGTTTACCTAACATAATAATTATAATGGCTATAAATTATGTAATAAATGAACTCATAAATGCATTACTTATTCAATAAAACTATCTTGATTTGGCCCAATGTACAGCTACTGCTTTATAATTATTTGGTTTCTACAAATAAATTGTGATATTCTCAGATAGTGACAGACACAAACCAATCTTACAGATCTTTTCACTACACAGTGCAGCATAGTACATTTACTAATGCAAATTTAGAACTATGCATACCCTGATCTATTACTGTGTTTGTTTGACATGACAATACCCATGAAAGTAAGACTATTTAGGGGCCTCTTACCTGCTTGTTTAGCTGGCCCAAAGCTGAAACATGGAAACAGAAATATCAAGTTTCTTAGAAAGTATGACCAGCCATAAATCCCTTAAAAATTTACTATAAAACACATAAATATAAGTTGAGTTTTTGATCATGGATGAGATTTATGTTCATTTATGAAAGTTTTTTCACTCATGATGGAATTTGAACTTGGACCACAAAGTTAGCAGTAGAATGCAAACTTGGCTACATTTATAAAACAGTTGTCACGCATTCGGTGAACTCTCTGAAAGAAACGGACTTCATCTCCCAGAATCCTCTGGGAGATCACATGACTCAGCAACTTCCCTCGGACTCCAACTCCGACTCGGACTCCATTGCCCACAATTCTATGGGAGATCACGTGACTTATGACACTGACTTACGTTCCAATCAGCGCTCCAAATCACCTGAATATTAACTGGCAGCACCTGTGTAGTTTACTTTATAAGCCCGGGCTTTAGTCTAATTCAGTGCGAGGTATTGTTTCCTGTTGAACTACCGAGCGTTTGTATACTGACTGCCTTTATCCCGAGTTTGAACCTTTGCTTTGTGTATATCGACTCTGCCTTTTTATCTTTTCCCTTTTGTGCTTTTGCCTCTTCGGACTGATCTGTGTTTTGGAACTTTTTGCCTGTATTTTTGACTTCGTCTTTTGCTCTGCCCTTTTTCGGTTTGTTCGCCTAGTATTATTAAACGCCAGCATCTTTTACTTCCGCGAGCGTCTGGTTTCTGTTGATACGTCACAGAATACCTCGCCGAACATGCAGACGGCGGATTCCGAAGCCTTCCAAAAGGCTCTCAGCGAACAAGGACAACTTCTGGGCCGACATCAACACATGTTGTCCGGAGTGACTCAATCTTTGGAGTCACTAGCTCACCAACAAGCAGAGCAGCAAGCTCAGTTGGCTCAACTGGTCGCCAGTATAAAGGGGTTAACCGGCCAGCTGCAGACTATGAGCCTCGCCGAACAGACTGTAAGCATGGCTTCCTCCACCACCACGGCTGAGACTACACATGCTGTATTTCCGGTTAGTAAACCTGACAAGTTTGAGGGGAATCCGGATAAATGTCGAGGCTTTTTATTACAATGTGCGGTGTTTTTCGACAATTCTCCTGTTAGTTCTGATCAGGCTAAAATCTCTTTTGTGATGTCTCGTTTAGCGGATAAAGCGCTTGAATGGGCCACTGCCAGTTGGGCTAACATTCATCACATGTCGTATGCCCAGTTCCTTAAAGAATTCAAGACTGTGTTCGATCACCCCTATGAGGGCAAAGTTTGTGGGGAGTTATTGTCCCAATTACGTCAGGGAAATCGTTCCGTGGTGGACTATTCACTTGAATTTAGATCTCTAGCAGCAAGCAGCGGCTGGAATGAAGCCGCTCTTCTAGTGATGTTTCGTCAAGGACTTAACGCTGATATCCTAAACGAATTAGCTAGCAAAGACGACGATTTAACGCTAGATCAGCTGATAACTCTGGCTATTAAGCTAGACCACCTTCTACACTCCCGAAAGAGAAACACGAGTGAGAAAACCAACAGAAGGACAATTCCCCATGTGAAAGTCACCCAGGAGGCCACTGAAAACCCAGAACCTATGCAGTGCGATTCCTCAAGGTTGTCACAGGAAGAAAGACTGTGCAGGCTGAGCAATCATTTATGTCTGTATTGTGGTAAAGCCGGACACCAAGTTCGCAACTGCCGAGCCAGACCACAGAAAAGCAAGGCGCCGACCCCTGGACAGCACGTGGAGTTCTCTCCACGTGCTAATGTGGTGAGTGTGCCCACTAAGGGGTTGGTTTCGAAGTCTGTTTTGTTGCCTGTGACGATATACTTTCATCCTGATTCTCTTATGGTTTCAGCCCTGATCGATTCGGGTGCGGAGGGGAACTTCATCCATGCTAAAATAGTGGAACAGCTGCAGATCCCAGTGAAGACCCTCCAGACTGTCCTTAAAGTGGCCGCGCTGGATGGAGGACCAGTCGGGTTAGGGACCATCTCCAAGGCCACAACACCATTGATTTTACAGACCAGTGCTCTTCATCGGGAGGAAATGTCCTTTCTAGTCTTGGAACCATCAGAATTTGATTTAATTTTGGGACTCCCCTGGTTAGAAAGACATAATCCCACTATTTCATGGGCTGAACACACTATCACCAAATGGTCTGATCACTGTGTCCAAAACTGCCTTACTATCCCTTCCTCCCTCGCAGTTTTATCCACTTCCATAGAAAGCCCCAACTGTGATTCTACTATGGAAGTCCCTACGGTGTATGCAGACCTGAAGGAAGTTTTTAACAAAAAGAATGCCACTAAACTGCCTCCTCATAGAAACCATGACTGTGCCATTGAGCTGATTGAGAATCCCATTTTTCCCAAGGCCCGAATCTATCCCCTGTCCCAAGAAGAACAAAGAGCACTCGATGTATACATTCAGGAGGCGCTAGAACAAGGTTTCATCAGACCTTCCACATCTCCCATTGCATCCAGTTTTTTCTTCATAAAGAAGAAAGATGGCGGCCTACGCCCTTGTATTGATTATCGTGCCCTAAACCAAATCTCCAAGACTTACCCTTATCCCCTTCCACTAGTACCCGTAGCATTAGAACAATTGCAAGGAGCTAAGTTTTTTACCAAGTTAGACCTTAGAAGTGCGTACAACCTCATCCGAATCAAGGAAGGAGATGAGTGGAAAACTGCATTTTTGACCACTAGGGGGCACTATGAATATCTTGTAATGCCCTTCGGACTCTCTATCGCCCCCTCAGTATTTCAGGCCTTTATCAATGACGTGCTCAGAGACATGTTAGGGCAATTTGTCATCGCCTACCTTGATGATATTCTCGTCTACTCTCCTTCCTTAGAGTCCCATGGAAAACATGTACGAGCCGTACTACAACGGCTCCTTGAGAACAATTTGTTTATCAAAGGAGAGAAGTGTGAATTCCACCGGCAGTCTGTTTCCTTCTTAGGCTATGTCATCAGTCCACAGGGAGTCATTATGGACGACCACAAGGTGGAGGCGGTTGTCCAGTGGCCCACACCTACTTTGGTAAAGGAATTACAGAGATTTTTAGGCTTCGCCAATTTCTACCGCAGATTCATTAGAAACTTTAGCATTACGGCATCACCTCTAACGTCGCTGCTAAAAGGGAATCCCAAAAAGATCACCTGGACCCCACAGGCGGAAAAAGCCTTCCGGAGCCTGAAAGAAGCATTCACAACCGCCCCCATTTTGAAACATCCAGACCCCACACGGCCCTTTGTAGTAGAGGTAGATGCTTCTGACACCGGAGTCGGAGCGGTATTGTCACAGCGGACTGGATCACCTCTAAAGCTACATTCTGTAGCATTCTTTTCTCATAAGTTGTCGCCTACCGAAAAAAATTATGGGATCGGAGATCGGGAACTACTCGCTGTCAAGCTGGCCTTGGAAGAGTGGCGTCACTGGTTGGAGGAGGCCAACCACCCATTCACGGTTTTAACTGATCATAAGAACCTAGAATATCTTCGCACGGCCAAGAGACTCAATGCCCGCCAAGCTAGATGGTCCTTATTCTTTTCGCGTTTTCAGTTCAGCATCACATATCGACCCGGTTCTCGCAACACCAAGGCGGATGCGTTGTCTAGAATGCACCAACAGGAAATGCGTACGCCTCAGCTCGAGACACCAGAACGAATCCTACCGCCAGAGGTAAACATCTCTTCTATTAGATGGCAAATTGATGAAGATATAGAAAAGGCTTTACCCCCATATCCAAGTGCCTAACCAATGCCCACCTGGGAAGCTTTATGTACCAGAACAGTTCCGGACCCAGCTTATAACATGGGCTCATTCATCAGTAACCTCAGGCCATCCAGGAGAAACCCGAACAAACCAGCTTCTTGCCCATAGGTACTGGTGGGAGTCAATGAACCAAGATGTACATTCCTTTGTGTCTTCATGCTCTACTTGTGCCCAGTGTAAGACCCCAAAGACATTACCTGCTGGGAAGTTAATGCCCTTACCCATACCCAACCGACCATGGTCTCATATAGCAGTTGATTTTGTTACTGATTTACCGGACTCACAAGGGTTTACAACCATTCTGACGGTGATTGATAGATTTTCTAGGGGAGTCCGTTTTGTACCTTTTGCTAACATTCCCAGTGCTTTTCAGACGGCTGAGACCTTGTTCCAGTACGTATTTAGAATATTCGGAATTCCGGAGAACATCGTGTCTGACAGGGGACCACAGTTCACCTCTCAGGTATGGGCCTTTTTCGAACACATCGGGGTCTCCATTAGTCTCTCTTCAGGATATCACCCACAAACTAACGGACAGTGTGAGAGAGCTAATCAAGAACTGGGAAAATTTTTGAGAATATTTTGCTTTGATAACCCATCGGATTGGTCTAAGTACTTGGTGTGGGCGGAAATCGCACAAAATTCATTAACCAGCTCTGCCACAGGAATGACACCTTTCCAGTGTATTTTAGATTACCAGCCCCCTCTAGCACCCTGGACCGGATCCCAAACGGATGTTCCTGCCGTGGATGCGTGGATGGCACGCAGCGAGCAAGTTTGGGAGGAAACGCATCAGCGCATTCAGACAGCGATACAACGCCACAAGGAACAGGCTGACCGACACAGAAGTCAAACCCCAGTCTTTCAACCAGGAGACAGAGTGTGGCTGGCCACGAGGGACTTTCGCCGTGCTGAGGGAAGTTGTAGAAAACTTCAGCCCAAGTATATGGGGCCGTTCAAAATCGTAAAACGAATTAACGATGTGACATACAGTTTAGACTTACCCCCACGTTTTAGAGTATCACGCTCATTTCATGTGTCTCTTCTCAAACCCGTTGTTACAGGGCCCTTGGACGAGGCTACGCCAGACGTCACACCACCGCCACCAGAAGAAATAGACGGGGCTCCAGTCTACGCTGTCAGGAGGCTGCTGGACTCCAGAAGACGGGGCGGGCTCCTACAGTACTTAGTGGACTGGGAGGGGTATGGCCCTGAGGAGCAATGTTGGTGCCTGCTGGAGATGTGTTAGACCCAGGTCTCATCGCAGACTTCCACAGCCAGCACCCGGAGAAGCCAGCTCCTCGTCCCAGGGGTCGCCCGCGTAAGAGGCTTACTAGCTCTCTTCCTGCCCGTCTTGGAAACCCGTCTCTCCAGCGCCTCGCCGGTTCTGGGTCAGCCCCGGTTCGGAAGCCCGGTGGCGTGTGTAGTGGTCGTCCTGGTCGTCCTCGTACCGAGGCCCACCCGGACTCTTTGGGGGGGGGTACTGTCACGCATTCAGTGAACTCTCTGAAAGAAACGGACTTCATCTCCCAGAATCCTCTGGGAGATCACATGACTCAGCAACTTCCCTCGGACTCCAACTCCGACTCGGACTCCATTGCCCACAATTCTATGGGAGATCACGTGACTTCTGACACTGGCTTACGTTCCAATCAGCGCTCCAAATCACCTGAATATTAACTGGCAGCACCTGTGTAGTTTACTTTATAAGCCCGGGCTTTAGTCTAATTCAGTGCGAGGTATTGTTTCCTGTTGAACTACCGAGCGTTTGTATACTGACTGCCTTTATCCCGAGTTTGAACCTTTGCTTTGTGTATATCGACTCTGCCTTTTTGTCTTTTCCCTTTTGTGCTTTTGCCTCTTCGGACTGATCTGTGTTTTGGAACTTTTTGCCTGTATTTTTGACTTCGTCTTTTGCTCTGCCCTTTTTCGGTTTGTTCGCCTAGTATTATTAAACGCCAGCATCTTTTACTTCCGCGAGCGTCTGGTTTCTGTTGATACGTCACAACAGTTAAATTGACCACCAGTACACTTCACTAAATAAAAATGCAAAAAGATGTACGCCTTCTTCTGTATTATCCCTACTATCTGAATAAGCAAAAATCCAGTCAGATTCATCTGTCTCCTAATCTGACACAACATTACAGCACATCTGTCTCATGGCATCTTTAGGATGTCCATTTTAGAAATGGATGTATAAATGTGTGAAACTATTTGTTATTAGTCAAACAATTGGATATTAATTGAAGGTATAATAATAAATATATTATACCAAAACAAAATGAACATACTTAAAATAACTTTTTTGATTAATCAGATTTTTTATCATTTATTTATTTTGATTAATTATTAAATGTATATATAATTGTTTTTAAGATTGATATTGAGAAAGAGTAATCAAGCATTACCTTGATATTAAGTTTAAAAGTCTGTAAAAAGCTGTTTGGGCTAGCCCTAGTACAGTGTCATGCTGTCCTGCACTTTCCAGAACTGCCCTAAGCCTTTTATAATGTTAAAATAAAGTGCACTATGATGCTTTGTTTTACACTGATCTGCGTATGTACAAATAAGGCAAACTATCCATATGACTTCTGCATTCTGTCAAGCAAATATACCTTATACCATATCTAGGTGGTGGGGGGAGTTGGAGCCTATCCCAGCAGTCATTAAGCAGAAGGCAGGAAACAGCCTGCACAGGTTGCCAGTACATCACAGGGCACACACACCCCAAAGGACAATTTAGCATGTCCAATTGGCCTAGTGCAATACTTGTGTATATTGTGTATATTGGTGTATATATATTTCATTTTTTTTCTTCTTATATATATATATATATATATATATATATATACACACACACACACACACACACACACACACATATATATATATATATATATATATATATATATATATACACACATTATTTTTTTTTATTTAAATTCTACAAGGGGGCTGTGGGAAGAAACCCACACAGACACAAGGAAACATGCAAACACCACACAGAAAGGACCTTTGTCGCCCAGCCGGGAATCAAACCCAGGCCCTTTTTGCTGTGAGCATTCTCATAAAACAATCCTTATTGCCAACCTATAGGCAAGCTTGACATCCTCACGCAATGCACACTCTACAATTCATTGTAGTCATGTCATGAAGACACTGACCTGATTTTCAGCAGTGGTGGTCAAACGAGCCAGAAAGTGAATGAAGAGAGGGAGCGGCATTAGCGAAAATAAGGCAGTGAATCAGAAAAATAAAACTTCATTTTCTGATTGTTTTATGGTGGTGCATGCTTCATTCTGTCTGCTGCTGTGGCCTGTCTCTTCTTTGAGTGTCCTAGTCTGTAGACTGCAAGACAGGGGCAGAACTGCTGTGGTAGTTAAACTGTCAGAGCAGAGTGGGCCAGTTGACCAATCAGAGCACACTGTGCTTATCAGGAGGCAAAGGAGCTCTAAAAGAATGTTTCAGAGGATGAACAGAGATATATAGTATGAGAAAAATAATGTTAAGTATGTAAATATATTCTAGTAGTCCCCAAAACTAAAATTATGAACATTGAAAATGAGCAAAATAGGTCCCCTTTAAAAATCAAAGAAGGGCTGAATAAAAAAATGAATTTAAGAATGATCTTGTGGGTGTGTGATTTTAATAAATTAACATATAGGATTAAGATGAAGTACATGCATGAAGACATAAAAACATGATGTACCTGGACATTGCACAACCCCAATTCCAAAAAATTTGGGATGCTGTGTAAAATGTAAATAAATGTAAATAAAAACAGAATGGAATGATTTCTCATAGACCCATATTTTAATCACAATAGAGCACAGAACACATATCAGATGTTGAAAGTGAGATATTCTACCATTTCATGAAAAATATAAACTCATTTAGAACTTGATCACAGCAACGCATCTCAAAAAAGTTGGGACAGGGCATGTCTACCATTGTGTAGCATCTTTTTTTTGTTTTTAACAACAGTTTGTAAACATCTAGGAAGTGAGGAGACCAATTGTGGGAGTTTTGGGAGAGGAATGTTGTTCCATTCATGTCTGATGTAGGATTCTAGCTGCTCAACAGTTCTGGGTCTTCTTTGCCGGATTTTTCATTTCATGATTCACCAAATGTTTTTCGTTGGTGAAAGATCTGGACTGCAGGCAGGCCAGTTCAGCACCCGGACACTATTCTTCTGTGAAGCTATGCTGTTGTGATGGACGCAGTATGTGGATTAGCATTGTCTTGCTGAAATATGCAAGGCCTTCCCTGAAAGGGACGTCTGGATGGGAGCACATGTTGTTCTAAAACCTCTATATACTGTTCAGCATTGATAGTGCCTTTCCAGATGTGTAAGCTGCCCACGCCACAGGCGCTAATGTAACCCCAAACCATCAGAAAAGCAGGCTTTTGAACTGTGCGCTGATAACAAGCTGGATAGTCCCTCTCATCTTGAGTCCGCAGGACACGGCGTCTGTGGTTTCCAAAAAGTCTGACCACAGAACAGGTTTCAGTTTTGCCTCATTTGACTCCATTTTAAATGAGCTTTGGCCCAGAGAAAACAGTGGTGTTTCTGGATTTTGTTGTTTTATGGCTTCTTCTTTGCATGATACAGCTTTAACTTGCATTTGTGGATTGCACAGCAAATTGTGTTCACAGACAATGATTTCTGGAAGTGTTCCTGAGCCCATGCAGTCATTTCCAGTACAGAATCATGCCTGTTTTTAATGCAGTGCCACCTCAGGGCCCGAAGATCATGAGCATCCAATAATTACCATTGGCCTTCTCCCTTGCGTACAGAGATTTCTCCAGATTCTCAGAATCTTTTGATGATGTTACGTACTGTAGATGGTTGGATATCCAAAGGTAACACTTTACAGTACTGTTTCGTATTTAACAAGTAACTAATCAAACAAATGAGTAGTGCTGCATTAACACTTAAGTAACTACTCTTAACTACAAAGGACTACTAGTTAACTACTTAGTAGGTGATAGTTAACTAATTATTAGGGTAGTTCACTATTAACTAAATAATAACTACTGAGTCTCATAGAGAATTACTTAGTAACTATGGATTCTTAGAATAACTACTCATAAATTACAGATCAATTCAACAATTGCTGAATAGCTGAGTCTGACAAGGTTTCTACTGAACTACTAACTGATGTATTGTATTCCAACACTTCTAACAGTAGTGAAATACACTACACAGTGTTCAGTCTCCACAATATAATGGATTATATCCTCCATTTCTATTCACAGAAACAGGTATCCTCAGAGAAGGCTGGGGGCATCACACCATACTGTACTGACTGGTGTCCCTCATGGGTTTGTTTTGATCAGAAACCTTTAAAGGCTAATGCACATTTTCATATTTGGCAGTGTGAACCAATTTGCACATCAGCCTACAAATAAGACAACTGCTAAACTACTACAGTATTCCATAGACCAGTCTGCTTACCTCTCATCTTTAGAAAAGAAAACACCATTCTTTTCTGCAGGATCATGTGTGCCAGTGTTTCTTCTGAACAGTAGTTCTCCTTTAAGTCCTCTTGAGGGCCAGGATCAGTTGAAGAGAGGGCTCACGGAAATATCTGACTGTGTATGTTTCCTGCCTTCCAATTCACTTGGTTCTACATATTACCAAGAGCTTATGTAATTACTGTCTGTTAGATAATGAATGAGGTGTTGCTGTTCTTCATTAGGAGCTAATGATGAGCAGGAACAATATAAAATGAAACAATGGTAACTCATTGTTAATGAACTTGGAGTTAATGATGATCAGTAACAGTTTTATAAAGTGAAACACATGGTAACTCATTACTAATGAACTAGGAGTTAATGATGATCAGGAACAGTATTATAAATTGAAACATATGGTAATATATGGTAATTATTATTATTATTATTATTATTATTACTGTAGTAGTAGTAGTAGTATAAATACATAGACGTTTTGACATTTAAAATAATAAACATTCTAGAGTTCTATTGAATTAAATAAACTTACATTTAACAGTAGAGTTGCACAGGACTCTTATTATGATAGCTTTGGTGTTTCTGTTGAGTGCCTGTGAGGTTTTTGTGAGGGCTGGTAAAGGAGAGCAGTTAATCCTGTACTCTCAGTGGACTAGATTTGATAATTCTGTTCATATTTTAATTCTGACTCACTGTATCTCCTGATGTATGACGACTGAATCAGACTCATGCCAGACCCCCGGGCTGCTAATGTGAGACTTTTGATTCAGATTCAAGGTTTTATTCAGACTACAGCACTAATGTAGAGACACAGTACGCTGACTTCCTAACTAATCTGAGCTAAGTAGGTTTGGTCTTCTTGTACAATGTCTGTTTTACCATGTTGTTTCAGAATTATAAGCACATGTTAGTGCTTTATTAAACCTGAAGCTGCTGCTGATGTTCTGTTATGAGTGCATGCTAGCTAGCTAGTTAAATTAGCTAATGTGAGCTAAGATAATAGACAGTAAAACTTTGTGCCCCAGATATGAAACAGAAAGATGTGTAATTAATATACTAGCCGAACATACTGTGATCAGTCTCAGCTCTCAGACTTTCTCCTTTAGTAGTAATGACAGATTTTGATTTCATTTTGTTTGGATGTATTATTTGCAATGATATAGCTAGCTTACTCAGGGATGTTTTCACATTTGGACTGTTCACAAATAAAAAATGACTCAACAAACTTATTTACTCTTACTTTTTAAAAAATGTCTTTATTAATATTTTTTTGTACTACAGTACATCATTTCTTTAGGGATTTTTATTTCTAATGTAGTTCAATTTATAATACTGTTTCTGATCATCACTAACTCCTAGTTCATTAATGATGAGTTACCATGTGTTTCACTTTATAATACTGTTCCTGATCATGATTAAATCTTAGTTCATTAATAGTGAGTTACCGTGTGTTTCACTTTATTCTGTTCCTGATCACGATTAACTCCTAGTTAATTAATAGTGAGTTACCATGTGCTTCACTTTATAATACTGTTCCTGATCATGATTAACTCCTAGTTCATTAGTAGTGAGTTACCATATGTTTCACTTTATAATACTGTTCCTGATCATGATTAACTCCTAGTTCATTAATAGTGAGTTATTATGTGTTTCACTTTATAATACTGTTCCTGATCATCATTAACTCTTAGTTCATTAGTAATGAGTTACCATTGCTTCATTTTATAATACTGTTACTGATCATCATTAACTCCAAGTTCATTAACAATGAGTTACCATTGTTTCATTTTATATTGTTCCTGCTCATCATTAGCTCCTAATGAAGAACAGCAACACCTCCTTCATTATCTAACAGACAGTAATTACATAAGCACTTGGTAATATGTAGAACCAAGTGAATTGGAAGGCAGGACACGTACACATTCAGATATTTCCATGAGCCCTCTCTTCAACTGACCCTGCCCTCAAGAGGACTTAAAGGAGAACTACTGTTCAGAAGAAACACTGGCACACATGATCCTGCAGAAAAGAATGGTGTTTTCTTTTCTAAAGATGAGAGGTAAGCAGACTGGTCTATGGAATACTGTAGTAGTTTAGCAGTTGTCTTATTTGTAGGCTGATGTGCAAATTGGTTCACACTGCCAAATATGAAGATGTGCATTAGCCTTTAAAGGTTTCTGATCAAAACAAGCACATGAGGGACACCAGTCAGTACAGTATGGTGTGATGCCCCCAGCCTTCTCTGAGGATACCTGTTTCTGTGAATAGAAATGGAGGATATAATCCATTATATTGTGGAGACTGAACACTGTGTAATGTATTTCACTACTGTTAGAAGTGTTGGAATACAATACATCAGTTCACTCAGACTTAGTAGTTATTGTTTAGAACTACCCTAATCATTAGTTCACTATTACCTACTGAGTAGTTAACTGGTAGTTCTTGGTAGTTAACAGTATTGTAAAGTGTTACCCCAAAGTCTTTGCAGCCAGAATTCTTACTAGAACCAGAAAATTTGACCATATCAGCCCAGTTTTATCTTCATGCTGTACAACGCTGTGTAATCCTCACCCTCATGAACTGATGATGCTGCTGCTGTTGCTGCTGCATAATCTAAAACTAATAAAATTAACCATTGCTCCACCTGTTTTCCCCGCTTTGTACTATAATACTTTATACTAACAATGTTTGCTATCTGGTGTCGACCAGAGGAGGATGGGTTCCCCTTCGGAGTCTTGGTTCCTCTTAAGGTTTCTTCCTCCTGCTCTTAGAGAGCTTTTCCTTGCCACTGTCGCCACTGGCTTGCTCATGGGGGCTTGGACCCGGATTTTTCTTTTTCTGTAATGCTGATTTTTCTGTAAAGCTGCTTTGTGACAACACCTGTTGTAAAAAGCACTATATAAATAATCTTTGCTTGCTTGATTGCTTGCTTATGATGAGGACCATTTTCCCAATATTATTTCACAATCTTTAGATGCAGATTTAGACGCAGACACAGATTGGTGAATTTCTGCCCATTTTTGCTTCTGAGAGACTCTGCCTCTTTAAAATTCTCTTTTTATACCCAGTCATGTGAGTTAGTTGCAAATTGCTCCTCCAGCTGTTTTTTATTAGCACCACTTACTTTTCCAGCCTTTTGTTGCCCCGTCCCAACTTTTTTGAGATGCGTTGCTACCATAAAGGTTTAAATGAGTCAATGTTTTTCATGAAATGCCAAAATGTCTCATTTCAAAATTTGATATGTGTTATATGATCTATTGTGAATAAAATATGGGTCTATGAGATTTGCAGATCATTGTATTCTGTTTATATTTACATTCATGTATATTTTACACAGTATCCCAACCTTTTTGAAATTGGGGTTGTATTTTCCCCATACTACAAATACAGGCTTAGTATTGCTGCGCTTTGTCCAATCGTCGACAGCAGGAATGTCCGAAGGAGTAGCAGTCCAGGGGGCGAGAGGAGGTTGATAACCTACGATGCACTGGAAGGGTGTTAAATGAGTGGCTGGAGAGTTTTGTGCTATTTCAGTCCAGATAAAAAATTTAGACCAGTCTGTAGGGTTACTGCTACTGAATGCATGAAGAAACTTTCCTAACTCCAGATTTACTCTTTCACATTGTCCGTGGGTGATTTCCTGAGGTAAGACTGACACTGCTCACAGAAACTGGACCAGACTCTGAATGTAAATTGTGAACCTCTATGTGATATGGGTAACACTTTATAATAAGGGTACATGAACTGGCAGTAATTAAGACATTTACTAATGAATAACTAATCAGAAAGTAATGAGTCATAAATCAGGAACAAATGAATAAGTCGTTTATTAACAAGCACAAGACTAAATTACTAACACGTGTACTAATGAATGAAGATGAAGGTAATAAAGGATTTATTCAGTGCCTGAATTTATTAGGAATTCATGTGTTAATTAATGTTGTCACATGATCCCCAGGAGGCACAGTACTCTGGAATATTATGCCTATCAAAGTCAACTGTTTTTTTTTTATAGCTCCATCCTCTCATCATCTTGTCCTTCTTCTTCATCATGTAGTGTAAGCAGCCCTTGTATCTGCCTGTTTCTATCTGTCAGGTCTTCAGTTTATTGTTTTTGATTTCTTATGTTACCTCGTCTGTTTCTACCCACCTAGTGACTGTTTAGTAAAATTAAAAGCTTACACTGACATTGTTTTGCAACTAGTCCTCATTTGTGACAGTTGCCATAGTTTTAATTCATCTTTCATGTTAATAATATGACATGTTTTAACTCCTGTATTGATACACAGTGCCTCATGAGGGAATAGTTTAACCTACAGTTACCACTGAACTCAGAAATGAGTTAATTATTGGAGTGTCTTTCTCCTGGGGTCATAAGAATCCTTAACTGTATGCACATTTTTCTAGCACACCTGATTGAACTCAACTGCTAATTTATAAGCTGCTGTTGTGCTGGTTGAGGTGTGTCAGAGTGAGAAGAATACAAAACTATGCAGTGTCAGTTCTCAATTCACTATAAAGAAAGCAGTGATTACTGATAACTCATGATGAATTCATAATGTTTGTGCCCCCTAAAGTGAGGAACCAATCACACTTTATTACTCATTAAATACTGATAACTCATGATGAATTCATAATGTTTGTGCCCCCTAATGTAAAGTGATGAACCAATCACACTTTATTACTCATTAAATACTGATTCTTCATGATGAATTCATAATGTTTGTGCCCCCTAATGTAAAGTGATGAACCAATCACACTTTATTACTCATTAAATACTGATTCTTCATGATGAATCCATGTTTGTGCCCCTGAAAGTGATGAGCGAATCACACTTTATTACTGATTATATACTAATTCTTCATGATGAGTTCATGAGCTAATAAAATAGCAGGGGTTAATCATTATACTTACCAAACTGACAGTCGTTCTTTTGCCCTCTCAAGAACAGTGATGAAGGATAAGTAGCTACAATATGGCTCATATGAAAACATGACACTGGCGAAATTCACAGGAATAAAAAAGCATATTTTATTATCATCTTATGACTTCTACACAATACACAGAACTAGAGAACGTGAATACATCACTGTAACTCGGAAAATGAAGAGGAACCAATACATACTGGTTCTGTAGTTCCACTAACATCTGTAAAACGGACAGAACTGCTCGTTAATTAAAGTCACAAAGATATTCATACTGCAGCGGTGTTTCCACATAACTCACACAAGCTGAAGGTCGAGTCTGTGACTCAGCTTTACTGAAAAACTCAGAACGGAGTACAAAAGAAACGGGAGAATATGGCGCTAGGTTAGTGCTCAGCAGTTAGCGTGCCCTCTTGCTGTCTCGGCTCAGTCTGTTTACTACTAGGCATTGTGAAGCGCTTCCACCGCACACATAGCCCTTCACAATAAGAGTCCCTGTCAAAGGAGGAATAACAAATGAACCAATCAGCATAAAATTAACATGTGATTTTAACCGGACAGGATAGACGTGCCTGACGCCTCATATTCCTACTACAATCATACAACGTTTGTGAGAAACACAAACACCTTACTATTAAAACCAAAAAGGTTTATTGCAAATAACTAAGCACCAAACCAAATTTTTAAGCTACTTTATAACGAATTTAGAAATAACAGTTCCTGCAAATCCATTCTGTTTCACCACAGATAACAGCTGCATGTTTTACACCTTAGTCTAAAAAGAGATGAGACACGAACATACATACTAGCACTCACAACACTCAGACAATACCACATGTAAATATAATATCTGCAATGTAAATTACGTATATAATACAGTATGCATATGCATAACTCACCTTTAACAGTAAGAAAAAAGCGAAATATTTCAAAAAGGCGAAAAGAGAAATATTGAATTTTTTTATTATTTCAATTATTTTCATTCGCTTCTCTTAAACGTTGTACTAGAGATATTCACTAAAGACTCTATGGCCACTTGACATATAGCATTTAACGCAATTACTGCCATTTACTGGTGAAGAAAAATAGCTGTAATTTCCAGCTGCAGAAACAGTTGATGTGTTACATTGCAAAATGCTGTGTTTCCATTAATAAAACAATCAGATATAGCAATTTTTAAAAAGAATAATAAATGTATAATGGGAAACACATTTTCATTTTCTGAAGGTGGTATTTCTCAGAATAACTGTGGCATATATTAAGATAATTCACAGTTTTAATTAAATCAAATGCCTATTTTCAGTAAATAAACTAGTTTACAGTTTATTAAACATACAACAGTTCTGTTTCTGTTGTAATAGTATAATATTGCAGTGTGACATAGGTAATCATAAATTGCGTGAATAGAATGAAACTAACAGAGCTTCTGGCGGTTCGCCAATGTGTACTAACATTCTTTTTGTATGCTTAATTAACACATGAATTCCTAATAAATTCAGGCACTGAATAAAGCCTTTATTACCTTCATCTTCATTCATTAGTACATACGTTAGTAATTTAGTCTTGTGGTTGTTAATAAACGACTTATTCATTTGCTCCTGATTAATGACTCATTACTTTCTGATTAGTTGTTCATTAGTAAATGCCTTAATTTCCGGCAAGTTATGTACCCTTATTATAAAGTGTCACCATGATATAATATCTTCTGGACTGCCAAAATTAAAATTATTAATTAATTAAAAATTGTATTGAAGGTAAAAACTTGAGAAGGGGTAAATCTGTAAAGAAATCAATGGCTATGTGAGACCAAGGGCGTTCTGGTATGGGTAGAGGCATACGTTTGCCAGCTGGAAGAGTTTTGGGTGTTTTACTTTAGGCATACATAGAGCAGGAAAATACAAATCATCATCCTCTAGCAGATGCAAGACTTGGCAGACTTGTTGTACGTGGGTGTCATAATCATGTCCCGGAGTACATCATTGATGAAAGATTGGAAGACTAATGGCACATTGGACAGGCCAAAAGGCATGGCAGAGTACTAGTAGTGCCCCCTAGTGGTGATGAAGGCAGTTTTTCATTCATTCATTCTTCTTTGATACATACCAAGTGATAAGCACTACAAAGGTCTAATTAGGTGGAAAACTGGGCCCCACAAAGTTGTTTAAGGGCTACAGGGAAAAGAGGCAGGGGTTAGGTGAATGTTTCTAATGTTGTTGAGAGCACGATAGTCAATACAAGGCCTGAGACCTCCATCCTTCTTTTTGACAAAGAAAAACCCTGATGTGAGGTGGACAGACGGATAAAACCCTGAGCTAACACCCCATCAATGTATTCTCCTATGGCTTTCTCTTCTTCTTGAGTTAATAGGTACACGTGTGATTTACACAAAGTGATACCTTAGATGATGTCAATGGAGCAATTGTAAGTATGATAAGGGGGAAGTTCAGTGGCATTATTTTTGCTGAATACCTCAACCAGATCAAAATATTCAGGAGGAATTTGTATAGTGTTAGTGGCTTCTGGGCTTTCAATAGTGGTAGACCTAATCCTAAATTCAGGGGATGTGAGGCAATGAAAAACAATAATCTGACCAAACTGTGATCTCGCTGTTAGACAAAGAGATTTGCGAGTTGTGTATTTGTAACCAAGGGGGGCCTAGAATAATTGGAAATTCTGAAAAATCAATGGCGAGGAAAAGTAAGAATTCTTTGTGAAGAAAGCTGGCTTCTAGCTGAAAAGGTTTGGTAGCGAAGGAGACAGGATCCACTCCAATGGGTCTTCCATCCAATGCGGCAACTTTGAGGGGTGTCTGGAGATCTTGTACTGGAATGTGCAGTTGAGCCACCATGTCTGAATGAACGAAATTCCCCTTGGCTCTGGAGTAGCACTGTAATGACAAGAGAAGATTGTCGGTTGCAAATGGTAACAGGGAGGAGTACAGACTTCGAAACCAACCCATTTGTAGGAACACTCACCACATTCCCAGTGTTGGCACCTCCGTAAAGACGACAAAGCCTCTCCTCTCTGGACAGTCTGTTAGAGTCACACTGCATGGGTTCCGGAGCCCAACTGGAACTGGAGCTGGAACAAGCACATGCCCAGGAGCTGGAACTGGAGCTGGAACTGGAACTGGAGCTATAGTTTATGTGAGTGTGGAGAGAACATTTGTTCAAGGGTCGCTTTTGGAGAAGTTGGTCTAGACATATGGAAAGTTCTGTGAGTTGATCAAGGGTCAAGTTGTCATCTTTGCAGGCTAACTCTGTCAGTGCCGCAGGATAAAGTCTATTTCTGAATGCTATTAGGAGTGCAGGTTCATTCCAACTACTTCCTGCGGCTGAAGTATGGAACTCCAAAGTGTAGGTTGGTACCGAGCAATTGCCTTTTTTGAGTTTGCACAAGAGTTCTTCGCTTGATTGACTATCATGAGGAATGTTGAATACAGACTTATAGTCTTTCAGAAATTGCTCATATGACAGACCTTGTAATCGAGACCACCCTGCGGTTACCCATTCTAAGGCTTTATCTGAAAGGCAGGAAATAACAAAAGGGATTTTAGCATGATCAGTACTAGCTGGGGAATACTGAAATACACTGAGCATTGTAACAGAAAGCCTCTATATTTATCAGGAGATGCATCCAATTTATCTGGTTTACTTCCAGGAAATGTAAGCATTTTACTCACAGCAACTGGATTGTTAGCGACAGAATTTGGAGTAGAAGCCAGAGCAGGTGAGGAAACTGTGAGATCACCCAGTTGGGCAGCAATATCTTTGATTCCGGTCAGAAGTTGAGTGAGCTAGGCTTGCTGCTCAGCTTGTTGTGTGCCTTGTCAGCCTCTATGTCCGCCATTTGCATGGTGGCAAAGCATCCTGTAATGGTGGCAGACGGAACCAGACTCACACAGAAGAGGCCTGAGCTAAGAACTTTAATCCCAAAGGGAGAATCCCAAATCACAGTTGATAAACAGAAGCAGGGAGGTGAAAACCAGAAAACCAAAACAGAGCAAAAGGATAAGGCAGAAATCAAGGCCATGAACAGAATACAGGTCATACACGGAATGACACTAACTGACATGAGAGAAACGCTTGGTATGCACAACAAGGTAATAATATTTTGCAATGAGAAGTTGCAAACAGACTGGTTATATACAAGGGGTGACAGGTGTGTGTGATTAGAAGTCCAGTGAGGAAGAACGGTGATAGGTTGATCAGTGAGAGACCTGAGTCATGTGATACAGCAAAGGGTCCTGGCAACTGTAGTCCAGAGCGGCTAAGTAGAGCGGCTGTAGTTTCAACCAGCCCATAGGGAGGCATGACAATTATATAGCGTGAGTGCATATTCAGATATTATATTTAATGTGTGTAACATTAAACATATCTGATGACTCTTTATAATCAAAAACTTCCAGACATAATCCAGATTTTTGCAAGAATTTTAAAAAGATATCTCTGAATTCTTGGGGTTTTGGTGCAGTGGGCATCAAACTTATGTCCTCCACAGTGTCCTCCAGGAGGAGTTGGAAGCCCCCAGGGCCAAGGGGCATGCCCTACCTGTACTCATGTTGACCAGGACAGTGGACATTCCGAGATCCTGCCGCGGGAGGACAGAATCCCTGCAAACTTAACGGACTTTAAGCCATGTGGGTCACTGAGAAGGCTGACCATTAAGTGGGGGGCTATGTGGTGGCTGCTATATGCTCTGTTCAGAGAGAGGGGACACTGTTTGGGGTGCAGTAGGCATAGTCTGCGCCACAGCCCTGTAATGTTGTTATTATTCACTGGTAGATATGTGTTTTATGTGCTCTATTGCATTGGTCTGGGGGTTAGTTAAAGTGAGTTGCATTAGGTAACTGTTAAGACAGAGTAGAGCTAGGCACGATCTGCTGGTATTTTCTTTTACTTTTCTATTATTTTATGCATGTTTCTTGCATTGGCAACTGCCCCTTCTATATCTGTTTGTACTAATGAAAAAATTGCTACATAACTGTATATAACTGCATAACTATGTACACACACAAAGGCATGTTTGGGTGAGTTTGGTGAGGAAGAACTTGACTGGCTCACACAGAGCCCTGACCATTATATATATATATATATATATATATATATATGCACCCAGGAAGAACTGTCAGATTGCAATGCCATTCGGAAAGAAGATAAAAGTTACCAGGAACAATAAATGATTAAAAATTTAGAGCAATGAAGGCCATATTTATTGAGCTACACATACAGAGGTAGTGTCTCTCAGTATGGTGTCGGGCGGCCGCCATGTTTCATAACACAACATGCCAGATGTCTCGTCATGGAGTTGTAGTGGTTCCTAATGGTGTCCTGAGATAATCCATCCCGTGCAGAATATTCTCACGCAGTTCCTGCAGATGGTTGCAGGACCTTATAAACGTAGCGTTGGGCTGTCAAAGTGCCTGTAATTAAGACCAAAGGTGATCTGGCATCATACAAAATTGCACTCCACACCATTACACCAAGCCTTCTGGACGTGTTCCGTGTGAGAACAAACTGTTCATCTTGGCATTGATCATGGTGCCCCCACACAGATTCGTTGGTCATCTCCAACAAGACAAAAGTGGGACTTGTCACTGAAGATGACCCGCTGTCACTCCATGACAGTCTGGCACGACACCATTGCAGTCTTCAGCGACATTGACGTGGTGTTAAGGGCAGTCGTCATAATGGTCTGCGTGCATGTAGTCCTGCATCGAGCAGCCATCTGCTAATGGTGCTGGCACTAACAGGATGACTCATGGAGGGCATCACTGCTTGCTGAATGTCCGCAATTGTGGCTGTTGGGTCACTCCGTGCATGTCGGACAATCCATCAGTTCTCCCTCTCCGTGGTTCGTGTAGGTCTCCCAGATCCTTCATGTCAGTGGTGTGCGCCTTCTTCTATCCACTGCCACCAACAGCGTGCTGTGGTAACATCTGCATGATCGGTATAGCACACAATACATCAATAAGACCATCCCGCTTCCCAAAGCCCTACGATGCGACCTCTCGTGAACTCTTCCAACTGCTCGAATTGCTTTCGAACTCTTCTCTAAAGCATACTTAGCTTGTAAAGGATGCTACCAACATAATAGCATGAGTCAGTATGCAAAGCACATGCAACAGGATGATCTTAAATAGTCAGTCATGTTCAACGATAAGGCCCGTCCTTGCTTATGTCACATGTGCGACCGAGCATGAAACTTGAATCATCTGCATGTATCCGTGTGCCGTGCAGCCTGCGCAGAACACTTGCTGACAGAGAACCTGTTCACAAAAAGACAGGGCTGAGTCACTTACATACAGAAATTTAGTGATATGTGATATCACATCACTGTTTTACACTTTCTTGTCCATCAGAGATGTCTGCACATCAAAAATCAGCTGTGATGGTCAAACTGAGAGTGTTTCTTTGACTAGGTCAGGAAGCTTGGGCATTTTTTTCACATTTATGACTTGAGGCGTTTATGGCTTGAACTAAAGGCTTAACTCTAATAGTCCCTGTTTGCCACTGTAACCATAAGTAACAAGACAAGCCCTGCCAAACATAATTTCTTACAGCTGATACATCTGTCCCCTTTAACTTGTTTAAATCTGCCTCCACACTAGCTATGATGTGTCCATGCTCACTCTGGCCATAGTAAAAGGGATCACCATGTGGAACGACAGCTTTCTGTGTTTTCTACGAATATATAAGCGAAACGTGAGGCTGCCTTTTTTGCCAGATGCACTGCAAAAGCTTCCAAGTGAGCGCACAAGCACATTTAGAACAAAATTCAGATTGCTGAGCAATTATTATTGGGTGGGAAGTGTAATGATTCTTAAGATAAAAATGAACTTAAAATTCTGTACTTGTATTTTTTAGTTCAGAGAAATCATTGGACTTTCTCTCAAGGCATGGACAGATCTAAAGTTTCACAACTGTTTCTGTTTCACTACTAAAAATGTGACTGGGGATGACATAACCAAGAATGTAATATCCTGGATGATTGTTTATACTCACAATACACACAATCTCATGATGGAACCATCTGATTTTTGTTGATATTCCAGATTTACAGAGTTTAAACTGTGTCTCACAAGATGATTTATGATAACCTTTGATTTAACGCCTGGCAAAATGATTGATATAACCTTTTAAACTGTAGATCATGATTCAAATGTCAGAAACCAGATCCCATATTGTGTGTCAGGATGAAGGCTACAGTGGCATTTACTTTAAATAAAATCACAAGCAACTTAAATTTGTACAAAAAAACAGCCCCTCTCCTTTTTCTCCTAATGGGATACAGAAAAGAATTAAGGATACATATACACTGCCTTTGAATGTTGGATAAACAGTGGTGCATGGCAGGCAGCATTTGCATATGCAAACAGTCAATTAGGTCATGAATGGATGTCTTTTTCTGTTGAACACTGCTGAGGTAGGAAGCATGTGTTACACTGCAGACACAGTTTAATAATCCTGCATTCTGTCTTGATTTATCATTTTTTGCACAAATTTTATTAATCAGAGAAACCATTATTGCATTTGTACATCAGAAATATTGCAAAAGAATTATTACATGGTGCATTACACTGGAAGACTGCAAATGTATTTCATTTTGGTATATAACCTTGTTTATAGAAATTGTGAGTTTTTTTATGTGGAGGTGTGCTTTCAAGGATGATGTAATCATAGATCAGTTATAAATGTGTATGACCTCTTGTGAAATTCTGCTCTAAAACATTTTGTATACGCTGCTGCAAAAGGTATTGTATCAAACTATTGGATCTGTCATTACGTCCTCTACTCTTGTTTCATAAGTGAGGCTGTTATTTGCTACTGATTTGTTTGATATGTTACAAAATGTATTTAGTCATTTTTATTTGCATTCATTTTTTTGATGATGTATAGTGTAAAGAACTGTTTGGAGGTTCTATCATTATTCTTTTTTTGTTCAAGACCAGTCTTCTGACATGACTTCCGTGGTGTCCCTTGACAATGCAACATTTATTCGGCCCTCTGCATTTTACGTCAGTGGATTGTACAACATGCCACATTCAAAGTATTACTATATGTTTTTATGCTTTGTGTTTGCTGTGACTGTTTTAGGGAATTCTTTTATAATGGGTACTATATACCTGGCACGTAGTCTACACACAGCAAAATATATAGCTGTCGTCAACTTGGCCTTGTCTGATCTGTGTGGAAGCTCTGCTCTTATTCCTATGTATGCAGACATGTTTCTGTTAGAGAACCAGTACATATCTTATGAAGACTGTCTCACAAGCATGTTTTTTGTTTTTCTCTTCATGAGTCTTCAATCTTTTACTCTGCTTGCTTTGTCCTTTGACAGAGTAATTGCTATATGTTTTCCTCTGCGGTATCATGCTATTGTCACCAAAACCACAATGACTCTGATTATTGGTGTTTTGTGGGTTATATCTGTCACTATCAATGGTGTTACTGTAGCTCTAATTGACAGACTGTCCTTCTGTAGATCTACCACAGTTGACAGTTATTTCTGTGACCATGGCCCTGTCATCAAACTAGCCTGTAATGATAATACTCCTAATTACATGATGGCAGATACCTATATTATTTTAGTTCTTTGCATTCCATTAACACTAATAGCTTTCTTATATGTTTGTATTGGTGTTGCATTGCTTAAAATTGCACATGGAGCTGATCGTATTAAAGCTATGAAAACATGCACTTCCCACCTCATATTAGTGGCCATGTTTTATCTACCAGTCTTTAGCATTTATATGTTGACTCTTACAACATCTGTACCCATAAATACTAGAATATTTAACTCAGTCCTAACACAAGCAATTCCACCCATGTTAAACCCCATCATATATACTCTGAAGACAGAGGAGGTATTGCAGTCTATTAAAGTACTCTACAAACGAATCAAGGTGAACTTTGCAATGGAGGATCCTGTAAAAAGCACTGCAAAGAATTAAAATGGTATGATAACTGTTGTTTGGCTTACTAGCATAAAGCATCAAATCGTCCACTGTTTTTCTTACTGAGGTAAAGGACCCAACTGCATCACTTCAGGCTGCTATTGATTTTTTTTTTAATTAAAGTAAGGTCATGATTGTAGTTTAATATACTGCAAATTAATGACTGTTTATGAAATTAAAACTTTTTTTTAGCAGGTATTTATTTGAATAAACAATTTTTGAACAAATTTCTATGCACAGCTTAAATATTTTTTTAAATATTTCAAAAAAAGTGTATTAAACCTGTGTGGTTATTCTTTATAGTTATGAAGTTTTAAAGCTATTCAATTCAAATATGACCAGGTCCATGACCATCGCGAAGACATGGATGTGAGCTGGCCAGGACGGTCAAGCTCGATGCAAAGATGAATTAAACTAGAAGTTTACACAGTGCAGCTGCATTTATTCATCTGTCAACATAATGTGTTTTGTGTGTCTGTCTGCACTACACTCTATCACACTATTAGTCCAAATGATTTTTTTAAGCATGCATGTTGCATGTAATAACTGGCTTCAGATCAAAGTGCTAACTGGCAAGCTAACACAAATATACTAAGCATCTTCTGAAGTCAATAACAGCCAAAATGTATGCTCAGAATTTCTTAAAAAGACAGCATACCTTACTTTTGCAGCATTCACCGTTATCAACAGAAGACACAGCTTCTGCTTATTTCATTGTACTTTATTAACAGCCGGATGACAGCTACACCAAACATAAAGGGAGTTTGGCTAACAGTTATCTCTAAACCTAAACTGTCAACTCACATCCACATTCTCTGAGTGCTGAACTCGAGCTCACACTTTCTCACAGTTCATAATGATTTAATGCATAATCACTATTTGAAAAAGTGAGATTTTCAAATTGCAACAGTTATGATTTCTATTATACTTTATTACCTTTGTTGTATCATGCTTTAATGGAAAGCTATTAATTGCAATTTAAATCTCAATATTGGTCTGAAAATTGCAGTATTTTCTCCATACTGTTTAGCACTTGTCAGGGAAAATCCTGGACTTACAGAGTAAAAATATGCTGGGGGTTTCCCAGAGTGCAACATACAACTGTAGGAAAACTCTCAGCATTTTCCATACAGATTAAGTGTTGATAGTTTAGAGGAGTTGTAAAATTATGTACACTACAGCCAACACGGCTGCTCTGTTTGGCTGTGTCTTTCTGTAACGTGGGATGGCTCACCAGACAGAGAATGTGAACCCAGGCAGTCTGAGTTATATTTCAGAGGCCTACCAGGTAAGCCACCACAGGTTTTAGGGAGACAGGACCCAAATTCCAAGCTAATGTACAATGTGAAGGATGAGCTCAACTAAAAAACTTAACAAGTGATGAGCCACAGGGAAGAACACTGAAAGGAACACACCTTATAAAGTAGTGCCTGAAAACGAGTGGGCAAAATATATCCGAACTGTAAACCCACTCGTTTTGGTTCAGGCAGGTAGAGAGAACAAAGGGTGCCAGGGGCTAACTGGCTTTCTGAGAAGTAAAGAGAGAACTTAGTAACTACAGTGAAAAATGATTTTCCCAGCAGAAACAAAACCAAAACTGAAGAGAAGGAAGGAGGATTCCTTCAAGTTCTTGTTTTCTCTCAGAGACAGAGAACAGAGAATAGAACCTCGAGAGGAAGCTGGAGCAACTCGAGAAGTGAGGAGGAGTGAAAAACTCTTAGCCCTCTTACCCAAAATACTGGCTGCTTCTATTGACTTAAACTTTAATAAAGACTCCTTCTCTGCCCTTATGAAGCCCTCTGCCCAGGTGTAGGATGTTGGGCTTGATTGGCTCTGGGAGGTGCTGGAGCCAGCCCCTACAACACATTTTTGACAAGAGGCGTTTATGGCTTGAACTGAAGGCCTAGCTTTAATAGTTCAGTTTGCCAGTGTAACCATAAGGAACAAGACAAGCCCTGTCAAACTTTATTTCTTACAGCTGATACGCATGTTCCCTTTAGCTAGTTTAAATCTGCCTCCACACTAGCTATTATGCGTCCTTGTTCACATTGACCACAGTAAAATGGATCATGTGGAATGGCAGCTTTCTGTGTTTTCTACCGCTATATAAGAGAAACATTACACTGCCTTTTTTGCCGGATGCACTAGGAAAGCTTTTAAGTGAGTGCACAAGCACATTCAGAACAAACTTCAGATTGGTGTGCAATTATTATTGGGTGGGACATCAATATAACAGTTAAGGCCATTAAAGTGTGAAGTATTTCTATTGATTGTCTTTCAACCAAAAAGGTTGTCTGTGACAGCAAATATAATGATTATTTGGAATAGAAATGAACAAAAAATTCTATACTTGTATATTTTGTTTGCAGAAATCATTGGACTTTCTCTGAAGGCTTAGAAGGATCTAAAGTTTAAACTGTTTATGTTTCACCACTAAACATGTAACTGAGGATGACGTAACCTAGAATGTAATATGCTGGCTGATAGTTTATACCCACTCACTCATGATGGAACCATCTGATTTCTGTTGACATTCCAGATTTACAGGGTTTCAACTGTATGTCACATGACATATGACATACCATATTGTGTGTTGGGATGAAAACAACAGGGGTATTTACTTTAGATAAAATAACAAATAACTTTAATTTGTACCAAAACCTGTCTCTTTTTTTCTCCTAAAGGGATCTGAAAAACAAATAAGGATTCATCTACACTGCACAGGCAGCATTTGCATATGCAAACAATCAATTAGGTCATGAATGGATCCCTTTTTCTGTTGAACACTGCTGGAGTAGGAAGCATGTGTTACATTGCAGACAAAGTTTGACAGTCTCGTATTCTGACCTTTTTTCTGGTAAAATTCATCAGTAACATTACACCAGAATTTTACATGGTGCATTACACTGGAAGACACTGCAAATGTATTCCAGTTTGGTATATAACCTTGTCTATGAATATTGTGTTTTGGAGGTGTGCTTTCAAGGATGACGTAAACATAGATCAGTTATAAGTATGTATGGCCTCTTGTGAAATTTTGCTCTAAAACGTTTTGTATACACTGCTGCAAAAGGTATTGTATCAAACTATTGGGGATCAGTCATTAACATCCTATAGTCTTGTTTCATAAGTGTCAATTAGTTTTAGAGAGGCCGTCATTTGCTACTGATTTGTTTTGTATTTTAGAAAATTTCTTTAACCATTTTTATTTGCATTAATTTTTTTGATGATGTATAGTGTAAAAACTGTTTGAAGGTTCTATTATTATTCTTTTTTTGTTCAAGACTAGTCTCCTGACATGACTTCCATGGTGTCTCTTGACAATACAACATTTATTCGGCCCTCTGCATTTTACGTCAGTGGATTGTACAACATGCCACATTCAAAGTATTACTATATATTTTTGTGTTTTGTGTACGCTGTGACTGTTTTAGGGAATTCCTTTATAATGGGTACTATATACCTGGCACGTACTCTACACACAGCTAAGTATATAGCTGTCTTCAACTTGGCCTTGTCTGATCTGTGTGGAAGCTCTGCTCTTATTCCGATGTATGCAGACATGTTTCTGTTAGAGAACCAGTACATATCTTATGAAGACTGCCTCACAAGCATGTTTTTTGTTTTTCTCTTCATGAGTCTTCAATCTTTTACTCTGCTTGCTTTGTCCTTTGACAGAGTAATTGCTATATGTTTTCCTCTGAGGTATCATGCTATTGTCACCAAAACCACAATGACTCTGATCATTGGTGTTTTGTGGGTTATCTCTGTGACTATCAATGGTGTTACTGTAGCTCTAATTGACAGACTGTCCTTCTGTAGATCTACCACAGTTGACAGTTATTTCTGTGACCATGGCCCTGTCATCAAACTAGCCTGTAATGATAATACTCCTAATTACATGATGGCAGATACCAATATTATTTTAGTTCTTTGCATTCCATTGACGCTAATAGCTTTCTCATATGTTTGTATTGGTGTTGCATTGCTTAAAATCTCACATGGAGCTGATCGTGTTAAAGCTATGAAAACCTGCACTTCCCACCTCATATTAGTGGCCATGTTTTATCTACCAGTCTTTAGCATTTATATGTTGACTCTTACAACATCTGTACCCATAAATACTAGAATATTTAACTCAGTCCTAACACAAGCAATTCCACCCATGTTAAACCCCATCATATATACTCTGAAGACAGAGGAGGTATTGCAGTCTATTAAAGTACTCTACAAACGAATCAAGGTGAACTTTGCAATGGAGAACCCTGTGAAAAGCATAGCAAAGAATTAAAATGGTATAATAACTGTAGTTTGGTTTACTGGCATAAATCATCAAATTGTCCCCTGTTTTTCTTACTCAGTTAAAGTACTCAATTGCATGATTTCAGGCTGCCATTGAAACCTCTTTTTTATTCTTATTAAAGTAGGGCCATGATTGTAGTTTAATGTACTGCAAGTTAATGACTGTTTATGAAATTATATATTTGAATAAACATTTTTGAACAAATTTCTATACACAGTTTAAATATTTATAAAATATTCCAAAAAAGTGTATCGAATCTGTGTGGTTTTTGTTTACAGTTATGTAGCCAATATTTTCATCAGTACAAATAGATGAAACATAAACATAAAAGGGGCAATTGCCATTGCAAAAAACACAAGATTTCCTTTCAGTTTAACATATGCATTAATATTTGCTTAGCTGACTTACTCACAGACAATGGATGCTTGTAGCAAGCACTCAGATATAAGTTTTATACACAAAACATAAACATATAATACATACAATTCTCACTGAAGTTTTAAGCAATGTTCACATTCCGTTCAAAAATGATTGTTTGCCATCAGGAAGACCTGGAGATTTCCCAGTTGCCTGGCAAGTGAACTGGCCTGGACGGTCGAGCTAGGCGCAAATATGAATAGAACTAGAGGCTTAGACAGTGCAGCCACATTCATTCAAACTGTGTTCTGTGTGTCTGTCTGCCCTACAGTCTATCTGGTCTGAATGATTTTTCAAAGCATGCATGTTGTATGTAATAACTGGCTTCATATCAAAGTGTAGAAAAACTAACTGGCAAGCTGTCTAGCTCAGGTAGTCAAAAATCCTACAACATCTTTACAGAGGAAATGAAACTTTGCTCAAAATAGTTATCAGAATGTCATCCAAATACTTCCACAAGAAGTATGCTACGGTGATATGCTACAGTCAAAAATGTGATGTCACTGATAGACCAAAGTTCCACTGATGAACATACTTAGCATCTTGTAAAGGCAATAACAGCCAGAACGTACACTCAGAATTTCTTAAAGAGACAGCATACCATAATATTGTAGCATTCACCATTATGATTGAAAGACACAGCTTATGCTCAGTTCATTGTACTTTATTAACAGCTATAGTTGACCACAGCTACGCTGGACACAAGGGAGTTTGGCTAACAGTTATCTCTAAGCCTAAACTGTCAACTCACATCTACGCAGCGCTGAACTCAAACAGTTTTTTTCTGTTTCAATGCTTAAACACAGCAAAGGAAGGCTAACCTTGCCTTCACAATAAAAATTCTTTTCAGAAAAACCCATAGAATAACTCTCCTAATATCAATAACCAGAATAAACATGAGAACAAACACGCCCCCTTACCAAATGTCATCGCCCCTAAGGACCACAAAGTTTTTGAACCAAACTGAGGGCCAGTCACACTGGGATGAGGACCTTTCTAGTCATCTGTACTGACCTGTGCTGACAGGCAGCTGAACACCAACTCCGTGACATCCTCTCCACTGGTGTGATGGAGTAAAGAGTAAAGAGTAAAGTGGGGCATGTTAATTCTGCGGCAACTTTTCTTAACTGCACACTGGTAACAGCAATGCATGCACAGCTCTTAATCCTCCTCCTGGTGCAGCAGAACTTCTCATAATTCACCATGTCAAGTTCTGTGTCACTCAGGGGGCCAACATCAGCAGCAGCAGCGGTGGTGGTGATGGCAGTGCTCCTCACAGCCACCATCTGCTTTCTCTGACATCATTTGCTTTATTGATACTGACTCTGTCCTCAGAGATACTCCAGTGGACTCTGATGCTGCATGTTCAACTACGCATTGGGGAGTGGTTTCATCATGACCTGGGCTGACATGGCCATCTCTGAAACTCAGTGTGGTAGACTTTAGGTCCATTTGGCATCTGTAGCTTCTCAAAAAAGTCTAAGCCTAGAATGTACATGTATTGGACTTCAGCTAACCAGACTAAATGGCACCTCTTCTTGCCACTGACTGTCAGCGTCAGCCATCCCCTTCTCGTTATTGATGCTAGCTCACTGGTCACAGTGCAGAGATAAACTGCTGTGCCTTCCAGCTCGAACCCAGCAGGTACCACTTCTGGAAATGTGGCAGAAGTCTCATATGGACATTCGCCCCACCACAGCCACTGTTTATTCGTACCCTGGGCTTTTCTTTTTGGCTAGGCAAGAATTCTTTCCTGCTGACTTCAAGGAGGTATAGCAATCGATTAAAATACTCTACAAACCTATCAAGGTGAACTTTGCAATGGAATATCCTGTGAAAAAACATTGTGATGAACTAAAATTATATAATAACTGTAGTTTGGCTTACTGAAATGAAGCAGAAAATCATTCAATATTTTTTCATTGAGTTAAATGACTGAAATTCCCCCTTAAAAGCTTCCATTATTATGACTTCTTTATTATTATTAAAGTAGTCCCATGATTGTAGTTATGTGTTACAAGTAACAACTAGGCAAGAAACACATTTTCTACATTTTTTCAGTTTAATATATACTTCCCCATGCTCTTTGAAAGACAGCTAGTTCAATCCAGACCTTGTTCCTTACACAATACACAGAAAGATGTGTAAATGTGCACCGGCAGAGCATACTGTGATCAGGACTCAAAACATTTCTTCTCATGTAATGTCATGTTTGTGCTTTAGTTTTGTCTGTACAGATTATTTCCAATGATATCACCAAGTCAATTCAGAAATATTTTCAGATTGTGATTGTGGATGTGAAAAAAGTAACATTATTTAAGTAGTTTTCTAGGGAACTACTTATTTACTCTTACTTAAGTAATTTCTTTTATTAATACTTTTATTTGTACTTGAGTAAATTACCACTACAGTAACAGTACTTTTACTTAATAGCGATTTTTAATCAAGGCAAGTAATGTGTGAAATACACTCTTAAAAAAAGGCCATGCTTTTAACGGTTTTAACAACAAATCATTAGACAGTAAACTAGCAAGAATTAAACTAATTGATATCGTCACTTAGTATGGGATAGTTTTTCCTCTGATTTCTTTGAATGTTGGCATCTGGTGGGAAAACCTTCTGACAGCCTTTTACAGAAAAAAAGGAGTCAATATTTTTCCACCAGTGATGGCTTCATACATTGCCATGGTAGTTTGTATTGAATGTGAGACAAAATATTCTGAACTGGATTTAAATCTGGACTTTAACCAGGCTAAAATTGTTAGTAAAAGCAATTAGTATTTTGGGTTTGGCCCCTTCTTTTGCACGAGTGTATAGTCTTACAAGCAGCATGGTGGTGCAGTGGGTAGTGCTGTCACCTCACAGCAAGAAGGGCCTGGGTTCGATTCTTGGCCGGATGACCAGGATCCTTTCTGTGAGGAGTTTGCATGTTCTCTTTGTGCTTGTGTTTTTCCTCCCACTGTCCAAAGACATGCAGTCAAGCCAATTGATTGTGTCTGTCCTGTGAAGGACTGGTGACCTGTCCAGGGTGTTTGCCTTTTGCCCAATGACTGCTGGGATAGGCTCCAGCACCCCCTGTGACCCAGAAAGGTGTGTGTATATTCTTATTCACATGTTTTCTCTATCAAAAAGGTAGTTCTGGGCAACAAGTATAATTATTCTATAAGATAGAAATGAACTAAAAATTACAGACTTTATTTTTTCCGTTCTAAGAAATTGTTGGGAGTTCTCTGAAGGCCTAGAAGGCCCAAAAGGTTCACCACTGTATGTCATTAAAAATATGATTTGTGATGATTTACAACTCCATTTGGATTTTTTTTATAGGATCTGGGAAACAACTAATGATACAGTACATCTAAGCTACCTTTAAATGCTGGATAAACATGGGTGCATGGCAGGCAGCATTTTATGCAAAAAGTTAATTCGGGCATGACGTGGTGCCTTTCTTGTGCCGAACACGGCTGGAGTAGGAAGTATGAGCTACATTGCAGACACAGATGTGACAGTCCTGCCTTCTGTCCTGATTTCTCATTTATTGTAAAAGATTAATTTATGAGAGAATTCACTATTGCATTTCATAATTCACTGCAAATGTGTTCCATTTTAGCATACAACATTCCCTACAGAGATTTACATATTTTTATGGGGGGGGGGTGCTTTGAGGATGACGCAGGCATAGATCTGTTATAAATGTGTTTGATCTCTATCGAAATTCTGTTCCAAAAGGTTCTGTCCTGCTGCACAAGGTATTGTATTAAACCACTGTGGATCAGTATAAATGTTTCAATTCATTAGTATTACAGAGATGGTCATTTGCTATTATTTTGTATTGTATGTTACAAATTCTCTTAATCATTGCTATATGGATTTACATTTTGATTTAATTGTGTGATAAACTGTTTGAAGGGTCTATAACTATCCTTTCCTACATTTTATTTAAGATTAGTCTCCTGACATGAATTCCATGATGCCCATTGAGAATACTACATTCGTTCGCCCCCCCGCATTTTACATCAGTGGATTGAACAACATGTCCCATGCAAAGTATTACTATGTATTTCTGTGTTTTGTGTACGCTGTGACTGTTCTGGGAAATTCTTTTATAATAGGCACTATATACCTGGCACGCACTCTGCACACAGCAAAGTATATAGCTGTGTTTAACTTGGCCTTCACTGATCTCTGTGGAAGCTCTGCTATAATTCCGAAGTATGCAAACATGTTTCTGAGTGAGAACCAGTACATACCTTATGAAGACTGTCTGGCAAGCATGTTTTTTGTTTTTGTTTTTATGACCATGCAGTCCTTTACTCTGCTTGCTTTGTGCTTTGACAGAGTAATTGCTATATGTTTTCCTCTGAGGTATCATGCTATTGTCACCAAAAACACAATGACTCTGATCATAGGTGTTATGTGGCTTGTCTCTGTTTTTCTTGTTTCTGTCCGTATAGCTCTGATTACCAGACTGTCCATTTGCGGATCTACCACAGTTAACAGTTATTTCTGTGATCATGGCCCCGTCTACAGACTAGCTTGTAATGATAATTCTCCTAACCACATGATGTCCTATGTCAATATTTCTGTTGTGTTTTGCTTTCCATTGCTACTAATAGCTCTCTCATATGTTTGTATTGGTGTTGCTTTGAGTAAGATCTCACTGGGTGCTGATCGAATCAAAGCTATGAAAACCTGCACTTCCCATCTCTTATTAGTGGCCATGTATTATCTACCAATCATTAGCATTTATATTACTGCTCATACAACAGACATAAATCCAAATACTAGAATAATCAACTCAGTCCTAACACAAACAATACCACCCATGTTAAACCCCATCATATATACTCTGAAGACAGAGGAGGTATTGCAGTCTATTAAAGTACTCTATAAACGAGTCAAGGTAAACTTTGCAATGGAAAACAATGTGAAAATCATTACAAAGAATTAAAATGGTATAGTAACAGTAGTTTTACTTACAGGCATGAAACAGAGTATTGTTCCTTTTTTTTTCTCATAAATGACTAAAATTCCTGCCATCCTCCTTCAATATAATGATTTTTAAAAAATTTTAAATTTTTTTTAAACTATGAAAATAAGCCCATGATTGTAGTTTAATGTACTGCAAGTTAATGATTTTGCATAAAATTAGAATGTTTATTTAGTTAGCATTAAGGTATGAATTTAAATAAATAATTACTAAATAAATGTCTATACATTGCTTAAATATTTATAAAAGTGTTCCATAAGGGTTTTGAACCTGTACGGTTGCTCTTCAGTTTTATAGTTACATAGCCATTATTTTCATCAATTCAAACATAAGAAATATAGGCATTGCAGCAGCAGCTGCCAAGGCAGGAAACACACATTTAGAAAAAAATTTAATTTGAAAATTAAATTTTTTCTTCAGTTTAACATATACTTCCCCATGCTTTTTAAAGACACCTGTTATTATTAAGAAAAAAGAAAATTGTAATATAGCCATTGTTTTACCCTGTCATTTTTTTTATTTCTCAAAGAAAGGTTATTTTGTTTTTGTATGCCAATGACTACCAGTCTCATTGGTAATCCTAAAAGAGGTTGGCAGTGTAGGGAGTGTGGACATTGTGTGGTAGATTAGACAACAGCTATGGCTGCAGCAGGGTACAGCATAGTTTGCTTCAGAAATTCACTTAATAAATTTGCTTTATAAACAGCATTTGGTTACCCAATTACCACCAATTACCGTCAGTTAAATTAATCAGGTAATTTCTGCAAACATGTCTATAGGATTTTTAATGGTGTGTTAACTCCTAGCCAATGATGGTGTATATTCACATATAATCTCAGCTATCTGCCTTAATCACAGAAATGTATTGCTTGTGAAAACATTAAAGTAACATATTCTTTATTTTGAATGTTGCACTTTGGATATTGACTGCTTCATTAAAGAATTTTCCTCTTTCTCTTTATAAAAAAAGTTTGATGTGGTATGTAAACACTGTTAAAGTTTCAAAATGTAGCATATAGGTCCCAGTCCATACAGTCCATATATGAAAGCTGCACAAATAGGCTGCTTCGATTTCAGCTTTTTTGTAATGTCATGAAAACTAATGCATTTACATATGTCCACATTCATCCCACAGCATGTAAGCCTGTTCATGCTGAGGTTATAAGGAGTGTTTCAGCCCAGGCTGATTTTTTAATAAGGTACAATACAGGCCAGCCAGTCAGAGACAATTTACATATAGCCGTTCTAAAGAGACAATAACAAAAGTAGTCTATTTAATTCAAATTGATAAAGAGAATTAGTCAAAATAGTCATGTAAAAATTAATTACGACTTTTCAGTTAATTAAACCACGCAAACATAATGTATAATGTGTACCTCAGGGCAACAGATAAAACATGAGAAAAAATAATATGGGTACAATATGGGTACTATTCGGATATTGTCACCTAAGAATTATTAGTTTCTATCTGTGTTAAGCACACTTGAGATATTGAGGATCAAACATTTCACTTTCAAGATAGCAAAACTCAAATATAGTATAGTTCTGAGGTTGTCAGATTACTGAATACAATCATGAACCCAGCATCCACCTGGATCTGGACCCTTTCTAACATTCATTATAGAGTGATTATACACCCCTTAAACATCACTGCATATAAATCACTGCTAAGAGACCTCAGTCATTCTGTACAGTTAACAGTTGACAATGTTTGTAATAGTTCCTTCGCTCATATCGCTGTTGTCGAAAGAAAACCTTGTACCTCCAAAATGGTATCTTTACAGGAAAAGGAAAAAACCTACTAGCTCTGTCCTCTGTTTCCTTGGCAACATTTCCACAATTTTGGCACCAACATAAATCAGTACAACACAGTCTTGCAGACATACAGGAACATCTTTCTGGCTCACATTTGCTTTGCTTGCAACTGCAGTGAACTACCTGCCTTTCAGGGGCAGGATTTTTAGTCATCCAGGTCAGTGTTAACTCTCCAGCCCCAATGGGTGAAGAGGGACACATTTTACTTTTCAGAGAGTGTCTCATTATTGCTGCTTGGTAGTTTGCCCTTTTGCAGTGTTGGAACAGGGCATCAATTGTCAGAGGCATGGATAGTTCTGGCAAAGCTGGCGTTGCCATGCAGAATGCTTTGTATCTGGCATTGTTCACATTTTCAGCAGATGTCTGGCCACAGAGGTGACACAGAGGATTCAAAGAAGTGCCGAACACACACACTGGTGCCAAGAGCTGATGACACCTTAGCTATGTCAATGATCCTTGTCCTGTTGCTAACTCCAGTAAAAAAAATACAACTTGGTAAATCTCTCTGCAGACTTACAGCAGTCACTGCCACATCAGTTCCCAAGGAGTATGACAGCCTTTTGATGACTGCAGTTTGATGTTTCTGTGGAGCATGTTGTGCATGTAAAAACACCCTAGTGTCACATTCCTCATGATCACGTCAGATCTTCAACAGCACTGAGAGTTTGTAAATGCTCCATTACACTCATTCAGTGACACAGTTCTCCATGAGCTATGTACAAGGTTAGGTCCTTGCCCACAGTGGTAAGATCAGCATCTCACCACGCAACATAGAGAAATTCTCACAGTGCCTCTTTATTACATTGGACAGAAACTTTTTCCATCGTTTTCGTGTCTTCTGATCTCGTCCATAAATTTGCACCAGTTGTCTACAACCATCAGCTCTACGTGACCATTCTAAATTTTTAATACTCCTTTCTGGAAACTGGTCAATTACAAATATATCTGTGTACACTTCAGAGCCTGACCATGTTCTGCAGTATGGTCTTGGCAAGCTCTCCAAAGGTACTTGGTATGGACAGAATGCCTTGAATGACTGTCATGCCAACAAAGAGAATAGCTCCATTTGCTGGAACTTTGTCAACTAAGCAGTCTCCACCTTTGGTCTCCAGTTAATTAAGATGATCTGATTTGTTTGTCTATTCAAGTGAACCATCAAAATTGGCTAAAGGATACAAAACAGTTCCTCAGACCTATCTTTGTACTTTAACCTATGTTGACTGATCATAATAACAGCCTTTGGTACATAAACCTTTTGACAGCATTTTCTCCCTTTTCCAGCACTGCAAGCGAATTCTTCTTAATTTCTTCAGTGACAACTTTTCCATAGCTAAGAAACACAATGCCATCTTGGTGTGTGTCAAGAGAGTTCAGCATGGAATCTAGGGTGGATATGATTCTGGTCATAGCCTTTTCATCAGCATGAATTCATGTGCTGTCAAGGTTTTTTCATTTCCGTGTTTCAGGAGATTTACCTGCCATTTACTCACATTGTCTTGCTATGGCAGCCTTTTCATGTTGCAACAATATCCAGTGATACACTGCTGCTTGATTCTGTGTCACCTCTGCCCAACCACCCTTTGTCTTGTGGCAAGAAGAATGTTTGATGAGCAAATTGACCATTTCCAGCCAGTATGAAGGTAAATACCTAGCATAATTTACACAATTATAAGCAAAAAAACAAGCAAGCACGCTGTTGACAGGTGAAGCTGCCAGTTTGACTCTGGTGTTGCTCTCACAAACAAAAGGAGCATCTGCACTATGTCAAGGTATGAACTCCAGAAGGCAAATATTGGGTTTTCTGCACTTCTCCTTTTCACAAAGCCTTCGTATGTGAGAACACGTTTCACATTTGCATACCAAACATCCATTGTTCTGACTGGAAATGCACATTTGATCTCTGCCCTCTATGCTGTAGACTGGGGTTCAGTCCTCCATCTGGGTAAGCACTCTACACTATACCAATAAGAGTCCTTAGGCAAGGCTCGTAACACTACCTTCGCCTACCTGTGTAAAAAAAAATGATCAAAATTGTAAGTCGCTCTGGATAAGGGTATCTGCCAAATGCCATAAATGTAAATCTCTCTCCTCGGGGGGCAAAGAGTTTAAATCTTTTCTTTTCTTTTCTTTTTTTTTAAATACCCACCTGGGCTAAGTACCATACTGGTCACAACTTTGTAGAGCGGTGACCGGTATGGTACTTAGCCCAGGTGGGTATTTAAAAAAAAGAAAAGAAAAGAAAAGAAAGAAAAGAAAGAAAAGAGGGCTGGAAAAACAAAAGAGAGAAATTGGCCCAAAACTATTTAAAAGATAAAAAGAAGGCTTGAACAAGAAATGGCTCCAAGCCACACAAAAAGTGTTTGCTCCACAAAGAGCAAACAGGTGAAACATAAAGTTGACCTTCCACTCATAATCACAGAGAAAGTGTTTTTTGTTTTCTGATTATCTTTTATTTCACTTTTTTATCTCAGCCTTTGTTTGAGCATGCTGCTTTTAGCGTCCCCTGTGTGTGCCGTTTCCCGCCATCTTTTATTTCCCATTCGTTGAGGTGTTTTTCCCATTTTCACCTGTCCTCCACAGTGGTGCAGTTGTAACTCCTCAGACCACCAATCTGCACAGTGGTGGTTCAAGCCTGGCTCTGAGCCACATCAACTCCAACGTGCGTAATCACCCAATTCACACTCCATCACCTCACTAAACTCGTTTAAGACCCTTTCTCACAGGTTTTCCTCTCTGCACTTGGGTCCTCCTCCCTGCCGTCAAGAATTAACCCATCTGTAGCTCATCCGTTTCTCTGCATACTTTTACCCTGTTCTTCAGTGGTCAGGACCCCCATGGACCCTCACAGAGCAGGTACTATTTGGGGGGGTGGATCATTCTCAGCACTGGATCAGACAGCAGTGCTGCTGGAGTGTGTTTTTGCCAGTGTGTCTTTTGTCTTGTGTATTTATTGTATATTCTGCACTTGTTTCACACTGGTGTGTATCTGCACTTTATGTGGTCCTGTGTAATGTGCTGCTGTTGTGTGTTGCACCCTGGGGCCTGAAGAATGACATTTGATTCCAATGTATACATCTTATGTTGAGAAACAACAATAAAGACCACTTGACTTGACTTGACATAGATCATCATTGTTAGGTTGGGTAAGATTCATCCGATTTCTTTCACTTGTAAATGTATTTCACTTGTAAATCATTACAGAACAATGCAGTAAATTGTAAATAGTTTAAGTGACGATAATGTTTATTATGTAATTTTATAAGAGCTCAAAATGACCTCCTCCAGCTGTGCGGATAACATCAACGCCATAGTCAAATTCATCCCATACTCGATTGAGCATGTCGGGTGTCACTGTACTCATGGTTCTATCAACGCGATTTCAGAGATCGTCCAGTGTTGTGGAACCAATGATGAACGCTGTAAGCTGATTGAGGTTCACGGCCAATGAAAATCACGTTGCACAGTTATGACGTGTTCACTCTCATTGAAATGGAGAAAGCAAAATGCTTTCTGCTCAGCATCTCCTTGCAGACTAAAGGTGACAGTCAGAAACTCTATGACCCCCTCTTTCAATTGGTATGTGATTGGTTCCTTGGCACCTCACGGTTGTAAAAATATGGCGTTTTGAAATCGGATGAATCTTTTTGAATCACCCTGTACTTTGGGAACAACAAAAATTATTAAATGATAAACAATAGGGGTGCGGGAAAAAATCGATTCTTAGATGCATTGCGATGCCGACGTGAATGATTCTGAATCGATTCACAAATGTCAAAAATCGATTTTCTAAATATTTAATTTATAACGTAATGTTGATGGAACGCAAAAGGCGGAACTTGGAAGTGCAGAAGTGCAGCGTCCGGACAGTCTGTGGCGGCACATAACAAAAACACAACGGGATGAGTGAGAAATCCGACCGGCTCCCTCTGCATTAAAAGCCAGGTTAGGTCAGGAGTCACAACACAAATGTTAATAAGAGCCATTTTGTCCTTTCAACAAAAATCAAACCACCTTGGGAGCCACAACATTTAATGTCCAGTATGTCTCAGTGTGTGATAATGTCCTAGTATAGACTAAACAATATAAACGAAAATGGAGACTTACTTTGCTCTGCTTTAAGCTTCAGCTATAGCCGCTTTCCTCCCATCTCTGCCAGAAAACTTTTCCTCAAAAGTAGAACAGTTTCTTGTAAAATGTCTCTCAACGTTCGACTGTTTTATGAGGCTGAAGTCGCTTCTTATTCTCCAGCTTCTTGTTTGAATTTTCCCGTTCCACCTTAAATTCTGACTGAGGCACCAAATGTAAATGCGGCACCATTTAAGGTGGAATGGGGAAATCCGGAAGAGAAACGACTTCATCTTTGCGACTTCTAGTGTTTGACAGTCTCTCGTTGCAGATTTAACGTACCAGGAAACCAACTGCGCTGCTTATAAATGCAAATAAATCCGTTCGTCTCCAAATGTTCGCCTTAAATCTGTGCCTTTTCGTTCGCTATTAGCCAGGCGAGACATCGTTGCTAGGTGACAGACAGGACGGCTATAATGTGCTGCGTGGTCATCCATTACCACTGGATCTTATTTCACCATAACTGCGCATTTTATCACAGATGAGTGGCAGCAGCATCTCCAAACAGCAGTGAATGAGAGCCTTCCAGTTCACTTGCCACATCACTTCCATTTAATTTAATAATAAAATATATTGGAAGTAAATTAATTATGGATCATTACAAATACTTAAATAGAAATCCTGTAAAGCAAAAAAAGATGCATCAAGATGCGTTGATAATCATTTTATAATCGCATCGCAGCCCTCTGAATCGTGAGGTGCCTAGAGATTCCCACCCCTAATAAACAATATACTATAATTGGTGATTAAAATTAACACCTATAACAAATAAACAATAAAACTGTATAATTTCTGGTTGGGAATCTGGTTACCACTTTTAAAGTAGCCATTTGGAATTTTTATGTTGTTAGTAATTAAATTACTGAACAAACTTTATTATTTCTTCATTCGTGATGTATAGCTTTCTAATTTACGTTAGAAGCATCTACAGCTGTTCATTATTCTGGACACATCTATTTTTTTTAATCTCTTTATTTTTTATCTATACATTATATAAAAATATGTGCAGGGCCTGGGTTGAACCTACATTTCCAGCCTGAATAATGGTCCAAATCTGGCACTGCTGGGCCTTTATGCCTCCAAACACTGCTAGAGTGGGAAGCATATGATACAGTGCAGACACAGGCATCATAATTCTGCATTCTGTCTTGATTTATTATTTCAATTTAATTCATCTGAGAAAATATTATAACATTATTGCAAATCATTTTGATTTCACTGTTTTTGTGATGTCATAAAAAGCAATTGATGTTGAAAAACAGCATAAAACCTAACAGTGCTTTTGATTGATTTTTGTTTTTCAATCAAAAAGGTAGTTTATGACAACAAACATGATGATTTTTTGAGATAAAAATGAGCTAAAAATTACACTTTAATTTTTACTTATGATAAATCATTGGCCATTCTCTGAAGGCCTAGAAGGTTCTAAAGTTTTAAAACTGTATCTGTCACTAAAAATGTGACTAGTGATAACATATAGCCTATAGAATATAATATCCTGGATGATTGCATACTGTTATACTCACAATCTCATGATGTTTGATTTTTGTTAATATTACAGGGCTCATTTTGAAACGGTAAATATCACACTACATATGATTTATGATAACATTTGATTGAACCCTTCTCGAAATGATTGATGTGATATACAAATAGTAAATTTGACTGCTCGCCTTTCTTCTGCCAAACACTGTTGGAGTTGGAAGTATAAGTTACATTGCAAACACAGCTGTAATAATCCTGCACTTTGTCCTAATTCATTATTTATTGTACAAATTTTATTCATCAGAGAATCAAATATTGAATTTTTTCACTGCAAATGTACTCCAGTTCACTATACAACCTTGTCTATAGAGATTTGTGTTTTTTTGGAGGTGTGCTTTTGAGGATGACGTAAACGTAGACCAGTTATAAATGTGTTTGATCTCTCTTGAAATTCTGTTCCAAAACATTTTGTCCTGCTGCAAAAGGTACTGTATCAAACCATCGTAGGTCAGTTTTTAATATCCTCTTCCTTGTTTCACTTGTGTTGTAAGTTTGCTTAATCATTTTATTTGCATTGAAGTTCTGATGGTTTGTAGTCTGGTTACCTGTTTGAGGAGTCTAACTATTATTTCTTATATTTTATTTAACACCAGTCTCCTTACATGACTACCATGGCATCCCTCGAGAATACCACATTCATTCGCCCATCCGCATTTTACATCAGTGGACTGTCCAACATGCCGCATGCAAAATATTACTATATGTTTTTGTGTTTTGTGTACGCTGTGACTGTTTTAGGGAATTCTTTTATAATGGGCACTATATACCTGGCACGCACTCTGCATACAGCTAAGTATATAGCTGTCTTCAACTTGGCCTTGTCTGATGTGTTTGGAAGCTCTGCTAGTATTCCGAAGTATGCAGACATGTTTCTGCGTGAGAACCAGTACATACCTTATGAAGACTGTCTGGCAAGCATGTTTTTTGTTTTTGTTTTTATGACCATGCAGTCATATACTCTGCTTGCTTTGGCCTTTGACAGAGTAATTGCTATATGTTTTCCTCTGAGGTATCATGCTATTGTCACTAAAACCACAATGACACTGATCATTGGTGTTATTTGGCTTGTCTCTGTATCTATCGTTACCGCTCGTGTAGCTCTGACTACCAGACTGTCCTTCTGTAGATCTACCACAGTTAACAGCTATTTCTGTGATCATGGTCCAATGTTTAGACTAGCTTGTAATGATAATTCTCCTAATTACATGATGGCCTATGTCAATGTTGCTATTGTGCTTTGCCTTCCATTGATGCTAATAGCTTTCTCATATGTTTGTATTGGTGTTGCTCTGTGTAAGATCTCACATGGTGCTGAGCGAATCAAGGCTATGAAAACCTGCACTTCCCACCTCATATTAGTGGCCATGTTTTATCTACCAATCACTAGTGTTTACATTACTGCTCTTACAACATACCTACATCCAAATACTAGAATAATCAACTCAGTCCTAACACAAACAATTCCGCCTATGTTAAACCCCATCATATATACTCTGAAGACAGAGGAGGTACTGCAGTCTATTAAAGTACTCTATAAACGAATGAAAGTGAACTTTGCACTGGAAGATCCTGTGAAAAGCATTGTGAAGAATTAAAATGATATAATAACTTTAGTTTGGTTTACTCGCATAAATCAGAGAATCGTTCACTGTTTTTAAAAAGAATGAAATTCCTCACTTCAGGCTTCCATTACAACTACTTTATTATTTATGTTCCGATAGGCCCATGGTTGTAGTTCAATATACTCCAAGTTAACGACTTTATATAAAGTTAGAAAATCTTTTGGTTAATAAATGTCTATAAAATGATTAAATATTTATAAAAATGTTTCTAAAAAATTTTTTGAGCCTGCATAGCTGTTCTTAATGTTTACAGTTATGTAGACATTTTCATCAGTACAAACAAATGAAACATAAACATAGCAGGGACAGTTGCCATGGCAAGAAACACACATAAAAAAACAGCAGAAAAATCTACAAAAAATAAAGAACTTAATTTAGCCCTTGTTTGGCGTGTTTCACTCTGTCATTTACTCTTCTGAAAAGAAAAGGTAATGTCCCAGGTTTGTTATTGTATACCAGTGACCACCACTCTTATTGGTAATCTTAAAGGAGGTTGGCAGGATAGGAAATGTGGACATTGTGTAACAGAAGAGAGATCAGCAACGGCTGCAGCAAAGCACATAATATTTTGCTTTATAAATAGGTTTTGGTTACACGGTTACCATCTGTAAGATAACGCTAATTTCTGCAAACATGTCTCTGGGCTGTTTAAGGGTGTCTTAGCCCCAAGCCAATGATGGTTTACATTCACATTTAATCTCAGCTGTCTACCTTGATTACAGAAATTTGATGCTTATAACATACATTGTAATAGCACTTTCTTTACTTTGAAGGTTGCAGTTTGGATGTTGACTCCTTCATTAAAGAATTTCCCTCACTTTTTTAAATAAAAGAATTGAAATGGTATGTAAACATCCTTAAAGTTTTAAAATGTAGCATTCAGTCCCCAGTTCATACAGTCTACATATGGAAGAAATGCTACACAAATTCACAAAGTTTTCTGTGATATCTGGAAAACCAGTGTGTTTACTTATGTCCAGAATCAGAATCAGAATCAAGCTTTATTGGCCAGGTATGCTTACACATACAAGGAATTTATTTTTTTGCTTACAGGAGTTCACAGTGCACAGTATCAGACAAACATTTACATGTAGGATTAAAATAAAATAAAATAAAATAAAATGAAATAAAACATGCATTCCTACCACCACTCACTCATACACACACACATACCCACACAGTCAAACCTGTAAATCTTACATTGTGCAAAGTGTGTGTGTTAAGTTAAAGTGCTGAGTGCAGCAGCAGTTAAAGGGTGTATAGTGACAAAGAAAGGGATAAGTGAGGTAACAGATAAGTGGGGTAATAAGGCAGGTAAGTAAGATGCTAGAAGAAACAATGGTTTAATATGGTAGTTTTAGAGGATGGAATGTTAAGTGTGATATACCAATATATTTAGAAGTGCAAATTAGAAGCTGGAATATTGTTGATCTCTTGATGATGGAGCTGATGTTGGTGTCCCACTTCAGGTCCCTGGTAATTGTCGTGCCCAGGAACTTGCAGGACTCTACAGCCATGACAGTTCTGTCCAGGATGGTGAATGCTGGCAGGGTTGGAGGGCTCCTCCTGAAGTCCACTGTCATCTCCACTGTTTTTGCTGTATTCAGCACCAGGTTGTTGTGGCTACTTCAAAGGACCATCAACCATCTGTCTGTAAGCAGACTTGTCACCGTCTGAGAACAATGACTGTAGTGGCATTTGCAAACTTCAAGATTTTGACTGAGGGGTCTGACGAGGTACAGTCATTAGTGTACAGTGAGAAGAGCAAATGGGAGAGAACACAACCCTGTGTTCCCTGTGCACCCATACTGATGATCTGGGGTTTTGAGGTGAACTTTCCCAACCTCACCTGCTGCTCTCTGCTAGTGAGGAAGTTGGTGATCCACTTGCAGGTGGGGGCTGGCACGCTGAGTTGTAGCAGTTTGTTGTGTAGCTGTCCTGAGATGATTGTATTAGAGGCTGAACTGAAGCCCAAGAACAGAATTCTTGCATAAGTTCTTGGGTGTTCAAGCTGTTGGAGAAAAAGATTGAGTTCCATGTTCACTTTGTCATCCACCAACCTTTTTACCCGGTATGCAAACTGCAGGGGGTCTAGCAGAGGATCTGTGATGTTCTTCAGATGAGTGAGCGAGCTGGGCTTTTCAAACCTGCAGTAAAGTTAAGCTCATCAGCCAGCCGACAATCACTCATTGTCTAGGGGGGTGTCCTTTTTTAGCTGGTGATGTTCTGCAGGCACTTCCAGATGGTTGATGGCTCATTTGTGGACATCATGCTACTCACCTTGTTTGAGTAGCTTTTCTTGGCAGCTCTGACTTCTTTACTGAGTGTGTTTCTTGCCTGATTGTACAGAGCCCGATCCCCACTTCTATACGCTGCCTTTTTAAACCGGCGCATCTGTTTCAGTTTGGCATTAAACCAGGGCTTGTCATTGTCATATTTAATGTGAGTCCTGGTGGGAACACAAGTGTCTTCACAAAAGCTGATATAGGTTGTCACAGTATCTGTATATTCATCCAGGCTGCAGGTAGCATCCTCAAACACACTCCAATCTGTTAATTCCATGCAGTCCTGAAGACTTTCTTTAGCCTCGGTGGTCAACTTCTTTACAAAGCTGACTGCAGGTTTGGCAAGCTTGAGCTTCTGGTTATAGATTGGATGGAGGTGGATTAGTGAGTGATCTAACAAGCCTAGAGCAGCATATGAAACAGAGCGATAGGCCCCCTTTAACACAGTGTAGCAGTGATCTAAAGTATTACTTTCTCTGGTGGGTCGGGTAACATGCTGTCTGTATTTAGGCAGTTTGCTGGTGAGTTGTACTCTATCTAAGTCCCCTAACATGATAAAAACAAAGTCTGTGTGTTTGAGCTCCATGCTGGTGATCTGATCTGGGTTGGAAAATAGACTCCGGCGAGAACAACAGAGGAGAATTCCTACGGAGAGTAAAAAGGTTTACAGTTTATAAAAAGCGCTTCCAGGTTAGGACTGCATGTTTTCGTTACCACTATCAAGCCCTAGCCAGATGTCCTGCTGCATGTCCAGTGGTGGCCCTTTGCCGCTGGCTGTATGGCATCGGTTTTGGCCAGTCCTTGGATCATTTCCATCACCTGTTCTGCCCACGCTGACAGTAGTGACACATATGACTAGTCCACTGCTCCACAGGTGCTGCAGATAGGGCTGCCCACCACTCTGGGCAAGTGTGCTCACTGCCCCCTAGTGTGTGTGCATTCACTATTGTGTATGTGATGTTTCACTGAAAGGACGGGTTAAATGCGGAGGTGAAATTTTTCCGTTGTGGGACGAATAAGGGTCACTTAATCTTAATGGCTCCTCTGCCCTTCTTTGGCGTTTAAAAAAAGTTCAGATCAAAGGAGCATGGGCCAGTAACATTATCCAAAACACCTCTGGAGCACCCCAACTAATGCATCATAATCAACTTTCTCGCTAGAGTCAAGCAGTATCAGGCAAGCTAATGCATCATCATTTGAACAGAGTGTCAGCAAAGGGCTTTCTGTTCATCAGACCACTCAAATGATTTGGCCTCCAGTTCAAATTATACCTGGTTTTAACAGAATATTTAGGAGTCTTAGCATCATTGTTTACATCTGTTTGGACATTATGGAAGTCTGGAATGGTACGCAATGGTGATTAAACTTTGGGATGGCTGGTGCCTCCAAACCTTCGCACCATGCTGGCTCTTCCTTCACCACCACTGCTTTCTCATGGCTCTCCTTCGGAGCTGTGGCGCTCCTGATTATGCAAACTCCTGATGTTCCTTTTCTTTTTTATGTAAACAGAGTGCTCCATCTGTTCTCTGAGCTATGTAGCTTAGCTTAGCTGCTGGATATTGCTGCCGAATATTCTGAATCTCTCCTGTTGAGGCGGGGCCTTTTTTCTTTTGACAACTGTAGCATTTGCCACTATTAAAAATACATAGTTTACTGCACCAATTGTGCTTTATTAAAGGTTGTAGTTGACCATAGTCATGCTGTACAAAAAGAGAGCTTGGCTAACACTTTCTAAGCCTAAGCTCAAAATTCACATCTGGATTTTGTAGGTATTGCAATCTATTAAAGTACTTTAGAAACATAAAAGTGAACTATGCAATGGAATATCCTGTGAAACATTGTGACAAATTAAATTGATATAATAACTTTAGTTTGGTTACTGACATAAACAGCGAATTTGTCACTCATTTTTTTCATGGAATAAATGACTGAAATTTCTCCAATCAGGCTTCCTTTATAATGAATTTTTATTGTTATTAATTGTGGCCCATGAATGTAGCTGTGTACTGCAATTAAATTATTCTGTATAAAGTTAGAACATTTATTTGGTTAGCATTCAGGTATATTTGAATAAAGAGTTTATATATATATATATATATATATATATATATATATATATATAATGTTTTGAACCTGCATGGTTGCTTTTTAGGTTTACAGTTATGTAGTCATTATTTTCATCAGTATGTGCAGATGAAATATAAACATGGGGTGTGGTTGCCAAAGCAAGAAACACACATACCAAAAACACTATATCTTTTCAGTTTAATATATACTTAATAACTTTAATATATACTGTTAAAAAAAGAGATGGCCAAATTGGTTAACTCCTTTGATGGTGAAAGTATGAATGAGGTATTTTTTCAACTAAATTTATGTCATGAACTTAAGGCCTAGCTCTAATAATAAAGATGTCACTGGTTGGAAAACGAATGAAAAAGAGCCAGTCAGTTCCTGGTTAAGCCATAAGTTGGATAAGCCCCCTTAGTTATGGCTAAACCTATTTTTTGTGTGTTATTTAAGCCAAATGCAACAAACCATTAATGAGACTTTATCCAATTTTAGCAGTGATTTAAAATATGTTCTTGAAATGGTAATTTGGCCGTGAGTTTTGACAGTTTAAGTCTCTCGTCATTTAAAGTGATGGGAACCTGGTCCTGTATGGCTGGAAACAATTGCCCAGTGGTTTTGCCAAGATGGCCACTGAGTTGACACGATGCTTTGATGCGTCCATGTCCACACTGACCATAGTAAAATGTATCAGCATGTGAAATTGCAGCTTCTATGTTTTAAGAAAATCATGATGCTGCGCCAATCAAAAGAAGTGGAATTAAACAGTAATAGGCTATATATACGTTGTGCAAATGTAAATGTGCACTATCAGAGCTGTGATCAGTTTCAGGACTCAAACTTTTTTTTCTCCTGTAACGTCATGCTTGTGCTTTAGTTTTGTTTGTACATATTATTTAAGCAGTTGAAAAACACTGTCATGTTAATCTGTGTTTAATGTGGGACCAAATCTGGAATCTAGACTAGACCAAAACCGTTTTTTTTTTTGCATTGTATACTTTTATTCATGGGATTGTATGCCCTTTTTTTCCTTGATCAAAAAGTTATCATGTGTGATGATTCTACGAGATAAATTTGACTAAGATTTTTTATTTTTGAGAAATTAAAAATTATCTGAAAAAAAAAAAAAATTACCACCGTATTTATTACTAAAATTGTGATTATTAAATGACAAAAAAAAAAACTATAAAATGTGAGGCTGTAAGAAATTCTGGATGATTGTTTAAACTCACAAATTCATGATGTAACCATCTGATTTTCATGACATTCCAAGTTTTTCTTTAAAATTCTATATATCACATTTTAAATGATATATGATAACTTACGATTAACAATAAATCAGATTTTATCATATACCGCATCACCACCTGTGTAAGGACGATGGCTACAGTTGTCTATTCTCATTAGATATAAAACCTTGATTTAAAACAGACATTTAAAATTTCTTTATGGGAAAAGGTAAACAAGTAAACATACATCTACAATGCCTTTAAATGTTGATAACACTGGCATGCAGCATTTGATGCAGTCATCATACATGACTGTGTGCCTTAGGAAGCATGAGTTACACTGCAGGCACAGCAGTGATAATCCTGCATTTTGTCCTGATTTAACTTTTCTCGTATTTCATTCATCAGAGAATCCATTATTGCATTTTATAATTCACAGTAAATGTATTCTAGTTTAGCATAACCTTGTCTACAGAGATTTGTGTTTTTTGGAGGTGTGCTTTTGAGCATGACGTAAATGTAGGTCTGTTATAAATGTGTTTGATCTCTCCTGAAATTCTGTTCCAAAAGATTTTGTCCTGCTGCAGAAGGTAATGTATCAAACCACTGTGGATCAGTTTTTAACATCCTGTACTCTGGTTTCATATGTTTTTTACAGATCGTCATTTGCTAGTGATTTATTCTCTTTGGTACAAATTCTTTAAATCATTGCTATTTGCATTAATATTTTGATGATTTGTAGTCAAGATTCTATAACTATTTTTTTTTTCTGACGTTTGGTTTAAGACTCGTCTCCTGCCATGACATCCGTGGCATCCCTTGAAAATACTACATTCATTCGTCCCCCTACATTTTACATCAGTGGATTGTACAACGTGCCGCATACAAAATATTACTATATGTTTTTGTGCTTTGTGTACGCTGTGACTATTTTAGGGAATTCTTTTATAATGGGTACTATATACCTGGCACGCACTCTGCACACAGCAAAGTATATAGCTGTCTTCAACTTGGCCTTGTCTGATCTGGGTGGAAGCTCTGCTATTATTCCTAAGTATGCAGACATGTTTCTGAGTGAGAACCAGTACATACCTTATGAGGACTGTCTGACAAGCATGTTCTTTGTTTTTCTTTTTATGACCATGCAGTCCTTTACTCTGCTTTCTTTGGCCTTTGACAGAGTAATTGCTATATGTTTTCCTCTGAGGTATCATGCTATTGTCACCAAAACCACAATGAGTCTGATCATTGGTGTTTTGTGGCTTATCTCTGTATTTCTTGTTACCATCCGTTTGGTTCTGATTGGCAGACTGTCCTTCTGTAGATCTACCATAGTTTACAGTTATTTCTGTGATTATTTCCCCATCTTCACACTAGCTTGTAATGATAATTCTCCTAATTACGCCTTGGCTTATGTCAACGTTTCTGTTCTGCTTTGCATTCCATTGATGCTAATAGGTTTTTCATATGTTTGTATTGGTGTTGCTCTGTGTAAGATCTCACAAGGTGCTGAACGAATCAAAGCTATGAAAACCTGCACATCTCATCTCATATTAGTGGCCATGTTTTATCTACCAATCATTAGCGTTTATATTAGTGCTCATACAACATACATACATCCAAACACTAGAATAATCAACTCCGTTCTAACACAAATAATTCCACCCATGTTAAACCCCATCATATATACTCTGAAGACAGAGGAGGTATTGCAGTCTATTAAAATACTCTACAAACGAATGAAGGTGAACTTTGCAATGGAAGATCCTGTGAAAAACATTGTGAAGAATTAAAGTCATATAATAACTTTAGTTTGGCGTACTGGCATAAAGTGGAGCATAGTTCACTATTCATTGAGTTTAAAGACTCAAATCCTTCCCTTCAGGATTCTATTAAAATTATTCTTGCTGTATGATTGTAGTTGAATGTACTGCAACTTAATGATTTCACATAAATTTAGAAAATTTATTTGGTTACTATTTAGATACATGTATGAATAACAAATTTTTGAAAATAATATTGATACACTACTTAAATATTTAAAGAAATGTTCCAAAAAGTGCTTTGACCCTGCATGGTTGTTCTTGAGTTTTACATTTATGTAGCTATTATTTTCATTAACACAAACAGCTGAAACATAAACATATCAGGGGCAGTTGCCAAGGCAAAAAACATGCATAAAAAAGTGAAAAAAGAACTCCTGACAAATCTACACTTTTTAGTTTAATACATACTTCCCCATGCTCTTTGAAAGACAACTTAAAAAGAAGTAAAAATGAAGAAAAAACATAATTCAGCTGTGTTAGCACCAAGACAATCATGGTATATATTCACAAATAATTTCAGATGATTACTTTAATCACAGAAATACTTATAACAATCGTTCAAAAAATATTCTTTACTTTGAGTGTTGTGGTTTGAATGTTGTCTCTTTCATTAAATTATTTAGATTTTTAAAGAGAAGAGTTGCTGTTGTATTTAAACACTGTGAAGTTTTATTAAAATATTGTAAAGTTGCAAAATGTAGCATTCACTATATCGTCCATACAGTCCATATATAAAAACATTTGTGTGATTTCATGATAAGTAATGCATTTACATATGTTCAATTATTTATCTACAGCAGGAAAGCCTAAACTTTTCACACTGAACATATAAGGAGCATTTCATTCATTTGGTATTCGAAAGTCCAAGATGGTGGCCACCCTGGGTATTGGAAAATATGGTGCTTTAAACTTTTGGAATTACTTTTCTGAAACAATTTTGCATGATGTACATCAGAAACACTAATGAATATGCCTACAAATGCCAAACCTGCTTGATAGCAGAAAACAGAGTTTGTCCATAATAAATGATGGATTGCTGGAGGCACTGTTTGACCTCTGGCTGCACTGCAAGCCAGGCCTCCAGACCACAGCAGTGTCTGACACTGGCCCAGAGAGAAAGCTCCATAAACTGTATGCCAGGAAGGGGGAAGCACGGTAAGCACTAGACATTCAAGCTAGGCTAAAAGCTATCTCTAGCAGCCTGTTTCTACTGTGTCTTCAACACGCCACCCCAATAGCAGCACTGTCTGGTAAGGCTAACGGTATTTGTATACGTATTTAAACTAAAACCAAATGGTGCAGTGTGTGTTGTGCTGGTAGAAATGGATCAGACGCAGCAGTGCTGTGCAGTTTTTAAACACTGTGTCCACCCACTGTCCACTCTATTAGACACTCCACTTGTTGGCCCTTCTCGTAGATGCAAGGTCAGAGACAATAGCTCATTTGTTGCTGCACAGTTTGTGTCAGTTATTCTCTAGTACTTCATCAGTGGTCACAGGGTGCTGCCCACAGGATGCTGTTGGCTGGATATTTTTGGTTGGTGGACTATTCTCAGTCCAACAGTGACTCTGAGGTGTTTAAAAACTCCAGCAGGACTGCTGTGTCTGATCCACTCAGACCAGCGTAACACACACTAATATGCCATGATCACGTTAGTGTCTCTGCCCTGCTGAGAATGATCCACCACCCAAATTATTCCTACTCTGTGTGGGTCTTGAACACTGTTGACAGGGTAAAGGTGGAAAAACAATTATTGCAAAGAAACAGATGGACTACAGTCTGTAACTGTAGAAATACAAAGTATACCTTCATAGTAAGTGGAGCTGATAAAATGGACAATAAGTGTAGAAGCGAGGTAGATGTACCTAATAAACTGCTCAGCGAGTGTACATTCATTTAATATAAGTGTGTGTGGCCTGGGTGGACCCACATTCCTGGCCTGAATAATGGTCTTAGTCTGACACTGCTGGGCACCTACCTGCTTCCGAACACTGCTGGAGTAGGAAGCATGTGTTACATTGCAGACAGCCATCATAACCTGGCTTTCAGGTCTGATTTATTATTTATTATACCAATTAAATTCATGAAAGAATCTGATATTGCATTATTGCAAACCATTTTGATTTCACTGTTTTTGTAATGTCATGAAAACCAATGCTTTTACATACACTATATGGACAAAAGAATTGGGACATGCCTCTTAATTAATGAATTCAGGTGTTTCATTCAGTCCCATTGCCACAGGTGTGTAAAATCAAGCACCTAGCCATGCAGTCTGCCTTTGCAAACGTGTGAAAAACTGCATCATGCATAAAAATCACCAACGCCCTGCTGACTCCATCAATGCAGAGTTCCAAACCTCCTCTGCCATTAACCTCAGCACAAAAACTGTGCACCGGGAGCTTAATAGTATAGGTTTCCATTGTCGATCAGCTGCACACAAGCCTTACATTACCAAGCACAATGCCAAGCGTCAGATGGAGTGGTGCAAAGCACACTGCCACTGGGCTCTGGAGCAGTGTAAACATATTCTGTGGGTTGAGTCTGGGTGTGGCAAATGCCAGGAGAACCTGTCTGACTGCATTGTGCCAACTGTAAAGTTTGGTGGAGGAGGGATAATGCTATGGCATTGTTTTTCAGGGGTTGGCCTAGACCCTTTAAATCCAGTGAAGGAAAAATTTTAATGCTTCAGCATATCAAGACATTTTGGAGAGTAGTATGCTTCCAACTTTGTGGGAACAGTTTGGGGAAGGCCGTTTTCTGTTCCAGCATGACTGTGCCCCAGTGCACAAAGCAAGGTCCATAAAGGCATGGTTGGTTATGTTTGGTCTAGAAGAACTTGACTGGGCTGCACAAAGCCCAGACCTCAACCCCATCAAACACTTTTGGAATAAACTAGAATGGAGATTGCGATTCAGGCCCTCTCGTCCAACATCAGTGTCTGACCTCACAAATGCTCTTCTGGATAAATGAGAAAAATTCTGGAAAAATTCCCACAGACACACTCCTAAATCTTGTAGAAAGCTTCCCAGAAGAGTGGAAGCTGTTATAGCTGCGAAGGCGGGAACAACTGTATATGTCACGCTACATTTGTGATAATCTTTAATCTAAACCCTGACAAAATGATTAATGTGACATTTGACCTTTAGGTCATGAATCAGATTTTGTCAGAAACCACATCACCTTTTATGTCCTTCAGGATGAAGTCTACAGGGGCCTTGTGACATTACAAAATACTAAAAAGATCACAAATAACAAAAATAGTCTCTCTCCATTTAGGTCTTTTTCTCCTAGAGGATTACGGTAGATGGAAAACAACTGAAGATATAATCTAGGCTGCCTTTAAATGTTGGATAAACAGGGGTGCCTGACAGGCAGCATTTTATGCAAACAGTCAGGACATGACTGGGTTGGGACATGACTGGGTGCCTTTGTTCTACCACTGCGTAGGAATGGTTAGGAGTTACATTGCAGAGACAGCTGTAATAATCTTGCATTCTATCCTGATTTATCATTTATTGTAAACTTAATTAATGAGAGAATCAATTATTGCATTTTTTTATTCACCACAAATATATTTCTGTTTAGCCAGTTATAGACATTTGTGCTCTACAGAGATTGGTGTTTTTTTGGAGGTATGCTTTTGAGGGTGATGTAAACATGACGTAGGCCAGTTATAGTTTAGTTATAAATGTGTTTGATCTCCTTTGAAATTCTACTCCAAAAAGTTTTGTGCTACTGCAGAAGGTACTGTATCAAATCACTGTAAATCAGTTTTTAACATCCTGTACTCTTGTTACTCAACTCATGTGTTGAATAGTTTTACACAGTTTTTGTCTAATGATTTATGTATGATTTATGATTTGTATGTTAACAATGCTATTAATATTTTTTTATTTGCTTTAACATTTTAATGGTTTGTAGTGTGATGGACTGTTTGAAGGGTCTGTAACCACTCTTTCTTTTATTTTATTTAAGACCAGTCTCCTGACATGAATTCTGTGGTGTCCTTTGAGAATGCTACATTCATTCGTCCCTCCACGTTTTATATCAGTGGATTGTACAACATGCCGCATACAAAATATTACTATATGTTTTTGTGCTTTGTGTACGCTGTGACTGTTTTAGGGAATACATTTATAATGGGTACTATATACCTGGCACGTACTCTGCACACAGCTAAGTATATAGCTGTCTTCAATTTGGCCTTGTCTGATCTGTTTGGAAGCTCTGCTCTTATTCCGAAGTATGCAGACATGTTTCTGCTTGAGAACCAGTACATATCTTTTGAAGACTGTCTGACAAGCATGTTCTTTATTTTGCTTTTTATGACAATGCAGTCATATACTCTGCTTGCTCTGTCATTTGACAGAGTAATTGCTATATGTTTTCCTCTGAGGTATCATGCTATTGTCACCAAAACCACAATGACTCTGATCATTGGTGTTATGTGGCTTGTCTCTGTGTCTATAGTTACTGTCCGTGTAGCTCTGATTACCAGATTGTCCTTCTGCAAATCTACCACAGTTTACAGCTATTTCTGTGATCATGGCCCCATCTACAGACTAGCCTGTAATGATAGTAATTTTAATTACATAATAGCTTATGTCAATGTTGCTGCTGTGCTTTGCCTTCCATTAACAATAATAGCTATCTCATATGTTTGTATTGGTTTTGCACTGCTGAAGATCTCACATGGTGCTGATCGAATCAAAGCTATGAAAACCTGCACTTCCCACCTCATATTAGTGGCCATGTTTTATCTACCAATCATTAGTGTTTATATCACTTCTCTTACAACATACATACATCCAAATACTAGAATAATCAACTCCGTTCTAACACAAACAATTCCGCCTATGTTAAACCCCATCATATATACTCTGAAGACAGAGGAGGTATTGCAGTCTATGAAAGTACTTTACAAACGAGTGAAAGTGAACTTTGCAATGGAAGAGGCGGTGAAAAGCCTTGCGAAAAATTAAAACAATATATTAACTGTAGCTTGGCTTATTAGCATTCAGCACAGAATCATTCATTAAAATAGGTCCATGATTGTAGTTTAACGTGCTCCAAGTTAACAATTTTGTGAAAAGGTAAAAAATAGATTTGTTTAGCGTTCAGTTATATATGTAAATGAAGACTTTTTGAATAAATGTCTATACATTGCTTATATATTCATGAAAATGTCCCAAAAAGGTGTTTTGAACCTGCAGGGTTTTTCTTGATGTTTACAGTTATGTAGCCATTTTTTATCAACACAAACAAATTACACATAAACATAGTATTTTCCATAGCAAAAAACACACATGAAAAAAACAGCAAAAAAAAAAAAAATACATTTTTTGAGTAAAATATATACTTCCCTGTGCCCTTTAAAAGACACCTGTTATGAAAAAAAGCTAAACACATAATTCAGCTGTTCTATGGCATGTTTTGTCCTGTCATTTACTCAAAAGGTCATATTCCAGGTTTGTTACTGTATCTCTCAAAGGACGTGGGCTGGGTTGAGAGTGTGGACATTGTGTGGTAGAAGAGAGCCGAGAAATGGCTGCAGCAAAGTACACAATTACCATCACTAAGATAATACTATTTTGCAAACGTGTCTATGGGATTTTAATGGTATGTTGACGCCAAGCCAATGATGGTGAATATTCACACTTGATTTCAGCTGTCTGCCTTAATCACAGAAATTCAAAAACAGATATATTTTCATAAGATTCTTTGCTTTGAATGTTGTGGTTGGATGTTGGATGAACTCTTTCATTAACTATTTAAACTGCCTATATCATAAAGAAATACATGCCAAGTGAAAATTGGTTTCAAAAGTTTCAAAATATAGTGTTCACTATTCAATTCATGCAGTCCATGTGTGGAAATAAAGCTTAAAAAACAGCCTGTTTTGATTTCACTGTTTTTGTGATTCAACCTATAGCATGTAAGCCTTGCCCATTCAGACTGAAGTTAAAAGAAGCGTTTCAGCCCAGACTGATTTTCCAGTCAGATATAATTTACTGCAGCCAGTCAGCACAAAGATCATTTACACATATCAGTCCCAAAGGCACAATAACAAAAATGGCCTTTGTAATTCTTAGTGGTAATGAGAGGTTGGAAAATAGTCATGTGAAAATGAATTATGATTGTTTCTGGAAAATAAACCACACAAATGTAATAAGTTTCTCTCAGGACGTAAGATAAAGTTTAAGCGAAATGTTGGCTATGGGCAGTTTAAAGCTTGTATCTAAAGAGTAGAGGAGGCTTGGAGTCAAAGTTTACCACACTAACCATCTACTGTAATTATCCAACGAATCCGCATCCACAGTAGCTATGATGTCCATGTCTGCGTTGGCCGTAGTAAAATGGATGCATGCGGAGTTGCAGCTTTCTGCCTTTTCTACCACTACATAGCAATGCTGAAGTAGTATTAAGTCACTGCTCAACACTAGCAGAGAATATGATTGTAAAAAGCCAGCCATTGTAACTCGTTGTAGCGTAAATTCCACCTGACACTTATGCGAGGGAAGCTCTAAATAAACACTGTAACTTACAAACTGCACACCTTAATGCATGTGATGTAAATAGATATATTTTTTAAATAGACACAAAAGCTGTACATTTGTAGATGATTTATACAGCATTTTAAATACTTTGTGAACAACAACAAGAATTTATTAAATGATAATGTTAATTTTGTGATGAATGGACAAATATAAATACTCTAAAATCACTTGAAATAAAATCTCTTTACATTAACTTACATTGAAAGGTAAGAGGGTTTTTGCCCTCTCCTGTAAAGTTACTATTTTGGAGATACTTGTTTTTCTTTGGACAGTGACTATATATATATATATATATATATATATATATATATATATATATATATACATATACATATATATATATATATATATATATATATATATATATATATATATATATATATATATATTCATGTCGTGAAGCACTTTATTAGGTACACCTCCCTTGTTTCTACACTCACTTAAACACTGCTGTAGTCCATCTGTTTCTCCGCATGCTTCATTAGTCCCCATTTACTCTGTTATTGGTCAGGACCCCCCTCAGGACCACCACAGTGCAGGTATTTTTTTGGGTGGTGGATTTTTCTCAGCACTGCAGTGACATTGATCTAGTGGTGGCATCTTTGTGTGTGTTGTGCTAGTACAAGTGGATCAGACACAGCAGTGCTGCTGTTTTTAAACACTGTGTCTAATTGCTGTCCACTGTATAAAACACTCCTACCTTGTTGGTCCATCTTGAAGATATAAAATCAGAGACGATAACTCATCTGTTGCTGCATAGTCTGTGTTGGTCATCCTCTAGTACTTCATCAGTGGTCACAGGATGCTGTTAGCTGGATATTTTTGGTTGGTGAACTGATCTTATTCGAGCAGTGACTCTAAGGTGTTTAAAAACTCCAGCAACACTGCTGTGTCTGATCTACTCATTCCAGTATAACATACACTAATACAGCATCATCACATTAGTGTCTCTGCCCTGCTGAGAATGATCCACCACCCAAATTATTCCTGCTCTGTGGGGGTCTTGACCATTGATGATGGGGTAATGATGCTCCTAGAGGATTATGGGAAATGGAAACAACTAAAGATTAATCTAGGCTGCCTTTAAATGCTGGATAAACAGGGGTACCTGGCCGACAGCATTTTATGCATACAGTCAATTGTGAAATGACTGGCGTAGGAAGCATGAGTCACATTGCAGACACAGCTGTGATAATCCTTCATTCAGCCCTAATTTATCTTTTTTTATTTCATTCATGAGAGAATCAATTACAGGATTTTTTATGCACCACAAACGCATTCCTGTTTAGCCTTAACATTTGTTGTCTGTAGCGATTGGTGGTTTTTGGAGGTGTGCTTTTGAGGATGATGTAAACATGATGAAGGCCAGTTATAGTTCAGTTATAAATGTGTTTGATCTCCTTTGAAATTCTACTCCAAAAAGTTTTGTGCTACTGCAGAAGGTACTGTATCAAATCACTGTAAATCAGTTGTAATCTTGTTATTCAACCCATGTGTTGAATAATTTTACATAGTTATTTGCTATTGATTTAACTTGTATGTTTTATTTGCCTTAACATTTTGATGATTTGTAGTGTTTGAAGGGTCTGTAACTAAGAAATATCTTTCTTATATTTTATTTAAGATTATTCTACTGACATGAATACCATGGTGTCCTTTGAGAATGCTACACTCTTTCGTCCCTCTAAATTTTATATCAGTGGATTGTCCAACATGCCACATACAAAATATTACTATATGTTTTTGTGCTTTGTGTACGCTGTGACTATTTTAGGAAATTCTTTTATAATAGGCACTATATATCTGGCACGCACTCTGCACACAGCTAAGTATATAGCTGTCTTCAACTTGGCCTTGTCTGATCTGTTTGGAAGCTCTGCTATTATTCCAAAGTATGCAGACATGTTTCTGAGTGAGAACCAGTACATATCTTTTGAAGACTGTCTGACAAGCATGTTTTTTATTTTGCTTTTTATTACCCTGCAGTCCTTTACTCTGATTGCTTTGTCCTTTGACAGAGTAATTGCTATATGTTTTCCTCTGAGGTATCATGCTATTGTCACCAAAACCACAATGACTCTGATCATTGGTGTTATGTGGCTTGTCTCTGTGTCTATAGTTACTGTCCGTGTAGCTTTGATTACCAGACTGTCCTTCTGCAAATCTACCACAGTTTACAGCTATTTCTGTGATCATGGCCCCATCTACAGACTAGCCTGTAATGATAGTAATTTTAATTACATAATAGCTTATGTCCATGTTGCTGTTGTGTTTTGCCTTCCATTAACAATAATAGCTTTCTCATATGTTTGTATTGGTTTTGCACTGCTGAAGATCTCACATGGTGCTGATCGAATCAAGGCTATGAAAACCTGCACTTCCCACCTCATATTAGTGGCCATGTATTATCTACCAATCATTAGTGTTTCTACCACTTCTCTTACAACATATCTACATCCAAATACTAGAATAATCAACTCCGTTCTAACACAAACAATTCCGCCTATGTTAAACCCCATCATATATACTCTGAAGACAGAGGAGGTAATGCAGTCTATGAAAGTACTTTACAAACGAGTTAAAGTGAATTTTGCAATGGAAGAGCCGGTGAAAAGCCTTGCGAAGAATTAAAACAATATAGTAACTGTAGTTTTGGCTTACTTGCATTAAGCAGAGAATTGTTCACTGTTTTTTCATGGAGTTAAAAGACTCAGATGCTTTGTTTAGCATTCAGTTATATATCTAAATGAAGAATTTGTGAATAAATGTCTATACACTGCTTATATATTCATGAAAATGTCCCAAAAAGGTATTTTGAACCTGCATGGTTGTTCTTCATCTTTACAGTTATGTAGCTATTTTCATCAATACAAACAAATTACACATATACATAGCAGAGGAGTTTTCCATAGCAAAAAAAAAAAACAACATAAAAACCAGCACGAAAAAAGTACTTTTTCAGTAAAATATATCGCTGCTGTCAGAACAAAACCTTGTATCTCCAAAATGGCAGAAGGAAAAAACCTACTTTACTTTTAATGTAATTTACACACATTGTAAAGATCAAGAGGCATGTTTAAATTATGTCACAAACTGAAAACCAACAAAAATGGAGATACAAGGTTTTGTTCCGACAGCAGCAATATGCTTCCCCATGTACTTTAAAAGACACCTGTTAAGATTATGGAAAAAAAGCAAAACACATTATTCAGTTGTTCTGTGGCATGTTTTATCCTGTCATTTACTCCTCTGTAAAGAAAAGGTCATATTCCAGTTTTGTTATTGTATGTCATTGACCACCACTCTCATTGGAAATATCAATGGAGGTGGGCTGGGTAGAGAGTGTAGACATTGTGTGGTAGAAGAGAGCTCAGAAATGACTGGGAAGTCAGATTATTCAAGAGAGTCAGAATTCAGCACAACTAAATTAAACAAGCAACAACTGGACACCAAACATATTTTTTAAAGAAAAATAGTACAAAGACAACATATCAAATGTTGAAACTGAGAAATTTTATTGTTTTTTGAAAAATATATACCCATTTTGAATTTGATGCCAGGAACATGTTCCAATAAAGTTGGGACGGGGGGCATGTTTACCTCTGTGTTTTATCACTTCTATGTTTAAAAACACTCTGTAGTTTTGAAAGTGATATGTTTTCCCATTCTTGTTTGATACAGGATTTCAGCTGCTCAACAGTTCGGGGTCTCATTTGTCATATTTTTCATTTCATAATGCGCCAAATGTCTGTGGTGACAGGTCTGGACTGCAGGCAGGACAGTTTAGCAGCCGGATTCTTTTAATATGGAGCAATGCTGTTGTAATACATGCAGAATGTGGCTTGACATTGTCTTGCTGAAATAATCAAGGTCTTCCCTGAAAAAGACATCATCTGGATGACAGCATATGTTGCCAAAACATTTATATATAGTTCAGCATTAAGGGTGCCTTCACAGATGTGCTATGTGCACTAATGCACCCCTATACCATCATGAATACTGGCTTTAGAACTGTGCACTGATAACAAGCTGAGTGATCTTTAGCCCAGAGGACGCAGTGTTCATGATTTCCAAAAATAATTTAAAATGTTGATTTGTCGGACCACAGGACACTTTTCCACTTAACCCCAGTCCATCTTAAATGAGCTCAGGCCCAGAGAAGGTGGCAGCATTCCTGGATTCTGTTTATATATGGTTTCTTCTTTGCATTTTAGAGTTTTAACTTGCATTTGTGGATGTAGCGACAAACTGTTTTCACAGACAGTGGTATTTAGTGGTGTTTCTGAGCCCATGCAGTGATTTCCACTACAGAATCATATCTGTTTTTAATGCAGTGCCGCCTGAGGGCCCAAAGATCATGGCCAGCAAATACTGTTTTTTGGCCTTGTCCCTAACATACAGTGATTTCTCCAGATTCTCTGGACCTTTTAATGTTGTTATGTACCGTAGATGATGAAATCCCCAAGTTCTTTGCTGACAAATGTTATTTTTGAATTGGTGCACTATTTGATCATGCAGCCTTTACAGAGTGGTGAACCCCTCCTCCTCTTAACTTCTGAAAGACTCAGCCTCTCTGGGACGTTCTTTTTATACCTAATCATTTTACTGACCTGTTGCCATCCAACCACCAGTTGTTTCTTTTAGCATTACACAACTTTACCAGACTTCTGTTGCCCCATCCCAACATTTTTGGAATGTGTTGTTGGCATCAAATTCAAAACGGGCAAATATTTTTCAAAAAACAATACAATTTTTCAGTTTCAACATTTGATATGTTGTCTTTGTATTATTTTCAATGAATTATATGGTTTAAATGATTTGCACATCACTGCATTTTGTTTTTATTCACATTTTGCACAGGGCCCCAGCTTTTTTGGAAATGGGGTTGTAAATGGAAAAACTGTGTAAATCGGACCTTTGTACACCCTGAATATACAGGGATAAGTTACTGTGATGGGGTTTGGTTTTATTCTTGCTCTCCATTAGCACAGACTGCTAACCTGAAGGAAAATTCTGGAACATACTCATGCACCAATTCACAACAAGAATGTTAACTTAGCAACCCTCTTGGTGCTCCAGTCTCTTAATGGTTTGTTCTGGTTCTGGTGAGTTCAGTTTCTTAATCTTCAATGTCTTAAACTTGTTTTGTCACATATTCAATTCAAACTTTTATTTGCACTTGTTCAGCCGATGCCAACTGTGAGAGTTCTTTGCTCCGTTCTCTGCTGAGAGAGCTGAAGACGTAAAACTGTGCTTTCCCTGTCCTGACCTCTGGTCTGACTGGCTGGATTTATTTTGTTAAAACATGCCTAAAATATGCAAATATACAATTTAAAAAAACGGAAGTGATTAAAATGAGAAAATGTTTAGATTAATATTTTAATAGCAATATCAGTAAATTACCATTTACTACGTTTACGTCTATTAAATGTTAGTCTTTTTTCTATGATAATAGAATGAGCTGCATGACAGGCTGTACGCTTAGTCTGTTTCCATAAAGGTCTTGTCAAATTTCCACTATTTCTGTAAATTTGATGGAAAAAAATGTTTATTAAAGTTTCATTCAGAACCATATCATGATTATCAAGTCTTTATTGACATCCTCATGAACTGCATAGGCTATTCCAATTTAAACATGTAGGCTTGTTTTCTTATATTGATCTTTTATGTAATTTATGTAAGTCTCACATGTATGAAGGACATATGTCTGACAGTACATTCATTTAATGTGCATAGTATGTGTTTTGGTGCCATATACTGGGTGTCATATATTAAACTTATGTGATAGAGATAAAACAAATATGAATCATTACTAAACTTTTTAATATAGGTTTAGTTAAAAAGATCACAAATAATTTATTAATTTTAAGGTCCCTCTCTATTTGAATTTTTTCTCCTAAAGGATCATGGGAAAAGCAAAACAACAAACGATGCATCTGTGCTGCTTTTAAATGTCAAAAGAAACGTGGTGTCTTGCATGCTGCATTTATGCAAACCATCAATTCGGACCACTGGAGTTGGCAGCACAAAAGTATTCTAGTTTAGCATACAACCTTGTCTACAGAGATTTGTGTTTTTTTCGCGAGGTGCTTTCGAGAATGACGTAATCATAAGTCAGCTATAAATGTGTTTGATCTCTCCTGAAATTCTGCTCTAAAAGATTTTGTCCTGCTATAAAAGGTATTGTATCAAACCACTGCACATCAGTTTTCAACACTCTGTATTATTGTTTCATAGGTGTTGATCAGTTTTACAGAGGCTATTACTTGCCTTTGACGTATTTCATGTTACAAATTCTCCTTTTTTCTCACATTTTATTTAAGACCAGTTTCCTTCTGACATGACTTCTGTGGTGCCCCTTGAGAATGCAACATTCATTCGTCCCCCTACATTTTACATCAGTGGATTGAACAACATGCCACGTGCAAAGTATTACTATATGTTTTTGTGTTTTGTGTACGCTGTGACTATTTTAGGAAATTCTTTTATAATAGGCACTATATACCTGGCACGCACTCTGCACACAGCAAAGTATATAGCTGTATTTAATTTGGCCTTGTCTGATCTGTGTGGAAGCTCTGCTATTATTCCTAAGTATGCAGACATGTTTCTGGTTGAGAACCAGTACATATCATATACAGACTGTTTGACAAGCATGTTTTTTGTTTTTCTTTTTATGACAATGCAGTCATATACTCTGCTTACTTTATGCTTTGACAGAGTGGTTGCTATATGTTTTCCTCTGAGGTATCATGCTATTGTCACCAAAACCACAATGATTCTGATCATTGGTGTTATGTGGCTTGTTTCTGCATTTCTCGTTACTGTCCGTGTAGCTCTGATTGCCAGACTGTCCTTCTGCAAATCTACCATAGTTTACAGTTATTTCTGTGATCATGGCCCTATCTTCAGACTAGCTTGTAATGATAATTCTCCTAATTACATGATGGCCTATGTCAATGTTGCTATTGTTCTTTGCCTTCCATTGATGCTAATAGCTCTCTCATATGTTTGTATTGGTTTTGCTCTGTGTAAGATCTCACATGGTGCTGAGCGAATCAAGGCTATGAAAACCTGCACTTCCCACATCATTTTAGTGGCCATGTTTTATCTACCAATCATTAGCGTTTATATCAGTGCTCTTACAACATACATTGATCCAAATACTAGAATAATCAACTCTGTCTTAACACAAACAATTCCGCCAATGCTAAACCCCATCATATATGCTCTGAAGACAGAGGAGGTATTGCAGTCTATTAAAGTACTCTACAAACGAGTCAAGGTGAACTTTGCACTGGAAGATCCTGTGAAAAGCATTTTGAAGAATTAAAATAAACCAAAAATGAACATAAAAACCAAAGTTTGGCTTACTGTAATAAAACAGAACTGTTGAACCTATTTTCTCATTGAGTTAAACTTAAACGCTCACTTCAGGCTTCCATTACAATTACTTTTTAAAATTATTATCAAAATAGGCCCATGACATATTTGTTTAGCATTCAGATATATATTTGAATAAAGAATTTTTGAATTAAGGTCTATACACGACTTAAATATTCATAAAAACGTTCTAAAAAGTGTTTTAAACCAGCATGGATGTTGTTGAGGTTCACAGTTATTTTCATCAATACAAACAGATGAAAACAATATAAACATAGTAGGAGCAGGAGAAGAAATGTACAGTAAAAACTGTAGCAAGATCTATATTTTAAAGTTTAACATATACTTGCTCATGCTCTTTGAAAGACAACTTTTAAGATGTGGAAAAAAGAAAATTCAGACCTTCTATGGCATCTTTTATCTCGTCAAAAAAGAGCTTATTTTCCAGATTTGTTATTGTATGTCAATGACCACCACTCTCACTGGTAATCACAAATAAGGTGGGTAGTGTATGTAGGGATTGTGCACATTGTGTGGTAGAAGAGAGACCAGCAATGGCTGCTGCAGAGTACGGTGTGTTTGCTTTATAAATTCACTTCATAAATAGCCTTTGGTTACCCAGTTACCATCAATAAGATAATATTCAAGTCTGCAAACATGGGATTTCTATGGGATTTTAATGGTGTTTTTGCTCCAAACCACTGACGGTGTATATTCACATTTAATCTCAGCTGTCTAACTTTGATGCTTGTAACAGACATTCAAGGAACATGTTCTTTATTTTGACTGTTGTGGTTTGGATGACTCCTTTCTTTTTTTTGATGTAGCATGTAAAATTTCAGAATGTAGAGTTCAGTCCCTAGTCTGTACAGTCTATATATGAAAATAAAACCACACAAACAGCCTGTTGTAACTTTTTTTCACTGTTTTTGTGATGTCATGAAAACCAATTTGCTTGTGTCTACATTCTTGCCCATTGCCCATGAGCCTTGCCCATTCACAATGAAGTAATAAAGAGTGTTTTAGCCAAGACTGATTTTTAAATGAGGTACAAAACAGGGTAGCTAGTCAGCGACCATTTACATAGGTCAGTCCTAAAGACACATTAAGAAAAATAGCCTCTTTAATTGTAAGTGATAAAAAGAAGTTGGAAAGCAGCCATGTCTCTCAGATAGAAGATACATTCATTAATTAATTAATTCATTCATTCATTCATCATTTTTAACCACTTAATTCAGATAGGGTTGCAGTAGCAGTTGGGAGGACAGAGAATTTCAGACAGCCCTGTCCCCCGCAAATTCCTCCAGCTCATTGCAGAGACTTAAGCCTGTCTGGGCGAATCTCATCCACCTCTGGTACCTTGCCACTGAGGAGCTGGCCAACTACCTCAGTGAACTTCACCAGGGAAGTGGAGTCTGACATGCCAGAAGCCTCTGGCCCTGACTCCTTTGAGGGAGGCTTGTCTCTTGGGTTAAGGAGTTCCTCAAAGTGCTCCTTCCACTGACCGACAATATCCTCATTTGATGTCAGAGTTTCTCCACCCCAGCTGAGCACCAAAGCAAAGTCACCTCGACCGCTCCTGAGTCACCGGTTAGTTGTCCAGAACCTCCTTGAAGTCAACCAAAAGTCTTTTTCTGTGGCCTTGCCAAACTCCTCCTACACTCTGGATTTGGTTTCAGCCACTGCTGCCACTGCTGCCACTGCTGACTTTTTTTGGTACCTATCAGCTGAGTCTGGAGTCTTCTGGGCCTTCCAGTCCCTAAAGGCCTCCTTCTTCAGTTTGACAGTTACTGCCATGACAGGCACCTACAAGCTTTTGGCCACAGCTACACCTGGCAGCTTCTACAATGGAGGTTTTGAACAGGGTCCATTCAGACTCCATGTCCCTTACCTCCTCCGGAACATGAGAAAAGCTCTCCCTGAGGTGGTCATTCCCAGCACACCCTCAATATTCACTTGGTCTGACCACCATTCTTCCCTGCCATCTGATCCAACTCAAGACCAGATGGTGATTGGTTGACAGCTCAGCACCTCTCTTCACCCAAGTGTCCAGAACATATGCTCCCGAGTCAGAAGAAACGACAACAAAGTTGATTGTTGAATTTTGACCCAAGGAGCTCTGGTCTCACATACACTTATGAACATCCTTGTGTTTACACTTGGTGTTCGTTATGGATAATCCATGCCTAGCGCAGAAGTACAATAACAGTTCACCATTCAAGTTTAGATCAGGCAGGCTGTTCTTCCCAATCACCCCCCTCAAGGTCTCCCAGTCATTGCCAACATGAGCATTGAAGTCTCCTAACAAGACTATGGAGTCTGTAGGCAGAGCCTTTTCCAGAACCCTGCCCACTCTCTCCAAGAAGGCCAAATAATCTGAACTGTTGTTTGGTGTATAAGCACACACAACAGTCAGATTTTTTCTTCCCAGCAATTTTACTATGCATTGAGGCGACTCTCTCATCCATCAGGACAAACTCCAACTGCACAGCAGCCAGCAGGGGACTTATGAGTATCCCCACACCTACCCAGCGCCTTTCACCCTGTGCAACTCCTGATTATGAGAGGGACCAACCCCATCAAGGAGTTTGGTTCCAGAGCCGACACTGTGGGTGGAGGTGAGCCCAAGTATATCTAGTTCGTACCTCTCCGCCTTCCGCACAAGCTCCGGTTCCTCCACCCACTGAGGTTACATTCCACATACCAAGAGCCAGTTTCCGCAGCAGGGGTCCATGCCGCTAAGGACCTCCCTGCCACCTCCCACCACCTATATGGCACTGCACCGGTCCCCCATGCTGGACCTTGCGGGCGGTGGGCCCACATGGTCACCCCACAGGTTGAGCTGGCTCCAAGGGTTGGTCCCGTTAACCCTCTACTAGGCAGGGTACACAATCTCTTGTGTCCCTTAGTCATGGAGGATTTTGGATCATGTTAGTCTGGGTCTTCACTCCAGACCTGTTCATCTTGGATCTTCACTCCAGACCTGTTCGTCTTGGGAGACCCTACCAGGACCCTACCACACTGCTCCAGACGACTTAACTATAAGATCCTCCACACAAGCCACGGCAAGGCCCCGATCCACCAAAGGATAGAAGATACAGTACAATAAAAATGTAGAATATGGTCCTTTAAAGCTTTTATCTGAAGATTTAAAGGACCCATATTGTACATTTTTGAGAATGTAGAATGTGGCTGTGAAATGCTGGTTAGCTGACTCTTATAAAGACAGACTACAGTCCAATTAGCTCACAGAGAGTCTGTTAACAAAGAGAGACAACCAAATCGTTAAAGTGTTATGTGAGATCACATCACCATTTTACACTGTCCTGTCCGTCAGAGATGAAGGTGAAAATATGAGTGGGAGTGTTTATTCCACTAGGGCATTTATGACATTTGACATAAATGGTTTCAACTGAAGGCCTCGGTCTAATAGTCACAGTTTGCCAGTGTAAACAAACCATGATATGCCCAATCAAAAGTTATTTTGGACAGTGATACAGTTGTCATCTTTAACTCATTCAAATCTGCCTCCACAGTATCAGTGATACATCCATGTCTACATTGGCTAAAGTAAAATAGATCACCATGTGGAATTGCAGCTTTCTGTGTTTTCTACCTCTATAGAAAAGAAGCATGATGCTGCTTTTTTTTTAATGGAAAGCTTCAGAGTGAGCGCACATCAGAATTTAGATAGGCAAATATTTATTATTGATTGGTGTCATGAGAATAACGATCAAGGCCACTAAAGTGTAAAGTATACTCCTTTTCACATGTTTTCTTAACCAAAAAAAAATAGTTTGTGACAAGTATAATAATTCTCTGAGATCAAAATGAATAAAATGAGCAAAAAATTACAGACTTGTATTTTTTATTTCTGAGAAATCACTGGGCCTTCTTTGAAAGCTTAGAAAGCCCAGAGGGTTCTGTATCTGTTACAATGAATACGATTGGATTGGTGATGATATACACTTATAGAATATAACATCCTGTATGATTGTTTATATTCACAATATCACAATGGCATACAACCTTGCCTATAGAGACTTGTGCTTTTTTTTTGAAGTGTGCTTTTGGGGATGACGTAAACATAAGTGAGTTATAAATGCGTTTGATTTCTTTTGAAATTGCACTCCTAAAGGTTTTGTCTTGCTGCAAAAGGTATTGTATCAAACCACCCTGTAGATAGGTTTTTAACATCTTGTACTGTTGTTTCATATGTGTTCTTCCTTTTTTTAAGACCACTCTCCTTCTGACATGACTTCTGTGGTGTCCCTTGACAATGCAACATTCATTCGCCCCCCCGCATTTTACATCAGTGGATTATCCAACGTGCCTCATTCAAAGTATTACTATATGTTTTTGTGTTTTGTGTACGCTGTGACTGTTTTAGGAAATTCTTTTATAATGGGCACTATATACCTGGCACGCACTCTGCACACAGCTAAGTATATAGCTGTCTTCAACTTAGCCTTGTCTGATCTGTGTGGAAGCTCTGCTCTTATTCCAAAGTATGCAGACATGTTTCTGTTAGAGAACCAGTACATATCTTATGAAGACTGTCTGACAAGCTTGTTTTTTGTTTTTCTTTTTATGAGCTTGCAGTCCTTTACTCTGCTTGCTTTGGCCTTTGACAGAGTAATTGCTATATGTTTTCCTCTGAGGTATCATGCTATTGTGACTAAAAGCACAATGACTCTGATCATTGGCGTTTTGTGGCTTTTTGCAGTCACTATCATTACCCTCATGGTTTCTCTCATTACCAGACTGTCCTTCTGTAGATCTATCACAGTTGGCAGTTATTTCTGTGATCATGGCCCTGTCTTCAAACTAGCCTGTAATGATAATACTCCTAATTTCATGATGGCCTATGCTTATATTGCTTTTGTTCTTTGCATTCCATTGTTGCTAATAGCTATCTCATATGTTTGTATTGGTGTTGCATTGCTTAAAATCTCACAGGGTGCAGAGCGAATTAAAGCTATGAAAACCTGCACTTCCCACCTCATATTGGTGGGCATGTTTTATTTACCAATTTTTAGCATTTATATGTCTACTCTTACAACACAAGTACATCCGAATACTAGAATAATTAACTCAGTGTTAGCACAAGCAATTCCTCCTATGTTAAACCCCATCATATATACTCTGAAGACAGAAGAGGTATTGCAGTCTATTAAAGTACTCTACAAGCGAACTAAGGTGAACTTTGCAATGGAAGATCCTTTAAAAAGCATGGCAAAGCATTAAAATGATATTTTCACTGTAGTTTAGCTTACTGAACTTTTTCTCTGAGTTCAAAGACTGAAAAGCTTCCCTTCAGACCGGCATTAAATTTGTTATTGTTATTAAAATAGGCCCATGATTGTAGTCTAATGTACTGCAAATGAATGATCATGAAAAGAGTAAGAACATTTATTTGTTCAGCATTTGTTTAGCATTCAGGCATATATTTGAATCAAGAACTTTTGGATAAATGACTATACACTGCTTAAATATTTATAAAAATGTTCTAAAAACTATTTTGAACCCACATGTTTGTTGTTTGGGTTTACAGCCATTATTTTCATAAGTACAGATGAAATATAAACATAGCTGGGGGCAGGCGAGGAAACATACATAAAAAAAACTATAGACAAATCTACATTTTTCAAGATTAAAAAAAAGATAATTTAATAATAATTCAGCTGTTTTGTGGAATGTTCTACCCAGTTATTTACTGCTCTAAAAAAGGTCATTTTCTGGGATTGTTGTTGTTGTAAACTGCATCATTGTTCTTTAGGCTCACATTTATGTAGCCATTGTTTTCATCAGTACAAACAGATAAAACACAAACATAGCAGAGTAAGGTGACAATATTTTTTTAAATATTTGTGTTTCAGCTATTGAAGAAACACACATAAAACAATGGAAAAATATGTATATCTTTCCATTTATTATTTACTTCCCAAGACGTTTGAACGAAATCTGTTAAAATTCCGAAAGAAATAAAGAAACAGTTGTTTGTTTTATCCTGTCATGGTCATTGGTTCATCATGGATTGTGGTGTATATTCACATTTTATCTCAACTCTCTTCCTAAATCACAGATATTTAATGCTTGTAGCAGACACTGACATTATATATATATATATATATATATATATATATATGTAATAATCACAGCCCGGCTAACAAAAAGAGATGGCGGTGAATGTATGATTGGTAGTGTTTATTCAACTAGGGCAGAAAGTCTGGTTGGCTTTTTTCACATTTTTGACATTTGACATTTATGGCTTAAATGAAGGCCTAGCTTTAACAGTCACAGTTTGCCACTGTAACCACAGAACCATGAGGAACAAGAAAAGCCCGTTCAAATATAATGTCTCACCGGTGATACATTTCTCTCCTTTCAATGATTAAATCTGCCTTATTGTAGCTATGATGTGTCCGTGTCCACCTTAGTGGACCTATTAAAATAAATGTGGAATTGCAGCTTTCTGTGTTTTTTACAACCAGCGTTTGGAGGGTTACTTTAAATATGTATCCTGTTACAGATTACTGATTACCTGTTCTCTCTCTCTCTCTCTCTCTCTCTCTCTCACACACACACGCACACATACTTTCTAAACCGCTTATTCTTCTGGGTCATGAGGGATCCTATATCAGCAGTCATTGGGCGGAAGGCAGGATACACCCTGGACAGGTTGCCAGTCCATCGCAGTGCGGACAGACAGACATATACACGCACACATACTCATACCTACGGACATTTTAGCATGTCCAATTAGCCTGACTGCATGTTTTTGGACTGTGGGAGGAAACCCATGACAGACACGGGGAGAACATGCAAACTTTGGCCACCCAGCCAGGAACCAAACCCAGGCCCTTCTCACTGTGAGGCGACCCATCGCGCCACTACTAAACAGGCCATTACCTGTTTAAAAAAGTAATGTTAAATAATATTAAATTTAATATTAAAATAATGTAATCTGATTACTTTCTGTTTGGACTACTTGTCTTTAATTAAAGACATAAAATTAAATAAATAAAAAAAAATTCAAATTGTTTAACAAGAATTTGGTGACACTTTATTTTAAGTGGTGCTTTTAGATGAAACAAACACCCAGCAGACTCTCAGTAACATGTCAAAAACATATGGGAGTTAGGATTAGGTTTTGGGTTGAGGTCAAGGGTAAGGTTAGGTTTAGGGCCAGGGTTAGGGTTAGGTTTTGGGTTGAGGTCAAGGGTAAGGTTAGGTTTAGGGCCAGGGTTAGGGTTAGGTTTTGGGTTGAGGTCAAGGGTAAGGTTAGGTTTAGGGCCAGGGTTAGGGTTAGGTTTTGGGGAAGGTTGGGTAAAGTTAGGTCTTGTGTGATGGAAGTAACATATTAACAATACATCTACTCAATGTAAGTAAAGTATCAACAGAACATCTACAAGATATTTACTTCAAAACTATACTGCTCTTCTAGGACTATTTCTTATTTGCCTTATTTTACTTTAAAAAAATGTTGTCCATCATGCCAAAGTCAAAAGATCTTGTAGAAATCTTATTTTGAGAACAACAGTAATAATAATATAGGTAATTCTAAAAACACTAATTGGCCGTCATGTGTGTTCTATCTGCTAAAAGACTGCATGGCTAATCAGGGCTGTGTTCAGCCCCAAAACAACACAGAGCAAAACGTCTATTGAAACAGAAATGCTGGTGTGTTGAACACTCTCTTGTGTTCATGGCAGCTGAGATGGCCATTCTTGGTGTACTTTTCAAAGAATTTTGGAGCCTGATGAAATGAGATTAAATGGGTTTAATACTTCAAAATACATCTTCTATTGTCTTCAATAGTTGCGTACACCAAGCTGCAGCAACTGAATTTGTAGAGGACTTTATTAGATTCCACATTGTGCAATGTATGTTTAATACAGATGGGTTTACATACATGTTGCTGCTGATTGGGTAATACGTCTGACTCACCCATCAAACTATAGAAAATGTACCTAAAAGTCTGTTGCTGTCTGCTACCACACTTCACGATGTTCAACCTGGAAACCACAGCAAAACGGTGTGCAAAGACTGAATGTGCCCCAGGTTTCGTTTGGGTGCATCATGCTTGGACTTTGATGATCAGAATTTGTAGGAGCTCCCTAATAGTAATTGGAGTAATGCTCCGGTGATGCGGTTTATGACAAAATCTGATCGAAATTGTTTCGAAAAGGGCAGTGGATCGAAATAGGCCATAGATTGAAATGGATCGAGACAGGCCATGAGAACCAAAATAATGTTGAGAATTTTATAATCATTTTTGTGTTCATTTGAACAATTAAATACATTTCTTACATTACTATATCTTAAATTAAAATATAAATATATTCAATTCAAGTCACTAAGACTAGTTCTACATTTTTGGCTAATCATAGACACAAGGAGGTGGTCATAACGTTACGCCTGATCGGTGTATGTTTCTTTATTTAACTCTGCAGTGAAAATGTATGTCTGGTGTGTGCTCATGAATAAATGATAAAAAATTAACTCTATGCTATCTAGCTAATTAAGAAGTTATTGGAGTGGGAACATATTAAATAGAATGTAACAAATAGAATGTAAAAAAAAAAAAATACCAGCACCAGAATAGCTTTAGTAGCAAACAAGTTTGCCAATATCAACAACAATGACATTAGGAGCATATAGTTTGCCAGTATTTAGTAATGAATATGTAGAGGTACACACTATCTCATTAGTTAGCTATTTCATCACATGATCAACGAAAATGTTCTGCTTTCTTAATACTTAAATACTTAATACTTAAATAACTCTCAAATAAGAATCAGGTTTGGTGCAAAATCCTATTGTATCAGTGCGACACTGCCAGCGCTAGCCACCTGGAAGTAAGTTCTTTGTTGTGACATAACACTGCTTTCTCCTATAGTGTGTGTCAGGATGAAGGCTGCAGTGGACTTTACATTAAGGGTCGCTAATCAATCATTAAATATATAATAATCAACTATTAGTTTCCCATTATTTAGTTATTAGTTAACTCTTCATTAAGCATTAGCTATTACTTAGTAATTGATTAAGCACTTATCAATTAGTAATTAAGTACACTGTTAGTTGATAAGTTAGTTTGTTGTTAGTTTGTGGCTTACTTACTCGTTATCTGTGTGCTAATTGCTGCTTATTACATTGTTAATTAATAAGTATTTTTCTTCATATAAAGAAGTAATGTGATAACTTACTAGCACTTATGTGTTAATCCCGCTAATTGTCTGTTAATTAACTCTCCATCACCTCCATATATTCAGTTGCTTCACTTTTCTCACTTTGGTTCTTGTTCATTATAGATGCTTATGGTCACATCTGACCGTAAGATGAGCGCACACAAATTCACTGACTGTTTTGTTATTCATCACGTTCATCTTGGCATATCTGTACTCATATCTGGTAGGAGTGCATGTAAATTTGGGCATAAATGCTGGATATGTGGCTAATTAACCAAAACTATTATCAACATAATCTGTAATTGCAACAATAAGAACAACAATAGAAAATTTCAATAATACTAATTTGTGTGCAGGACAGTCCAGTACAAAAGTGGATGTACTTACTTTACATGCACTTTGATATAAACAAGTGCTGCAACTATTTCATGTTCCATTTAAAGACACATTACACTGTGCTTTTGTTTCATACTACTGACTCACAAACACAGCTTTGGTCATACACTGCAATAATACAGCGTTTATTTTAGGGAATTAATTACACTAAACAATCACTCTACTATGTTAACAACACTGAGTATTTTGTTTTATTTTAAGTTTGGTCAGCAGGGGAGGAGTGCACCCACTGCTGGACATCAAACTCCACCCACGAGCACGGCCACATTTCCACATTGTACAAAATTGTTATGAATCAGATGCAGAGCAGTTCATACCTTATAAAAGGCAAAAAAGGTGTTCTTTTTTTACGTAACTTGGATGATTAATGGGCCCTTTTCACAAGATTCGTGATTACTTCCGGTTTAAGCATTAGCAGGGTAAAACTCACTTCCTCTCCATAAAGCTACTGCAGACGAGATGTCAAAATGTTTAGTAGTGAACTGTAACGCTCAAACTCTGAGCTACAACAGCTGTATTTTAGTTTTCCTGCGCGGTTGTGACAGTGAGAGTAAGAAGTGGACGGAAGCTCTGATTTAACTGTAAACAGAGCTAAAATGCTGTATGTTGTTTTTACTGCAGTTCTGCTGCAGCTGCTTCACATCAGGCAGCCTCTGTGTCTTTGTACAACACGCCAGCGATTTCGGTAATTTTCTGTTTTCAAAAGAAAGAAGAACTTTTATATGTAGCATGAATGTTGTAGACTCTGTTTATATTAAGCTAGCTAGCTAACCTATACTGGCTAGAAGCTACTGCTAACCAAACTAGCCCGGCTAACATGAAGCAGCTTTTTCAGATGTTTTTTCCAGCTAGGATTCTCGTTTTTGACTGAGCAATGAAAGGTGGATGTTTTCTGAAGTGCTGCTTCAAAAATTGCCATGAAACTATAAGAATAATGCTGTTTGGCAGATCGCTAACATAGCTAGCGTTAGAGCTAACTTAGCTTTAAAGTTTGCTAGCTACTCATACGAAGCTGGTGCTCCTCAAACTGCTAATGGTAGGCTAGCTAATTAGCGACTGTAGCCTGCTAGCCTACCATAAGCTAATACAGTTTAAACGAGGTCTGTAAAATAGACTTTACATATAAAAGTTTTTGTTTGTGTTTGTCACAAGTCACTGCCATCATGTAGCTAAATGTGTCACAGAACCTGCTCCACGTTAGCCGGCTGGTGGCAGCAGCTGATGAAAGCTAACTAGCTTCCTTATTTTGGGAATACAGTGATGTGAGCAGCTGCAGCAGCAGTAAGCAGGGCTACACCACACACAGCATTTTAGCTGTGTTTAAAGTTAAATCAGTGCTTCCATTCACTTCCTTTTGTCATGATAGTGCACGACAACTAACATATGTCTGTTGTAGCTCAGTATTTGAGCATTATAGTTCACTGCTAATGCTTAATCCGGACGTAATCGCAACTCTTTGTGAAAAGGGCCCATGGCCATTAGATCTTTACATTTTGACAATTAATTACTTCTTAAATTCCTCTTACTTAAGCATTAATTACTGCTTTTGTGTTGTCACTACTTGGAGGGACACAAAAGCAGTAATTAATGGTTAAGTAAGAGGAATTTAAGAAGTAATTAATGGTTGATTAAGTAGAATTTAAGAAGTAATTAATGGTCAAAATGTAAAGATCTAATGGCCATTAATCATCAAAGTTATGTAAAAAAAAAGCCTTTTATACGGTATGAACTGCTCTGCGTCTGATTCATAACAATTTTGTATGATGTGGAAACAAGTGGAGATTTGAGCATAAATGATAAATCAGCTTCAGTGCATGAAACCAGCCTACCAGCACCTCATTTACATATCATTTACATGAAGCACACCCTAATTCATGCAGATGTTTCAGTAGCCAGCCAATAAAACGACAGTGTTTGTCATGAAAGCTAATGGCCGTGCTCGTGGGTGGAGTTTGATGTCCAGCAGTGGGTGCACTCCTCCCCTGCTGACCAAACTTAAAATAAAACAAAATACTCAGTGTTGTTAACATAGTAGAGTGATTGTTTAGTGTAATTAATTCCCTAAAATAAACGCTGTATTATTGCAGTGTATGACCGAAGCTGTGTTTGTGAGTCAGTAGTATGAAACAAAAGCACAGTGTAATGTGTCTTTAAATGGAACATGAAATAGTTGCAGCACTTGTTTATATCAAAGTGCATGTAAAGTAAGTACATCCACTTTTGTACTGGACTGTCCTGCACACAAATTAGTATTATTGAAATTTTCTATTGTTGTTCTTATTGTTGCAATTACAGATTATGTTGATAATAGTTTTGGTTAATTAGCCACATATCCAGCATTTATGCCCAAATTTACATGCACTCCTACCAGATATGAGTACAGATATGCCAAGATGAATGTGATGAATAACAAAACCGTCCATGAATTTGTGTGCGCTCATCTTACGGTCAGATGTGACCATAAGCATCTTTAATGAACAAGAACCAAAGTGAGAAAAGTGAAGCAACTGAATATATGGAGGTGATGGAGAGTTAATTAACAGACAATTAGCGGGATTAACACATAAGTGCTAGTAAGTTATCACGTTACTTCTTTATATGAAGAAAAATACTTATTAGTTAATTAACAATGTAATAAGCAGCAATTAGCACACAGATAATGAGTAAGTAAGCCACAAACTAACGACAAACTAACTTATCAACTAACAGTGTACTTAATTACTAATTGATAAGTGCTTAATCAATTACTAAGTAATAGCTAATGCTTAATGAAGAGTTAACTAATAACTAAATAATGGGAAACTAATAGTTGATTATTATATATTTAATGATTGATTAGCGACCCTTAATGTAAAGTGTTACCATTAAATCTTCAGTTAAAAAGATCACAAGTAACTTAAATTTGTGTAAAAAAAAATAAATAAAAGATCTCTCTTCATTTGGACTTTTCCAAAAAGGTCATGGTAAAAGGAAAACAACTAAAGATACATCTACACTGCCTTTGAATGCTGGACAGGGTTACTGGCAGGCAGCAATTATGCAAACAGTAAATCTGGACATGTCTAAGTGCCTTTCTTCCAAACACTGATGGACAAGGATGCATGAGTTACATTGCAGACACAGCTGTGTTAATTCTGCATTCTGTCCTGATTTATCATTTATTGTACAGATTAATTAGAGAATCCATTACTGCATTTTTATTTCACTGCAAATGTATCATATTTAAGGATACAACCCTGTCTATAGAGGTTTGTGTTTGTAGTTTTTTTGCCGGTGTGCTTTTGAGGATGACGTAAACATAGGTCAGGTATAAATGTGTTTGATCTTTTCTGAAATTCTGCTCTAGAAGGTTTTGTTCTGCTACAGTAGGTATTGTATCAAACCATTGTGGATCAGTTTTTAACATCTTGTACTGTTGTTTCATATGTGTTGATTAGTTTTGATTGTCATTTGCTATTTATTTAGATTCTATTGATTTATTTAGAATGTTATTATCATTTTTATTTGCATTTGTGTTTTGATGATTTGTAGTGTGATGAACTGTTTGAAGGTTCTATAACTTTTTCTTACATTTTATTTAAGACCAGTCTCCTGACATGAGTACCGTGGTGTCCTTTGAGAATACTACATTCGTTCGCCCCCCAACATTTTACATTAATGGATTGTACAACATGCCACATGCAAAGTATTACTATATGTTTTTGTGTTTTGTGTACGCTGTGACTGTTTTAGGGAATTCTTTTATAATGGGTACTATTTGCCTGGCACGTACTCTGCACACAGCAAAGTATATAGCTGTCTTCAACTTGGCCTTGTCTGATCTCTTTGGAAGCTCTGCTCTCATTCCTAAGTATGCAGCAATGTTTCTTCTTGAGAACCAGTACATATCTTATGAAGACTGTATGACAAACCTGTTTTTTGTTTTTGTTTTTATGACCATGCAGTCATATACTCTGCTTGCTTTGGCCTTTGACAGAGTAATTGCTATATGTTTTCCTCTGAGGTATCATGCTATTGTCACTAAAGCCACAATGACTCTGATCATTGGTGTTATGTGGCTTATCTCTGTGGCTATTATGGTTGTTACTCTAGCTCTGCTTACCAGATTGTCCTTCTGTAGATCTACCACAGTTGGCAGTTATTTTTGTGATAATGGCCCTATCTTCAGACTAGCCTGTAATGATAATTCCCCTAATTTCATAATGGCCTATGTCTATGTTGCTATTGTGCTTTGCCTTCCGTTAACATTAATAGCTATCTCATATGTTTGTATTGGTGTTGCTCTGTGTAAGATCTCACATGGTGCTGAGCGAATCAAGGCTATGAAAACCTGCACTTCCCACCTCATATTAGTGGCAATGTTTTATCTACCAATTTTCAGCGTTTATATATCTGCTCTTACAACGCACATACATCCAAACACTAGAATAATCAACTCGGTCCTGACACAAACAATTCCACCCATGTTAAACCCCATCATATATTCTCTGAAGACAGAGGAGGTATTGCAGTCTATTAAATTACTCTACAAACGAATCAAGGAGAATTTTGCAATGGAAGATCCATTGGTAAGCATTGCAAAAAATTAGTATGAAATAATTGTAATTTGGCCTGCTGACAAAAAGAAACGAATTTTCTATTTTTTTTTCACTGAACTATAAGGCTCAAATGTATCTCTTCAGGCTGCCATTGTAATTACTTTTTTGTTATTAAAATAGACCCATGATTGTAGTTTAATCTACTGCATACTACTTGTTTGGTTAGCATTTAGAAATATATTTGATGAATGAACATTTGAATAACAAATACACTATACAGAGCCTAAATATTTATAAAATTATTCAAAAGAAGGTTTTGAACACCTATGTTTGTTCTTCAGGTATAGATTTTTTAGACATACAAAGAGATGAAACATAAAAATGTAAGGTGCAGTTAACAATGAAAGAAACAAACATAAAACGAGAAAATTATGTATTTTTTCAGTTAAATATAGTTTCCCATGCTCTTTGAAAGAGCTTCTTTTTTAAGAGTACAAAAAACCTTGATTCAGCTTTTGTATGGTGTATTTCACCCTGTCATCATGTCATGGTGGTGTATATTCACATTTTGTCTCAGCTTTCTACCTTAATCACAGACATTTAATACTTGTTGCAGATATTAAAGTACCATATTCTTTACTTGAATGTAGCAAGTTGGACGTTGACTCCTTTGTTAAAAATTTCCACGGTCAATATTATGTAGAATTGAATTTTCCTTATTTTTTTTTAATAGAAAAAGGTTGATATGGTGTGTAAACATTATTAAAATTTCAAAATGTAGCACTCACTCCTCAATACATATAGTCCATATATTCAACCAAAGCTGCTAACCAATGTGTTTACATATATATTTGATTGTGATACAGTTTAGGGCAGCAAATCAAAACAGAGACAATTTACACATATAAGTCTTAAAGATGCAGTGACAAAATAGTGTGCATAATTGAAAATTGGCCATGTAAAAATGAATTCTTTTTTAGTATATAAAACCATACAAATGTATCAAGTATCTTTCATGGGAAAAATAAAATACAAGTAAAATGTACAATATGGGCCCTTTAAACCCCTTTAAACAGATTTCAGATTGATCAGTCAAGGCCAATATAGTGTGAAATATATTTTTATTCATGTGTGTTTCAATCAAACAGTTTATGACAATAAGCAAGATCATTCTATCAGATAAAAGCGAACTACAAAATAACACTTGTGTTTCTTAGTTTTCAGAAATCATTGAACCTTTTGTGAAGAAAACAAATACCATAAAAGGCCCATCACTGTATCTTTTACTGTATCTTTTTTTTTTTAATTTTGTCAGAAACCACATCACCTATGGTGTGTCAGGATGATTGCAACAGTGGCCTTTCCTTACTGCAAATAAAATCTTTACTTAAAATGACAATAAATAACTTACATTTTTACAGAAACTCCATTTGGGCTTTTTTTCTCTTTATCGAATTGGTGCTAACACAAAGGATTATAGGAAATGAAAAGCTGCAAAATATAATCTTCATTGTCTTCCAATTTCAGCCAAACATGGCCATTTGTTTAATCTGAACCATACATTAGCACAGCTGGTATGAAGATCATGGTACATGGACAACGCCTTTTTTTCCAGGACACAGACTTCAGACAATCATCAGCATAGAGGTTGTGCAGTATCAACTACTTCTTTCTGGAAATAGCCTTGGTGGTTCATCAGAGGAACCTAAGTAAGTCTTCCAGAGGCACTTTCACTTGGTGAAACATAGCTTCCGCCTCAGCCATGAGTGCAAATCTTTCTTGTCAAAATCCAGTGATCATGCCTAGTATTGTGATAGAAAGGTCTGACCCCAGTAGCAGCTGATCATTCTAGGATATACCTTGAAAAGAGGCCCAACAGTCGAACACCACACAGACATTCTGTTTCCTTGGGTTGTGCACCCCGTGATGTGTATACAATACATTCCTGTCACTGTGGTTTGTGTCTTCATTTGGTATCTTCACAGTAAACCTTTTGGAGATTGTCACCATGAATGTGATGTAATCCGAGTAAAAAAATCTGCTCTTCATGAACTTCATTTTAAGATTAAGAGCTCACTGTTTCACAACGTGTCAGTTGTTAGGTATCCTAACTGCTCTATTCCTTAAAGGCAGTCCAATGCTTTAATGCCCATCCACTAGTTTAAAGTCTGTCTTTGCTGCTGTCTGTTCTGTCTTCCACCCCATGTTCAAATGTTTTGAGGAATATCATGTTCCTTTGAAAATGAGTTTCTCCAGCGACGACAGGGTGATCAACCTCTGTTTCTTTCACCAACAGTGCTGTGACAGCAAGCAGTGTTCCTGTTCTGCCCTCTTTATCTTTGATGGCACTGTTAGAAGCCTTCTTGCTGCTATAATGTGAGTGCTGGTCAGCTTTCACAGAAGTACGTAGGGCATGAAAAGTTGACTCACCTTGGATTAGAGTTTACCTAGCACCCTTTTTAACTTTGGAAATGTGGAAAAGTTGTGCGACCATTGTACTTTGGAATTAGACGCTGCTAGCGCTATTCGTAGTTAAATTTCTTCCTCTTGGTCCTTTAACTGAGCTTTCTGTCTCTCCCTCGCTTGCCTTTTTTTTAAAGTAGCCACTTTTGCAGTGCAGTTCTTCAGCCTTCAGTTTTGTAGATGATGAGATGAGGGCAGAACACCGTCACCAATTCCTCCTCTGTATTTCAACATGCCCACATGCTACCATGGATGCGCCATCTGCTGGAAGTAGCTCTGTTGCACCATGGCTTCTCTCTGTTGACAGACTTCTTTCCTCCACATCTGCATTGTTCTTTGAAATCTGTGAACTTTGCAACTTTTGCAATAATATTCAAATAATCGTTCATATTGTAATCATTAATCATCTAAACTTTGCTCTGCATGTGGTGACATACAGCCTCCTTTACATCCTTCAGGTGTAGGTTTATCCTGCTGTTCACTGTTATTCCCTTTTTCTAACTCTCCATCCAGGTTAACTGCTTTCAGTTAGCTTAACATTAGAACAATAATAATGATTGTGTTTAAAACAATTATAACTTATACAGTTATACACAATTTCCTCTAGCTGACCCAGCTGATTATGGTACTGTAATACTTCATAGGTCATCATAGTTAGGTATGGTATTTTGTATCACATTATGCACAAATACTGTTAAAAGTTTAGAATTATTTGTTATGCCAATATATGTTTTTTGCAATTACATTTATTAATAACTTATATAATGTAGATTGAACATTCAAGTACTTTAGGAACAACAAGAAATTATTATATAATAAATAATATTTAACAAATTCCTATTGTAAATATTTCTGCTTCATGATTTGAGAGCTACTTTTGAAGTAGACATTTTGGATATTCATTTAATTATAACCTCTTTCACAGCTTTTGTACAGATTGTACAGCTTTCTTTTTTTTAAAATCATCTTTAGAATTGTGTTTTTTAATTGTGTAATTCTGTACATTAAATGTTAGCAATTTAAATTTTGAGAGAATCTCTTACTGCATTGTAATGCACTGTGTGTATGCATTGTCTATGATTTCTGAAAATCTGCTCCAGAAGATTTTGTCCTTTGGCAAAAGGTATTGTATCAAACCAATGCAGATCAGTTTTTGACATCCTGTAGTCTTGTTTCATATGTATTGATTAATTTTACAGATACTGTCATTTCCATTCTCTTAATCATTTTTATTTGCACTTGCGTTTTGATGATTTGTACTTTAATGGCATCCTTGGCATCCCTTGACAAAGCAACATTACATTAACATTTAGTTGTTCATCACCCCACATTTTCCATCAGTGGATTGTCCAACATGTCAAATACAGCGTTACTATATGTTTTTATGTTTTGTGTACGCTGTGACTGTTTCATGGAATTCTTTTTTAATGGGCACTATATACCTGGTATTGGTTTTTGTATAAGTATAGCTGTGTAAGTATAGGTTTTTGTTTGTTTGTTTGTTTCTCATTATGATCATGCAGTCCTTTATTCGGTGTGCTTTGTGTTTTGACAGAGTAATTGCTATATGTTTTCCTCTGAGGTATCATGCTATTCTCACTAAAAGCCACAATGACTCTGATCATTGGTGTTATGTGGCTTTACTCTGTGATTATATTGATGTTGTGCTTTGTTTTCCATTGATGCTAATAGCTGTCTCATATGTTTATCGGTTGCGTATTGCTTAAGATCTCACATGGAACTGTGTAAATTAAGTGAATTAGCGCCTTTTTTTGCTGAATACTGCTGCTGTAGGAAGCTTGTGATCTCCAGACACATATGTGATAATCCTGCATTCTGTCCTGAATTATCATTTGTTATACAAATTTAATTAATGAGAGAACCCATTATTACATTTTTAAAATTTGCCATAAATGTATTCCAGTTCAGCACATAACCTTAAAGATTTTGGTTGTTTTGGAGGGTTACACAGGCACGTGTTTTATACAAGTTACAAATTCTTTTATCTCTATGTCTGTTGCCAGAATGTCCTTCTGTAGCTCTACCACAGTTTACAGCTATTTCTGTGATCATCTACAGACTAGCCTGTAATGATAATTCTCCTAATTCCATATTAGCTAATGTCTATATTGTATTGGTTTTGCATTGCTTAAGATCTAACATGGTTCTAAGTGAATTAAAGGTATGAATACCTGCACCTGCAGAGCTCTAGATATTGTTGACTGGCGCACCATCACTCCGGTCTAAGCCCCTGAACTCTGTAGCTCCTGTGATTGGTGGCCTCTCTGTGACTTTCCTCATGAGTCCCCTTCTTACTCTGATACTGAGTTTTGAGAGATAGGTTGTCTAGGCAATGCCTGTGTGTTATGCAGCTCCCATTTCCTCACAATTTGTCCAACAGTTCCCACTGGGATAACCAAACACTATTTTAACTTTTTTATAATAACCTCATTCTTAATGGTGTACAGCTTTCTCAATAAGAATTATCTACAGCTATTCATCATTCTGGACACATCTAATTTTTCAGCTTTCTGCACATTATTTGAAATCTATGAAGTATATTACTATAGTCATATTAGAATGATTACACCTGCAACATTCTTCTTCCTTTTCTTTTTCTTCTTCTTCTTCTTCTTCTTATTATTATTATTATTTAAAATATATAAAGTACATACAATTATATAAAACTGTGTGTGGTCTGGATTTTGCATTTTGCATTTACTTCCTAAGATTTTACCTGCATTTCCATTCTAAGTCCCAGTCCCACCCTGTTGGGTGCCATTCTGCCTCCAAACATTGTTACATTGCATCATAATCCTGCATTCTGTTCTGATTTATTGTTTATTATGCCAATTTAATGTATAAAATAATCCATTACTGCATTTTTTAAATCACTGCAAATGTATTCTATTAACATGTCTGTGGAGAGTTGAGGGTTGTTGTTTTTTTGTTTTGTTTTTTTTTTGGAGGTGTGCCTTCATGGATGACATAAACATGAGTTATAAATATGTTTGTCATCTCCTGAAAATCATTTCCAAAAGGTTCTGTTCTGCTGCAAAAGGTACAGTATCAAACCACTGTATGTCAGGTTTTTTAACACCCTGTACTGATTTTTTCATGCGTTCACTAATTTTACATAGATTGTCATTTGCTATTGATTTACCATGTATGATATACATTTAACTTACTATTTTTATTTGCATATATGTTTTGGAGATTTACAGTGTTATGAACTGTTTGAAGGTTCTATAACTAATCTTTTTTATATTTTATTTAAGACCAGTCTGCTGACATGACTTCCATGGTGTCCCTTGACAATGCAACATTTATTCGCCCCTCTACATTTTACATCAATGGATTGTACAATGTGCCTCACGCAAAGTATTACTACACATTTTTGTGTTTTGTGTACGCTGTGACTGTTTTAGGGAATTCTTTTATAATGGGCACTATATACCTGGCACGTACTCTGCACACAGCAAAGTATATAGCTGTCTTCAACTTGGCCTTGTCTGATCTGTTTGGAAGCTCTGCTCTTATTCCAAAGTATGCAGATATGTTTCTGCGTGAGAACCAGTACATATCTTATGAAGACTGTCTGACAAGCATGTTTTTTGTTTTTCTCTTTATGATCATGCAGTCCTTTACTCTGCTTGCTTTGTCCTTTGACAGAGTAATTGCTATATGTTTTCCTCTGAGGTATCATGCTATTGTCAACAAAACCACAATGACTCTGATCATTGGTGTTATGTGGATCATCTCTGCAACGATTATGTCTGTTTCTATAGCTCTGGTTACCAGACTGTCCTTCTGTAGATCTACTACAGTTGGCAGTTACTTCTGTGATCATGGCCCAATCTTCAGACTAGCCTGTAATGATAATACTCCAAGTTACATAATGGTCTATGTCTTTATTGCTGTTGTGCTTTGCATTCCATTAACACTAATAGCTTTCTCATATGTTTGTATTGGCTTTGCACTGCTTAAGATCTCACAGGGTGCAGAGCGGATTAAAGCTATGAAAACCTGCACTTCCCACCTCATATTAGTGGGCATGTTTTATCTACCCATCTGCAGCATTTATATATCTGCTCTTACAACATATCTACATCCAAATACTAGAATAATCAACTCAGTCCTAACACAAGCAATTCCGCCTATGTTAAACCCCATTATATATTCTCTGAAGACAGAGGAGGTATTGCAGTCTATTAAATTACTCTATAAACGAATCAAGGTAAATTTTGCAACAGAAGAGCCCATGAAAAGCATAGCAAAGAATTAAATGATATAATAAATGTAGTTTGGCTTACTGTCATAAATCAAAGAATTCTGCAATGTTTTTTCACTCAGTAAAAAGATTTAAATGTGTTCCTTCAGGTTGACAATGTTATTACTTTTTCATTATCATTAAAATAGACCCACGATTGTAGTTTTTAACATTCAGGTATATATTTGAATAAATGCATTTTAAATAAATGTCTATGCACTGCTTAAATATTTATTAATATGTTCCAAAAAGTGTTGGACCCTCATGGTTGTTCTTCAGGTTTACAGTTATTTATCCATTATTTTCTGCAGGGGCAATTGCCATAGCAACAAAAACAGATAAACAACAACAGATTTTTTTTTTTTTTTATTTATTGTAGTTCCACATTCTCACTATGCTCATAAGTGAGTGTATGAGCATGTTGAGAAAAAAAGGAAAAATTTGATTCAGCCTTTGTATGGCATGTTTTACTCTGTCATAGTGTCACATTCATCTCGGCATTAAACCTGAATCACAGACATTTGATGCTTGTAACAGACATTCAAGTAACATATTCTTCTTTGAATGTTGCAGGTGATGATAACTTTTTCATTAACAATTTAAAAGACCCATATAATAAATACAGTTTTAAAGCTGTTTTTTTTAATGTTTGACGGTGTATGTAAATATTGTTGAAGTTTCTTAATGTAGCGTTCACTCCTCAGTTCATACAGTCCATGTATGCAAACATAGCTGCAAAAACTGCCCTTTTTGATTTCACTGTTTTTGTGACTTACTTAAACCAGTGCCTGTAAATATAGCTGCCTTTTATGTCTACAACAGATAAGACTCACAGATTCACACTGAACTAATAAGGAGTGTTTTAGCCTAGCCGGTTTTAATTGAGGCACAATAAAGAGCAGCCAGTTTGACCAGAGACCATTTCCCTATATCTGTCTTGAGGGCACAATAACAAAACATCCTCTTTAATTGTAAAAGGTTTAAAAATTATTATATTAAAACTATGGCTGTTTTTGGTAAATTAAACATGCAAAGTAATAAGTATCTATTAGGGGAAAAGCTACAATGCAAGAAAAATGTAGGCCTTTTAAAAGTTGTATTTGAAGATTGGTGGATCCTGTTAGCTATGTGCTAACCTGGTCAGCATACAATAATGAAGACACACCATTTAGCTCACAAAGAGCCTGTCACCAAAAACAGCTGGATCAGTTACTAATCAAGCAATTTAGTGATAGGTGACATCACTGTTTTACACTGTCCATCAGAAATGTCTGTATGTGAAAATTTAGCAGTGATGATGAATGTATGAGTATGTTTGGTTATTTGACTAGGATAGGACGTTTGGTCAATTTGTTTCACATTTGTAACATTTGACATTTATGGCGTGACCTGGAGGCCTAGTTTTAATAGTCACAGTTTGCCATTTTAACCAATCAGGAACGAGATAAGGCCTGTCAAACATCTTCTCACTGTAAATATATTCTTTCCATTTAATCACCATGTTTTGCAGCTCTCTGTATTATCTACCTCTATATGAGAGAAGCATGCTGCTGCATTGATTGCTTGATGCACTGGGTAAGCATCCAAGTGAGTGTACAAGCACATTCAAAACAGAATTTAGATAATGACAATAAAAGGCCACTAAAGTATGATGTATATCCCTTTTTATGTGTTTTGCTGATCAAAAATTTGTTCTTGACAATAAAAGTATTTTTTAGCTCTGGGAAATCATTAGACCTTCTCTGAAGAACTACAAAGCCCTAAAGGTTCACCGCTGCATCTGTAACTAAAATGTGATTGGTCATGATATATAATCTATAGAATATAACATCCTAGATGATTGTTTATACTTAATTGTTTATACTTAATCTCACAACAGAAACATATCTACATCCAAATACTACAGCATAGAATGTTGAATGTAAACTGTATCTGTCGCACTATGATTTATTACCACCTTTAATCTAACCCTGGCAGAATGAATTATTTGACCTTTGACCTCTAGGTCATTAACGAGATTTTGTCAAAAGCTGCATCTCCTATTGTGTGTGTCAGGATGCACGCTACAGTGGCCTTTTCCCATTAGAAAGGGGACACCAGCCCCCCTGCCCCTGTGTCCAAACCGTCCCACCTGGTGGAACATCTCACAACTAATTAGGTTAATTAGCATAAGGTCTGTAACATGACTGGGTATAAAAGAGCATCCCAGAGAGTCTGAGCCTTTCAGAAGTAAAGATGGGGAGAAGTTCACCACTCTGCGTAAATAGTGCAACAATTCAAGAATTACATTTCTGAACGTAAAATAGCAAAGAGCTTAAGGATTTCATCATCTACAGTACATAATATCATTAAAAGATTCAGAGAATTCAGAGAAATCTCTGTATGCAAGAGACAAAGCTGAATTTCCATGATTTTCATGCACTGCATTAAAAACAGACATGATTCTGTAGTGAAAATCACTGCTTGGGCTCTGTAATACTTCTGAAAACCATTGTCTGTGAACACAATTCGTCACTGTATCCACAAATGCAAGTTAAAACTCTACTATGCAATGAAAAAACAATATATAAACAGGATCCAGAAACATCGCCGTCTTCTTTGGGCCCAAACTCATTCAAGATGGACTGAGGTGAAGTAGAAATATGTCCTGTGGTCTGACAAATCAAAAATACCAAACACCTAGGTATTATTTTATATAATTTTGCTGTCTTGTGCATGTTTATAACCTTATTAGTTAGCATTTGTAATTTTATTAAAATCTCATTCTTTTACAGTTTTCTCAGTAATGCTAGAATCATCTACAGCCCTTCTTTCTGAACCCATCTATTTGAAATTGATGAAGCACAGTACTATAATTATATTAGAATAATTTTACCTGCAACATCATTATTAGTTTGGGTGGCCTGGATTTTACCTACATTTCCAGTCCCACCCTGTTGGGTGCTATTCTGCCTCCAAACACTGCTGGTAGTGGGAAACGTGTTAGATTGCAGATACAGCCATCATAATCCTGCATTCTGTCCTGATTTATTATTTATTATGCCAATTAAATGTGTGGGAGAATCCATTATTACATTTTTTAATTCACTGCAAATGTTTTCTAGTCTATCATACAAAGATGTCTACAGAGAGTTGTGTTCTTTATTTATTTATTTATTTTGGAGGCGTGCTTTCAAGGGTGACATAAATGTAAGTTATAAACGTGTTCATGTGTGAACATCATCTTCAAAAGGGTTTTGTCTTACTGCAAAAGGTATTGTATCTATCCATTGTAGATCAGTTTTTAACATCCTGTATTCCTTTTCTCCATTATAGAGATTCTCATTTCTTCTATTGATTTACTTTTCATGATAGATATTTATTTGATTATTTTTATTTGCATATATTTGAAGATTCATAATGTCATGAACTGTCTGAAGGTTCTATAATTGCTCTTTCTTGCATTTTATTTATGACCAGTCTCCTGACATGACTTCTGTCGCATCCTTTGACAATGCAACATTTATTCGTCCACCTACATTTTACATCAGTGGATTGTACAATGTGCCACATGCAAAGTATTACTATATATTTATGTGTTTTGTGTACGCTGTGACTGTTTTAGGGAATTCTTTTATAATGGGTACTATATATCTGGCACGTACTCTGCATACAGCAAAGCATATAGCTGTTTTCAACTTGGCCTTGTCTGATCTGTTTGGAAGCTCTGCTCTTATTCCAAAGTATGCAGATATGTTTCTGCGTGAGAACCAGTACATATCTTATGAAAACTGTCTGGCAAGCATGTTTTTTGTATATCTCTTTATGATCATGCAGTCCTTTACTCTGCTTGCTTTGTCCTTTGACAGAGTAATTGCTATATGTTTTCCTCTGAGGTATCATGCTATTGTCACCAAAACCACAATGACTCTGATCATTGGTGTTATGTGGATCATCTCTGCAACTATAATTGGTGTTTCTATAGTTCTGATTACCAGACTGTCCTTCTGTAGATCTACTACAGTGGGCAGTTATTTCTGTGATCATGGCCCTATCTTCAGACTAGCCTGTAATGATAATACTCCAAGTTACATAATGACCTATATCTATATCACTGTTGTGCTTTGCATTCCATTAACACTAATAGCTGTTTCATATGTTTGTATTGGTGTTGCACTGCTAAAGATCTCACACGGTGCAGAGCGAATTAAAGCTATGAAAACCTGCACTTCCCACCTCATATTAGTGGCCATGTTTTATCTACCCGTCTGTAGCATTTATATATCTGCTCTTACAACATATCTACATCCAAATACTAGAATTATTAACTCTGCCCTAACACAAACAATTCCACCTATGTTAAACCCCATCATATATACTCTGAAGACAGAGGAGGTATTGCAGTCTATTAAAGTACTCTACAAACGAATCAAGGTGAACTTTGCAATGGAAGATCCTGTGAAAAGTGTTGCAAAGAATTAAATGATGTAATAACTCTTGTTTGGTTTACTGTCATAAATCAAAGAACTTTCCCCTGTTTATTCACAGATTTTTTTTGTTTGTTTTTATTAGTAGTAATTTTATTGTTATTATTAAAATGATTTGTTGTTGAAAGACAACTTTTGAGATAACAAAAAAACAAAAAAACATGTGTGTATTCACATTTTATCTCTGCTTTCAACCTGAATCACAGGCAGAACAGAACAGACATTCAGTCACCATATTCTTTACTTTGAATGTTGCCACTTGATGTTATCCCCTATTTTAATATTATTGGTGGTATGTAAACATTGTTAATGCTTCAGAATGTCCATTTTCAGTTCATACAGACTATACATGCAAGCAAAGCTGCAAAAACAGCCCTTTTGATTTCACTGTGTTTGTGATGTCATGTAAACCAATTCATTTACACATATCCACCTATTTATGTATTGTAGGTAAGCCTCACCTGTTCAAAGTGAAATGTCTTTTATTACAGATGGGTTGAGAGGAACGGAATATAGTTTTTCCAGGACACAGTGCTACATTTAACATAGAACAGCAGCAGACAACCAATAAATACAGACAAACTACAAAACCACTATACAATAAATTATTCTGTACACAAAAACAATAACTATACAACTGTACAACCATTAACCATTGCACAACAGACCAAAATCAACCAGCTGTTGGTCCTCAGCAGCAATAATATTTGTATGTGTATTTTGTAATCAGTATACTTATAACTAACAATAGTACTTTTCTAATACAACCACAAAGATTAATAAAATTGCAGAGTTTGAGGCACCAGTTCAATGAGAATGCTTAAAAATGCTTAAAATTCCACCAGGGAAATCTGTTCAGCAGTCTGGCTGCTGCAAGAAATTGTTCAGTCTGGAGGAATTAGATGCTCTGTAGCCCTGTTCCAGATGGGAGTGATGTAAACAGTCTGTGTGATGAATGAGAGGGATGCTTCCTGATGCTGCATGCTTTCCTTTGTACACCATTTGGTGTAAATGTCCTTAATGGCAGGAAAGGTACTTTACTACTCTGTGCGGTACTTTACTACTCTGTGCGGTACTTTCCTGTCTGAGACCGAGCAGTATCCATGTCAAACAGTGATGCTGTAGGTCAGGATACTCTCATATGAAGCTTTTGTAGAAGCAGTTGAGGTGTGCAGCCAGCCTTCTTCAGTCTCCGTAGAAAGCAGAGGCACTGTTGTGCATTCTTCATTAAGGAGGGGGTATTCAGGGACCAGAAGAGATTGTCAGTGATGTGCACTTCAAGAAACTTGAAGCTCCACTGCTGTCCCATTTATGTGCAGAGTGTGAGTCATTCCTGTCCTTCTAAAGTTCATAGTCCTCCCTTTAGTCCTGGTGATATTCAGAGAGAGATTGTTATCTCTGCACCAGTACTCCAGCTGCCTTATTTCCTCTTTGTAGTCTTGTTGAAGATGAGCCCCATGACTGTAGTGTCATCAGGATATTTAATAATGTAGATGCTGTAATGTTCGTTGATGCAGTCATGGGTGAGCAGAGTGTACTGCAGAGGACTGGGGGGCAAGTGAGATAGTCTGTTCTAGATCCTGACTCTCTGAGTTCTGTTCCTCAAGAAGTCTTGAATCCAGTTGCAGAAAAATGAGCTTAGTGGAGTTTACTGACTAGCTTCCTGGGTATGATGCTGTTAAACAATGAGCTGAAATCAATAAACAGCATTATAACATAGGTGTCCTTGTTGTCCAGATGTGATTGGGCCAGGTGGATAGCAGTTATGGTGTCCCCAGTGAAGCAATTTTGTCGGTAGGCATATTGATGGGGGTCTGGTGTTGATGGAATGGATTCCTTAATGTGTGCCATGACCAGGTGCTCAAAGCACTTCATGACAATTAGGGTTAGTGCAACCGAGCAGAAGGCATTAAGGCTAGTGACAGAGGACTTCTTTGACACTGGAATGATGGTGGCCAATTTAAAGCATGTTGGGACAGCAGTCTGAATCTGAATTGCAACATTGCAGGCTTTGAGAAAGGAACAGGCCTGCTGCATTCAGCCCATGCTTCTGGTTTGGTTGTAGGGTGACAGTTCTTGTGATCCCTACATCATCCACACTCTGGCTTATATATAGCCAGTGACAGACATGCATAATCCTATGCATAAAGTCTATGTGATCCCCACAGGTAGCAGCATCCTTGAACATGCTCCAGTCAGTGCAAGTGAAACAGTCCTGTAGCAGTGAAACTACTCCTTGTGGTTTTTGTGACTGGTTTCTCTCTTTTCAGTAGTGGTTGATATGTAGGTATTAGCATCACACTGATGTAATTATTATTAGGTAGGCTGAAAAAAAATTAGCATAGAGACAAATTATGACATTAGAGAATTTGTTTAAAATAGGATAACTAATAACCTTGACGGTATTCAGAAATCATTTGAACAATATTACAAATCTCTATATACTCAACCAGATAAAATCAATGGGTTCACTTGTCCAGTTCCAAAATTCTTTAGACCTTCCTTCTATTGGTACAGAAAATCATGATAAACTTATTTCATCAATATTGTGTAAGAAAATTGATAATACAGTTTCAAGCCTCGATACTAATAAATCACTGTTTACTGATGGGTTTTCTCTGGAGTGGTATAAACCTATAAGAGAACAATTTCTTCCTTTGATTAAATCCTGCTTCAATCAAATTTTGAAAAAGGGATCTCTACTCCAAACTTGGGAGGAAGCCTTTATAGCAACATGCCAGTCGCCTGAACCGGGTCTCGATGACAGCCACGAGAGAGGGTGGGAAGGTGGTGCCTGAGCCTCACACATCGACAAAGGCCATGAAAGAGCGGAAGAACGACGACAGGCACAAGCATGAGGATGACTTCTAAGTCCTGAACCTTGTCTCCTGGGCCCCATCTCCTGGTCCACAGCGAGGCCAATGTACTACATTTCACTTTCAGTCCCAGTGGCCAAGCTGCGGAGCAAGGGTGGTGACCCAGGAGGTGGAGCAGCAAACGTTCTTAAACTCTCAGCTTATGACAAGATTACAAATTGTATGCATCAATATTGACTAGAAGGATGGAGACAGTGATTCCTCTCCTGATTGATGAGGACCTGAAAGGTTTTATAAAGAATAAGCAAAGATAAAGCCCTAGATAATGTAAGTAGAGTGATCCACATAATTTTACCACTTTAATAATGAAAAAAATTGTTATATTCTATTCAGCCTAGATATTGAAAAATCTTTTGATTCAGCAATTTGGAAATTTCTTTGTCAAGTTATGATCAGGTTTGAGTTTTGTAAATATTTTATATAATGTATACATACACTTTGTTCCTCTCCAGTGGCAAGGATTAAGGTGAATGGAAGTTTATCTAACCCTATAGTTTTGCAGTGTGGATGTAGACAGGGTTGCCCAGCCAGCCCAGCTTTGTTTAATCTTTTAATTGAACCAATGGCCCAAAGCTTTGGTGGCCTTGGAGGTGTCAGTGCTGTGAGAGAGAGAGAGCGTCATGCTGGGTGGCGCCGTGAGCCTGGGCTGGTGGCAAGACCGATGCCAGCTAAGGAGATTCAGCAGCAGCCATGGGCAGGGGGCCAAGTGAGGCATGGACTACAAACAGTTCATCACGCTTGCCATCAGGAGCTTGCTGATATCGCTACTGCGAACAGCATGCTTGCACACCGCGAGTGGCACATCACACAACTGGAAGGTGACCATTGTCTAGCTTAGATCAGTTAACAGTGGTGGAGGCATGCAGAAACAGCATTTGGAAGACAGTGAGAGCGGAAGGGCAAGTATGAGCACCATCGTGCTTTCCCTGTCCCTACCCTCCAGTTGTGAGGGACTTAATGTGGTGTGCTGTGGGGAGCTCTACAATACACTGGAGGAGCCATACTGCTCACTGCATGCTCACTGCTGAGGAGTAAATGCACCGCAGCATTTGTTTTCGCAGGACTGTGCATGTCCCCAAGATGGAGGAGTTTAAGTATCTCAGGGGCTTGTTCACAAGTGATGGGAAGAGGGATCATGAGATTGGCCGCAGGCTGGGACAGGCGGCAGCAGTAATGCAGTCACTGTATGGGACTGTAGTGGTGAAGAGGGAGCTGAGCCGTAAGGCAAAGCTCTCTGTTTACTGGTTGGTCTACATCCCAACCCTCACCTATGGACATGAGCTGTGGGTAATGACCGAAAGAATGAGATCATGGATACAAGTGGTGGAAGTGAGCATTCTTTGCAGGGTGGCGGGCTACACTCTACTTGATAGGGTGAGGAGCTCAGTCATCCGGGAGGAGCTCGGAGTAGAGCCGCTACTTCTCTGCCTTGAGAGGAGCCAGTTGAGGTGGCTCGGGCATCTGATCCGGATGCCCCCTCGAAGCCTCCCGCTGGGGGTGTACCAGGTATGATGTACTGCAACGAGACCCCAGGGTTGTCCTAGGACCTGCTGGAGGAATTACATCTCCAAGTTGGGAGCAACTGGGGGTCCCCTGGAATGAGCTGGAGGAGGTTGCGCGGGACAGGGTCGTCTGGGATTCTCTGCTCTCCCAACTGCTACTTTGATCTTATCTTCATCTGCAGGATGCTAAGAAATTGATCCATGCTTTTGTTTTCTTGACTTGGCAATTGTAGTGCACTGTTCATGGGGCGTCCTAAAAGCACAACAAACAACTTGTGCAAAATGCAGGAATATTAATACAGACTAGAATTTTATATGTTTTTTCAAATCTCTTAATGGTTTAGCATCTTCATGCATTTCTGAGTACCTGATAGAGATTATGTTTCAAATTGTGTTTGAAGATCATCTAGTTCTAGCCTTTTGAAATGTCAGCTCACCTTCTCTGCTTTCGCCCCCCCGCCCCATCCATCAGCAGAACAGAATGTCAAGCATGAGTGCCTTTCAGAGTTTCGTGTCTTTGACTTTTGACAGCAAAGGCAGGGCCCCAAGAAGCCTGAATATTCCTGCCCAAAGAGGAGAGGGACTGGCAGGTCAGACATAATCCTCATTGTGAGGGGCCACTCATTGTTCTCATCAACTAACCACACTTTGGCTGTTGGCATGTAATTTATATCACTATACACACCTGTTCTAGTGCCTATTTGTTTGTGCCCTGTTTGTGTCCGTAGCCTCATTGCGAAGTATTGTATCGGTCTACTGTGCATTACCAAGCCTTTATTTCTGTGTTTGGCTTCCTGGTTTGTTTTCTTGCTTGTTTTCTCGAGATTCTAGCCTGACCTCTTTTTGACCCTTTTTTGTCTTTCATGTAGTGATCTTCAGCTCATGTTCTCTCATTCTGATTTAGCTTAGCCTGCATTGCCCCATTTGCCATTAGGACTGTTGTCTGTTTTTGTACTGCATTCATTGTATCCAGGCTTACTGATAAAGCTTGATCTCAGAAATGCTTACAACCTGATCAGAATTAGAAAAGGAGATGAATTGAGGACTGTGTTCGTGACCACTAGGGGGCACTATGAATACACTGTGATGCCATTCGATTTGTCCAAAGCACCTTCAGTATTCCAGTTGTTCATTACTGACGTGCTCAGAGGCATGATAGGCAACTCCATTATTGCATACATAGATGACATTTTAATTTATTCACCAGATTATGACACTCATGTTGAGCAGAGCTGGAATGTTCTCCAACGTCTTCTCGAAAATCAGCTGTACATGTAGGGGGAAAAGGTGAATTTTGTAACAGGTTTTGCAATTTTTTTAAAATTATTATTGCTAGAACCTTATGTGAGGGTGTGAGGTAACCCGGATTTATTTGAAGTCTACAGACCAGGGCAAGAGAGAGAAACGCTCGCACCAAGGATGCTTCAGATGCTTCACCGTCAGTGATTGGGCGGAGGCGTCTCGTGGCCGTCTGACGGTGAAGCTTGGGCAGCCTTTCGATGGTCAATCTGTTCACAGATCAGTGCATGGCTCTGGGTGCGATGCTGGGTCTCCGTGGCGTCAGAACCGCTCCCACTCCGCTGGCGAGGTTCAGGTTGCAATCAGTGTTCTGAGGCTGGTGATACTAATTTGACTAACTGCTTCTCTTTAGCAGAATCGAAAGTTATGGATATATTCCCTCTGGCCAGAGATATCCACCTTCCTTCTCTGAGGGTGGTTCCAACTTAAGGTGTGTAGACGAACAGGCAAGTTACAAAATAAACAAAGGTTTCAGATCTGAAAATTTAGCGTCCTAATACTTCTGACCTATCTTTCTGACCTAGGCCGGCACTCCCAAATTTTGCAGTGCACTCTGGTTTTGCTCGGCTGGAGACCCTACCCTTTGGAGGTGGTGCCAGAGTGCTGATAGGTTCTCCTCACCTAAGGTTCTCTGATTGGTTGTGCATAGTTTGAGGAATGCCTTCCCCAAAATCACTGCCTCCTTTGTTTCAGCTAGTTTAAACAAAGAAAAAGAACATTTCTATATCACCCAATTGGTTTAACTTTCAAAATCAATTAGGATATTCAGGCATGTTTCTAAGAGAGAGTTTAACCCTTGTTACCTGATACACAATACATGTCAAAGAACACAGGTAATATTTGCCCCAATGCATGAAAAAAAAAAATAAAATCAACAATAAAAAGAAAGGAACAAAGGAAGAAAGAAAAGACAACCACATTCAGGATACATCTTGGTCAATGGTCTAAACTCATAGCAATTAAATGGTTGGGTCTGACTGTTATCAAAGTTATACTCTACGTATTTCTAGCGCGTAACAATAGAAAAAGATACCGGTAATATCTAGGTACTACCCAACAACAAGATTAATACCACAAGTAGTATTACTTACAGATCATAGAAACGTCGATAATCAAGCAAACAAAGCACGAAGTTTCTGGCTTCTTATAAGCACAAGTCCTTATGGTGGTGATGCGGTAATTTGCGGTTTCACCCCTTGGGGGTGCTGTGGGTCCATGCTTGAGATCCCTAGGGAATTTAGAAAGTTGGAATTTTGCCGTCCAAAGTCGTACAAATTCCGTTTTGGTATGTCTAGTTTAGTTAAAAAGAGTTCTATCGAATGGTTGCAGTTTGGAGTGGACAAACACCTTAGAAATGTACTTTCTGTTACTTAAGATAAAAAGTTGTCCACAGTGCTTTGGGGAGCCATCTGCCACATTCCAGCGTAGGTGTCCTGCTGCCCTCCAGGTCAAAGGAGGCGCGGGGGCTGGTTCTCGATTCAGCTGTAAATCAGCTTTATGCCTCACTCCTAGACTTGCTGGAGCCAAAAGGCCCTTAACTTTTGGGTACACTCTGCTTGAGGTAAAGTTTCAGCCAGTGTTCGCTACATCTCCCCCCCACGGTTTGAAGGTGATTACCAGGACTTCAGACCGCTGGTGCGATGGTGGCTGTAAACAGTGGTTAGTGGACACCAACAATTATACAGTCAGGTGGACGCCATTCTGTAGGTCTAATGGGGGTAAGCCTGTATGTCACTGATTGAACATGACTAGGTTGATGTGGTCATTTGTTAGTTATAGGTTGACAAAGCATCCTTGATGGCAAGTTTAAACCTCAACAGTGGCCAATGATTTGTTTGCGTAGCAGTCACTGGGCGACGAGAACATTCTGTACCAAGAGATAAGACTAGATAAATGGGGAGCTTTCCCATGGGTAGGCTCTCCATTGAGGACCTGTCTCCCTGTAACATATCAGCCAGGAGCATCTTTACAAGTTGGGTGTATCTAGAGTAAAGGAAAAGGAAAGGAATACACAGCATATATGTTTGTTTAAGGCTGTACTGAGGACCTCATATCAGAACAAGGACCTATACATTACACTTTCAGAGCAATTGCTAAACTCGGCTCTAGTACAACAATAACATAGCAAAAGAGGTCAAGACGACAATTATGGTTGTTCAGACAGGTTATCATGATGAGAAAGACGTACATGGTTATGGTGCAATCCATACTAAAGTTTATTTGAAACAGAAAATTTTCAAGTCAACCCCCCCCCCGGGCTCATTTATCTATCTTAAATGGTGCAGTGCATAGGCTGTAAAATGGCCTATAAGCAGGAGTGGAGAGCTACAACAATGAATTAGACGGATTCCTTGAAGGTTTTGATTTATGCGGCCACTAACAAACAAAGTTACAACCCTTTGGTGTAACTGTCCTCTCTCCTTCTATGATCCACCTGTTCAAGAAATCTTAAGTCCTTTAAACTAAGTTTCAGTGTGTTAGATTTACCCTCCAGGCTACTGCTCTTACGCAGGTACTGGTGGGTTAGCCGTCCCGCACCCTCAGAGTTGTGGCAAGGTGGGCTGCATTTACATTCACCCCATGGGTGTGCTGTTTGGTAGGGACGTCTATTGTCCTTGCCTCTCTTCCAGGTCTGTGGTTTTAACCTTTCATTTGGTGGAACCTGGTTTTGATATCTGGGTAGAACTGGATGTGACGCGAAGTCTAAGCGGTTTTGGTTTCTGTCAGCCCATAGCGGGCGGGAGCGGTAACGACCATAATTGGAACGTTGGTCTGGCGCCTCTGTGAAAGGGCTGAGCATGAACCCTGAGTATCAAGATTGAGGACCTCTGGGGTCTCTGTCCGTTTGCTTGAGGCCTGTAGATGCTTTGCGAACCCTCTTAGGGCTAAATCACGCAATTGTCTACTGGATAACGTTCGTGGACAAGCCGCAATCCCGAGATAGTAACTCGTGGTGGGGTGGAGGTTTTGGACAAACAGTGTTTTAAAGTTTAGGTCCTCCTCCCTCCCTGGTTCGTTTCGCGAACCAAAATAAACTAGCCGAAGGTGGCTGTAGTATTGTTGGGGTGACTCTTGTCTATGTTGTTTAACTGTTAGAGCCACAATTAAGCCCATTTGTGCCAAATGATTAGAAAATTCCTCTATCAGGGCCTGACAAAGAACATCATAGTGAGATCTAACACTGTTAGGCTGGCGCTCAATAAAGCTGCTGACTTCCCGGCTGGAAGTTCTTTTGATTAAGTAAATTCTGTCCTCTACCGTGGCATGTGGGAACCTGCGCAGAAAATAGTCTATATCCTTCAGGTAACCATGAATGTCATTGGAACCATCAGGAGTTGGCTCGAAATAGTTTATATTGCGTGCAATTTTGTCCAGGTCCCCATAGGAGGGACCCTGAGAGTGAAGGGGGCTCCACAGCTGGTGGAGCGGCTGAGGAGACGTGGGCTCTGCCAGATCAGGGGAAATCCCTAGCTCAGTGGTTTGGCTGCAGTTTACCTCGCAAGAGAACTCTGGTTCTTTTTGAACATATGTGAAATTGCTATCACTATTTACCTGTTGCTGTGGAGCTGTCTCAAGCTTGAACTTGACCTCTATCAGCTCGCTCTCTGTTCTTAGCTGCAGTTGTTGGGAAACCATTAATTTATATTTAGTTGTGGCCAGCTCCTCTGTGGTTCTTTGATGTTCTGCTCTTAACCATCCTATTTCAGTGTGAGCTTGACTAAGGAGTTTGTGGGTTTCGATGGCTTCCTGATCTTGTATCGCAACTTGTATTTCAGCGGCGTCTAAATTTTGCTCATATGCAGAGAGGAGGTGGGCTAATTCCTTGGCTCTGTGTGTGAACCTTGCTTTCTCTCCTAATTGTTTTTGGCTCGCCGGAGAGGCGGCTGCAGCCAGCTCGTGGGCATTTTCTAACTCTTTGTGAGTAGATGTGAGTTGAGCTAGAGCGGTGATGGCTATTTTGCATACAGTGTCAAAATATTCCCGACTTTGTTGATCATTAGCCTCAAGGTGGGCTTTAAGGTCCACCGCTAGTTTTCCAAGGGCAAATGCACCAGTATTAGGAATCATGATTGTGTAATTTGTCACCCGGTCTTTAGTTACGTTTATTGCTACGGACTGTAGTTTACTAGTAATGCTCCCTGGCAGCTGGTTCAAAGACAATGGGCATCTATTACTTAAATCAAGCACCAGCCTATAACTACTTTGGTACCGTTTAGCTATTAGGTGGATGTCCAATAGTACTGCATGGGGTTAGTTACTTACAGTAAATAGCAGCCGGAGCTGACTGTACCAAGGGACTCACAAAAGGGAAAACACAGTTACCAGTGGTTAGAGAATACTAAGTGAAAAAGGGGAACAACCACCACCAAAACCAACTTCACTAGATGTCTATAAACAAGGAACAGCACAATTTTGACCAAAGCACAGATCCAAAGCCTTCTAATGAAATGGGTAAAGCACTGTTTAGCAAAATCACAGTTAAAATCTCAAGAGTGTTTATCAAACCACAAACAAGGTAACACAGAAACAAACCGTATTGGAAAGGCAACAGAGTCCCAACTTAAGTCTCATCCAACTCGACTCCCTTCACTCACTACTTGCAGCGCATTAAATCTGATGCCAGAGGGCGACAGAGCACCTCTATCTGCAATATGCTGAATCGGACACCGGAGGGCGCCAAAGAGCACCTCTATCTGCAAGGCACTGATTCAAACACTAGATAGCAACTTATTCAACAAACACTGGGAATCACAGACCCCAGCCTCCGTGATGCTTTGCCACACGAATTCGACTACACACGATAGTTTGAGCCTAGAGCTCACTAGGGAACTATCGCAATCAGTGCCGTTCAGGTTGTGGGCAGTTCCCACTTTACATATAGGTTATCTCTAGTAACAGATATTTCAACATACCGGAATTTTCGCGGTAGGCTTTAAAACTTAATTCCGTCTAGAGTTACACTCTGACCTTTGCAGCTGGACTTTCACAAACAGTTGAATTATTACTCAACTTATGATAGAGATACTGAGCTAAGCAGTATCGGAGCTTGCCTATTTTAACGGACAGGAATCTCGCTGTCGGAACTGAATGCAAGCTTACAATGCCCCCTTATCACTAAAGTGACCGCCTCCGGGTAGGTAGCAACCCTACAACTCAAAGACGACAGGAGGTTCCGAAAGGGAGTTGATCGCTGGAGTCTCGCAGCTGATCGAGTCCGCAATCTGGAGTGAAGTGGGCGGTAGCAGAATCTCGTGCAACCGGACTACACTAAGGCCTTCTTAAGGCTAATGCATGCAATAATAAGGCGCACGGCGGCGCAATCGACTGTACAGTACCTCTTTAAACAAACACTGGGCACACGGCGGTGCCTACAGTAGTGCCAAGTCTTGGCAAATAACAAGCTTGTTCAGACTAATAGACACGAAATAACACACCACCATAACTCACACCCAAGCTGTAGAGTTTCAATGAAGTAGTTTCACAAAATCGGTAAAGAGAGGAGAAGTTATAGTTACTCAAAGCTAATGTTGAAGGAATGACAGCAAGACACCCTAGCTCACATCCAAATTGGAAACTGAAGTGAGGTAGTTTCCTGCAGTTACTGTCAGACTATAATAACAAAGTGCCTTTGGTTAGGTGGAGGCTATGCTAGCGGCAGGGCGAAGCTAACAAAGGGCCTTCAGTTAAGCTAAACCAGCTTTGGCTGCGCTAGCAAAGGGCCTTTGGTGAAGCTGGGGCTAAGCTGAGGCTATGCTAGCGGCAGGGCGAGGCTAGCAAAGGCTTTTGGCTAAGCTAACAGCAGTATTGGATGTAAACAAACCGCCGCTAACCCGAAGCTAACATTGCATTGCTATCGCATGAACAATGGCAAACGCAGGAAACGTAAACAACAAAGCTATGAGGTTAGCGCTGGGCAGCTTACAATGGCAGAATGGTCCTAGTCGCGATAGCGAATACACCCGGAGCTGCCTGCCAAGGCTAATGCTACATGGCTAACACGATAATACAAGCCCTCAGCTGGTAAGGGTGAATGCAGAGCAGGGCGGAATAACTTTGCTCGCTTACAATGGTCTGTAAAAATCAAAGATCACCAGGCCCCACGTTGGGCGCCATTTTGTAACAGGTTTTGCAATTTCTTTAACATTATTATTGCTAGAACCTTATGTGAGGGTGTGAGGTAACCCGGATTTATTTGAAGTCTACAGACCAGCGCAAGAGAGAGAAATGCTTGCACCAAGGATGCTTCAGAAAAGGGAATTTATTGGCTACATATCAAACTACTTTTGGACTACATTCAATGATAAACAATAGAAAATAAGACAAGAAAACAAAACAAAACAAAGTGATAGTAATGAAAGACAAAATAGCTCGAGTAAGTTAGAGTGATTTGCGGCTAAATGGTATGAGGCAGTGTAGTTTGGGGAGTCGCTTGGGAGAGCCTCTAGAGAATTAACCTAAGCCTGGACGGGAATAACTATATGGCTGGATGTACCTATAAAAGTTCTCTTATTAAATAAATTGGCATCAGGGCCCTGACTGCAAATTGATGGACCAGCTTACGTTGGAGTCGGGGGCTGACTTCAGGCGGGGTCGTCTCAGGACAGACTTGATCGAAGGCTGGAGCTCACGCGGTGGTTCCTCTCCTCGCTAGCCGTGCATGCTGCATCTCCGTGCGGGCACGCGCCTTCCCGTCAGTGATTGGGTGGAGGCGCCTCGTGGCCGTCTGACGCCTTAGAAATGTACTTTCTGTTACTTAAAAAGTTGTCTACAGTGCTTTGGGGAGCCATCTGTCACATTCCAGCGTAGGTGTCCTGCTGCCCTCCAGGTCAAAGGAGCGGGGAGGCTGGTTGTCGATTCAGCTGTAAAGAGTCTGGGGTTGGGGGTATTAAGCCGACAGCTTTACGCCTCACTCCCAGACTTGCTGGAGCCAAAAGGCCCTTAACTTTTGGGTACACTCTGCTTGAGGTAAAGTTTCAGCCAGTGTTCACTACAATTTCATCTGCAATAGGTTGCATTCTAAGGATACATTATTCGTGAGTCCGGGATCATCAGGGACGATCACAAAGTTAAAGCAGTTGTAAATTGGCCAACATCCACTTCCGTTAAAAAGACCTGCAAAATCTTTTGGGATTCACAAATTTTTATTTTAGATTTATTCACAATTTTAGCTCCATTGCTGCTCCTCTTACTGCTCAACTCAAAGGCGTAGCCAAAAAACTAGTGTGGAGCCCTGAAGCAGAAAGTGCTTTTCAGAAACTCAAAATAGCTTTTACTACAGTGCCCATAAAAAAGTATCCAGATCCACCTCTCCCATTTGTTGTTTAGGTGGAGCTTCAGACATGGGTGTTCGTGCTTTACATACTGTACACAGTGGAAATTCCTCTGAGTTGTATCCAATTACTTTCTACTCTCACAAGCTCATTTCCACTGAATGAAACTATAGCATTGGTGACAGAGAACTTTTAGTGGTGATATTGGCTCTAGAGGGTGCATTGACTGGAGGGTGCTAATCACCCTTTTTAGTACTCACGGATCATAAGAATTTGAAATATCTACATACAGCTAAACAAACCCAAGACACTTAAACCCAAGGTAGGCCCGTTGGTCTTGTTCTTTTCACGTTTCTGCTTTAACATTTTGTACTGTCCTGGCTCCAACAACACCAAAGCTGATGCTTTATCTAGACTTCACCAGAGCGAGTCAAAGAGGGATGAGTCAGAGTCTGAACACATACTTCCTCCTTCAGTTCAAATAGCTGCCCTTCACTGGGGAATCGATGAGGAAATAGAAAGAGCTTTAGAAAATGTCAGTGTGCCTCATCACTGTCCTGCTGACAAGACTGTTTCAAGACAAGTTCCTGTACAGTTACATGATCGTCTTATTATGTGGGCTCATTTCTCTCAGTCACCAGGTCATCCTGGTGAAACACATACACAACAAATATTAACTACTCAGAAAGAAGAGGTAAACAGAGCACCATCAGCGCAATGCCCGCATTCTCCATCAATGTAAGCAGGGCACTCTAAAGAGAAAGGTATGACCAAACAAAACCCAAGTAAGGCAAGTTAACATTTTTTTAATTTAAGTAACAAGGAAATAAAAAGTATTAGGTTTAGCAACACCTTATTTGGAGTGGTGCTTTGTAGATAATTAATAAACTTTTAACAGAGTATCAGTAACACAACAAAATATCAGTGAAGTAGCAGTAGTGAAGCATCTGAATACATTGTGGTAAATATTTTGTAGATGTACTGTTGATACATTACTTACATTAAGAAGATGTATTGTTAATATGTTACTTTCATTATGAAAAAAACTAACCTTACCCAACCTTACCCACAACCTAACCCTAACCCTGGCCCTAATCCTAATCCTAAAAGAGATTAGTCTGACTATCACCTCTGAAATGCTCCCCAGAGAGTAAGGCTTTTTCCTCTCTCTCCCTGGCTAGCATTCAGCTGCCTCTCATCAACTGCTGCCAGCCACACTAGGATCTTTTTGTTACACATGCTCTGGATGTCCATAACAGTGGTGCTGAAACTAGAGTTCTTTTAACAGCGGCACACATTGGAAAGCTGGCAGCTGTCTTAGACAGGCTCTGATATTGCGATCTGAGGTCAGTGGGTACCACAGTCTTTATTTGACACCTTTGCAACTTATCTGATCTGTTCTTCGAGTTCCATTGAACAATCCAATGCCCATCCACTGGTTTCACTGACTTTAAGACCAGATCATTGAACTGGTGATCTTCTCTTGACATGTCCAGCTGCTCCTCTTGATCACATTTAGGGAACGTTACACCTGAACTGTTACTTCCACAGCTCATTCAGCATAGCCATTGATAACCTGTTTGATGTTAAATCAAATCAACAACCACTTTGGTCTCCAACAACATGGTCCACACTGCATAAGATCTGTTTTCCACACTACTAATGACCTAACAGAGGTCTATTGCCTCAGGCATGTTTTTCCCAATCTAGCAGCCCTATTTCTGCATCAATTTAACCTGTTCCAAATTAGGCCACTTGTCCACATTCTTTTGCATTGGGGTTTGTCCCTGCCCACAGTGCTAACCTCAAAACTTGACAGTCACTGGTGACAAACCATTCTTTATCCATGATAAGTAGCAGTATGTCAACTTTCGTACCACTGATGTTGAGCTCTCTCATAAGCTCCTTAGTACATGAACTAGCAGAGGGTCATAGGGTGCAGAAATGCCTAGATCTTCATCATTGTCATCTGGCTGCCCTACCTTGTCTTGACACAAACAGGTACAATGGCAAAAATGTAGTCCACATTGCTAGCAACAAGGACCTTTATGTCTCTGTCTCAGGACTTATAAACCCACTTGTGACTGAAAGTGCCTTTCCTTTTCCTTTTGTCTTTTGTTTGGGTACAGACAGAAAGTTAAGCTTTTGTAGGTCAGGACTACTCCTTATTTGTATGTTTCTTTTGACAAAAGAGGCATGGTTTGCTGAAAGCACTACTGGAGCTGTTACTCACATTGGCAGTAACTGAATTTGCTAATAGTGGTAAAGCCTTTCAGGTGTTCGAATTTATTGGGTGACTTTACTAGTGTCTATGTCACAATACTGCTCTTTATGTATCTCAACGTGATATTATGTTGTTGCTTGCTTGTTGATGAAGCTCAAAGTCTGCAAACTTTGCTTTCTTTTCTGCTTTTCCTGAATTTCACATGCCATGCTTTGCCATTTTTGTCTTTTTAATGCAATGATGAATTACATTATTTTGCAATGATGGTGGACATGTTTATATTATCCAGCTCCATCATGTAATCCATGTTATACATGGCATTAAAGCATCCAGTGAGGAAGTGCATAAGAATCTTCAGGCTTGATAGGAGGCCATTTTTGTAGACCACAGAGATTTTGAACTCACGCCTTTTCAACAGGCCATCTCCAAACTGTTCCACAAAGTTGGGAGCATGAAATTGTCCAAAATCTCTTGGTCTGCTGAAGCATTAAGCGTTCCTTTCACTGAAACTAAGGGGCCGAGCCCAATGCCTGAAAAACAACCCCACACCATAACCCCCCCCTCCAACTTTACACTTGGCACAATGCAGTCAGACAAGTACCGTTCTCCTGGCAACCGCCAAACCCAGACTCGTCCATCGGATTGCCAGATGGAGAAGCGTGATTCGTCAGTCCAGAAAACATGTCTCCACTGCTCTAGAGTCCCGTGGCGCGTGCTTTACACCACAGCATTCGATGCTTTGCATTGCATTGCTATTAGTGATGTAAGGCTTGGATGCAGCTGCTCACCCATGGAAACCCATTCCATGAAGCTCTCTATGCAATGTTCTTGAGCTAATCTGAAGGCCACATGAAGTTTGGAGGTCTGTAGCGATTGACTCTGCAGAAAGTTGGCGACCTCTGCGCACTATGCGCCTCAGCATTCGCTGACCCCGCTCTGTCATTTTACGTGGCCGACCACTTCGTGGCTGAGTTGCTGTCCTTCCCAATCACTTCCACTTTGTTATAATACCACTGACAGTTGACTGTGGAATATTTAGTAGTAAGGAAATTTCACGACTGGACTCGTTGCACAGGTGGCATCCTATCACGGTACCACGCTGGAATTTCACTGAGCTCCTGAGAGTGACCCATTCCTTCACAAATGTTTGTAGAAGCAGTCTGCAGTCCTAGGTGCTTGGTTTTATACACCTGTGGCCATGGAAGTGATTGGAACACCTGAATTCAATGATTTGGATGAGTGAGTGAATACCTTTTGCAATATAGTGTATGTAATCTGGCTCCAAATGGAGACAACTCAGGGCTGCCTGCTCATGTATTGCTCCATAAAATGAGGCCTGTCCTTGCTGCTGTCTGTTCCGTCTTCCACATCATGTTCTAAAAAAAGATACGGTACATTAAAGGGATCCACCTTGAAAATTGTTATCTGCAATGATCACAGAGTAGTCAACAACCTTGCGGGAGTGCTCGTCAGACTTCACAGAAGAAGATAGGGCATGAAAGGTTAATCCATATTTAATTAGAGCCTCAGTAGCTCCCTTCTCAACATTGTTTTGTTCTTCTTATTTTACATCAAGATATGCTTTGTAAGACTCTACCCACTACTGAGCTTGCACACTTGATAAGATCATCATTACTCTAAAAAATGCTGAGTTATTTTTACCCAAGATCAGGTAGTTGGAATATTCCTCTTCCTCTCTCATTCCATTACCCAACATTTGAGTTAAGGGAGTGAACCTGTTGCTGAGTTATTTATTTTACCCAGCAGTTGAGTTACCCCATTGCCTCTAGTTACCTTTCCATGGGTGCATAAGTTTAAATCTGCAACATTAAAGGCAGAGGGCAATGGACAAATGGATGTTTTGGAAGTGTCACAGATTTAAGGTGTTTTTCATTAATTGTGATAAATTACTGCTTGTGAACACGCTTGGAAAACTACTAATGTTGTGTTTTGTTCAATTGCTGACAGTTTTCATTTGGCTTCCGTAGGTGAACACTGCCTGTGCATTATCAGTTAGCTAGTTATCTTAGCTAACATTACAGTAAACCTTGGCTTGTGTTCAAATTTCCTACAACCTAGTTAACATTGTAGTGAAGAAAGCAACCTATTTTAATTCCTACTGCATGGTCAGTATATCTGGCATCATGTTGGAATAATTGTACCTGCAACAAAATTATGATTATTTAGTAGCGAACCACTTGAATTGCTGTGGCGTGTGGGAGGTATGGCCATGCAGAGCAGCCACGTGTGGAGGCTCTTGGGAAGTGCTGTGTGAGGTAGGAGTTACTTTAATGTGTAAATAAATTGTTGTTAGTGTGATGATGTGTGTATGTTTTATTTGTGTCATTCAGTTCTGGGCTGTGGGTTAAGAGTGCAAGAGTTACTGTCTACCATCAAGTGGAAATATATGGGGAGAAGTGACCTGCCTGCTATCCCTGCCCTATCCCTGCAGTAGCAGTGTGTGGCGGTTCTCCCTAGCTACCTGTTCGATGACAAAGCATTCACCTTTAAAGCGCAATGTTTCCTGTGTTGTCATCTTTTTATTTGCTGACATTATGAAAAAATATATATAAATAGGTTTATATAAATTTTGTGCATGGCCAGGATTGGACTTACATTCTTGGCCTGAGTAGTGGTCCCTGTCTGACTTATACATTATGTCCTGATTTATTTTTAACTTTATCAGTTTAATTTATGAGACAATCTACTGTTATTTTTAACTCCCTGCAAATGTATTCTAGTTAAGCAAACAACATTGTCTATGGAGATGTGTCTGTTTTGGAGGTGTGCTTTTGAGGATGACGTAAACATGAGTCGGTTATAAATATTTTTGATGTCTTTGGAAAATCTGCTCCGAAGGGTTATGTCCTGCTGCCAAAGGTATTGTATCAAACTATTTTGGATTAGTTTTTAACATTCTGTACTTTTGTTTCATATGTGCTGATTAATTTTAAAAAGATTGTCATTTGCTATTGATTTACTGTGTATGTTATACAGTCTATTAATAATTTCTATTAGCATTTATGTTTTGATGATTTGTACTGAAATTAATTGTTTGAATGTTCTATTACTATCTTACTTTTGTTTAAGAACAGTCTACTGAAATGACTTCCACGGTGTCCCTTGAGAATGCAACATTCATTCGCCCCCCAACATTTTACATTAGTGGATTGTACAACATGCCACATGCAAAGTATTACTATATGTTTTTATGCTTTATCTATGCTGTAACTGTTTTAGGGAATTCTTTTATTATGGGTACTATATACCTGGCACGTACTCTGCACACAGCCAAGTATATAGCTGTCTTCAACTTGGCCTTTTCTGATCTGTGTGGAAGCTCTGCTCTTATTCCGAAGTATGCAGAAATGTTTCTGCTTGAAAACCAGTACATACCTTATGAAAACTGTCTGGCAAGCATGTTTTTTGTTTTTCTTTTTATGACCATGCAGTCCTTTACTCTGCTTGCTTTGTCCTTTGACAGAGTAATTGCTATATGTTTTCCTCTGAGGTATCATGCTATTGTCACCAAAACCACAATGACTCTGATCATTGGTGTTATGTGGGTTATCGCTGTATTTATCATTACTGGCATGGCAGCTCTGCTTACTAGACTGTCCTTCTGTAGAACTACCACAATTAGCAGCTATTTCTGTGATCATGGCCCCATCTACAGAATAGCATGTAATGATTATTCTCCTAATTACATGATGGCCAATGTCTATACTGCTCTTGTGCTTTGCATTCCATTGATACTAATAGCTTTCTCATATGTTTGTATTGGTGTTGCATTGCTTAAGATCTCACATGGTGCTGAGAGAATTAAAGCTATGAAAACCTGCACTTCCCACCTCATATTAGTGGCAATGTTTTATTTACCAATCTTTAGCATTTATATGGTTGCTATCACAACATACCTACATCCAAATACTAGAATAATCAACTCAGTCCTAGCACAAACAATTCCACCTATGTTAAACCCCATCATATATACTCTGAAGACAGAGGAGGTATTGCAGTCTATTAAAGTACTCTACAAACGAATCAAGGTGAACTTTGCAATGGAAGATCCTGTGCAAAGCATTATAAAGAGTTAAAACAATATAATAACTATAGCTTCACCTATTGGCATGAGCGGAAAATGTCAAATGCCTTCTGTCTGGCTGATAATGTAATTACTTTTTTATTATAAATAAGGCAGGCTCATGATTGTAGTTTAATGTACTGTTTGTACTGTAAGTTAATGACTTTGTATACATTTGTATAAGAACATTTATTTTTTTAGCTTTCAGGTAGATATTTGAACAAATAACTATTGAATAAATGTCTAGATCCTTCAGTAAGTTTCTTCTTCAGGTTTTAATTTCTGTAGATATTATTTTGACCTATAACTACAGCTACAACATAGAAGGGGCAGTTGCAATTCATGAAACACACAAAAAATAATAGAGTAATTAATTTAAAAATAACTTTACATGTCTATTAACTGTGTAAAAGGACCATATTTTTGCTCATTTAAAGAGAAATCACTGAAAGTTTACACATTCCCCTTAATTAGGCCTAATTCCCATGTCTCCTTTAAATATTTCCAAAAATGTCTTGTTTTTAACCCCACATTTGTTCTTTAGGTTTCAATTGTCATTATCCTCAAATATACAAAACATGTTGAAACATTACAACCACCAGTTCACTACTACTCACTCATTTTTTAAGCAAATTTTCTCAATTCATTATCACAGTCCCTGGCATTGCCAGAAAACAGGCAGCAATGTAATAAATGGACAATATACAGACAACTCTGTCTGTAAGTGTGAAGTGTATTCCTATTCATGTGTTTTCTTGAAAATAGGTCTTCAAACAGGATTGTGACATAAGCCAAATAAAAGCATATACATTTCAAGTTTGTTATATCATGTTGTGTATACATTTAGTATATGCACTGCTTTGAAACATCATGTTATTAACAGAGAAGAGTTGATTAAACGGCAGAAGTAGATCTTAACTCAAGGAGTTAAGAACAAAGATTATTGCTGTGCTTCATAAAACATACATAGTAGATTATTATTTTTTTATTAATTATTTGCACAAGAAGGTACACTACATACAAAAAGAGATTACTAAAAGAAAATAGGAGATTATTAAGCATAATTAAAAAAAAAAACGTACAGACACATAGTTAGAGTGAGTAGATGAGTTACCATGTTTCACTTTATAATACTGTTCTACATCATCATTAACTCCTAGTTCATTAATAATAAGTTACCATGTGTTTCACTTTATAATACTGTTCCTGATCATAATTAACTCGTAGTTCAATAGTAATGAGTTACTATGTTTCACTTTATAATACTCTTCCTGATCATCATCAACTCCTAGTAATTAGTAATGAGTTACCCTGTGTTTCACTTTATACTGTTCCTGATCATTATTAACTCCTAGTTTATTAATAATGAGTTACCATTGTTTTGTTTTATATTGTTCCTAATCATCATTAGCTCCTTATGAAGAACAGTAACACCGCATTCATTATATAACAGACAGCAATTACATAATCACTTGGTTATATGTAGAATCAAGTGAATTTGGAGGCAGGACACATAGGAACATTAGAAACCATAGTTACTAAGTAATTTTCTATGAGACTCAGTAGTTATTGTTTAGTTAATAGTGAGCTACCCCAATCATTAGTTCACTATTACCTACTGAGTAGTTAACTAGCAGTCCTTGGTAGTTAAGAGTAGTTACTTAAGTGTTAATGCAGCACTACTCATTCATTCCTGCTTATTACCTGATTAGTTACTTATTAACTATGAAACAGTATTGTAAAGTGTTACCCTTTATACTAATTGCTTTCTCGTATGTTTGTATTGGTATTGCATTGCTTAAGATCTCACAAGGTGCTGAGAGAATTAAAGCTATGAAAACCTGCAACCCACACAGATGAATGTACATGCCAAAATAATACTAGAAAGAAACATGCATTCCACCTCACAGGAGCACCACATAAGCTGCTGAAATTTCACATTCCTGAGTGGTATGAGGGGTTGTGGGGGTGGTGTGTGGAGTTCTGTTAATAAAAGAGATCGCTTTCCAGGGGTGGGGGGCAGGGGGTTAAAAGTGATGCATTCAGCTTGTTCTACCATCCATGGTGGGGGAGAGACACATTCAGGATCAAACTACGTGAGTAATATATAGGCTAGCTAGCCCACGCCATAGCCTTGGGGTAGGACTAGCTCACCCGTTTCTTTCTGCATTAATGTTTGCCTGATAAATGGTAATTGCCTGGCCTGTGAGGTTCACTGAATTCAGCCTCCCACAGTGAAACAGTGAATAAACTTCTTCATTGGTAGAACAGTATTGAATACGGTTACCTGTATTATTTTGGCCGGTACGTGCATTCACCAGAAATTCATTCAGACGAATCCCATGATTTTAAGGGGGTTAAATGAACGAGGATAAGATTATCAAATGTAATTTCTCACCGGCTCACACTACTTATGATTTATCATTACTGATTAACCCCTGGCAAAATGATTCCTGTGATCTTTGACTAAATGGTCTTGAATCCGATTTTGTCAGAAACTGCATCCCATATTGTGTGTGTCAGGATTAAGGCTACAGTGGCTTTTTCTCATTAGATATTATTCAAAACAATCACATATAAGTTAAATGTTTACAAAAAACAGTCTGTGTGCATTAGGACTTTTTTTTGTTCTTGTTCTATCAGTGATGAAACAGAAGATTATGGAAAAATGAAAAACAACAAAAATATTCATTGATCTACACTACCTTCAAATATTATCCATATGTGGGTGACTGGCAGGCAGCATTTTCTGCAAACATTCAACTCAGGCCTGGGTGCCTTTCTTACTCTTAATACTGCTGGAGTAATTAAATTGCAGACACAGCTAAAATAAAACTTAACCCATGACCCACAATCACTCTATTTTTATAGTAGTTTCATTTATGAGAGAATCCATCCTTGCATTTTTTAATTACTGCAGATATATTCCAGTCTAGCAAACAACCTTGTCTATAGAGGTTTGTGGGTTTCTGGAGGTGTGCTTTTGAGGATGACGAATACATAGGTCAGTTATAAATGTGCTTGATCTCACCTGAAATTCTACTCTAGATGGTTTTGTTCTGCTGCAAAAGGTATTGCATTGTTTTTTTTTACATCCTGCAGCCATTTCATATACATTGATTACTTTTACAGAGAGTATTTTTTTATATTTATTTGTCTTTTTAATGTTATACATTCTCATAATAATTTTATTTGCATTGATATTTGGATGAGTCGTAGTGTGATAACTGTTTGAAGGGTCTACAACTGTTATTTTTTGCATTTTATTTAAGACCAGTCTCCTGACATGAATTCCATGGTGTCCCTTGACAATGCAACATTTATTCACCCCCCAACATTTTACATCAGTGGATTGTACAACATGCCACATTCAAAGTATTACTATGTATTTTTGTGTTTTGTGTACGCTGTGACTGTTTTAGGGAATTCTTTTTTAATGGGCACTATATGTCTGGCACGCACTCTGCACACAGCAAAGTATATAGCTGTCTTCAACTTGGCCTTGTCTGATCTGTTTGGAAGCTCTGCTCTTATTCCAAAGTATGCAGACATGTTTCTGCGTGAGAACCAGTACATATCTTATGAAGACTGTCTGACAAGCATGTTTTTTGTTTTTCTCTTTATGATCATGCAGTCCTTTACTCTGCTTGCTTTGGCCTTTGACAGAGTAATTGCTATATGTTTTCCTCTGAGGTATCATGAGATTGTCACCAAAACCACAATGACTCTGATCATTGGTGTTATGTGGATCATCTCTGCAACGATTATTGCTGTTTCTGTAGCTTTGATTACCAGACTGTCCTTCTGTAGATCTACTACTGTTGGCAGCTATTTCTGTGATCATGGTCCCATCTACAGAATAGCATGTAATGATAATTCTCCTAATTACATGATGGGCAGTATCTATACTGCTGTTGTGCTTTGCATTCCATTGTTACTAATAGCTTTCTCATATGTTTGTATTGGTGTTGCATTGCTTAAGATCTCACATGGTGCTGAGAGAATTAAAGCTATGAAAACCTGCACTTCCCACCTCATATTAGTGGCAATGTATTATCTACCAATCTTTAGCATTTATATGGCTGCTATTTCAACATATCTACATCCAAATACTAGAATAATCAACTCAGCTCTAGCACAAACAATTCCACCTATGTTAAACCCCATTATATATACTCTGAAGACAGAGGAGGTATTGCAGTCTATTAAAATACTCTACAAACGAGTCAAGGTGAACTTTGCAATGGACTAGCCAGTGAAAAGCATTGCAAAGAATTAAAATTATGCAAGAATTGTAGTTTGACAAATTGCCATAAATCAGAGAATTTTTCTCTCTTTTTTTTCATATTTACTATTTACCTGCTTTACAGTTTTAGCTTCTTTCACAGCAGGACAGATACATTACTGGTGCAGTATCTTTGTTGCAATGATGGCCTTAGTATCTAAGAGAAAATCAATGATACTTTAATAATTAGATGTTTTGATAATGATAGTTACTTTGTTTTCTTGATATGAGTTAATCTCTGGAATTTTATATAACTGATGCAAATCCACCTACTGTAAAGCTTCATAAATCCTTTACCATCCAATTCTAGCAACTGTTTCTAACACATGAAAATCAACTGAAACTGAAAGATGAAGCTGAGTATTACTTGTTATTCATTTTCGTTTATATGATGTGTTGCACTTTAATTTATATGATCTGTGGCACTTCCAAATCTTCTTTTTGTCTGTTGTTCTGTGCTATTAGAAATGTAAAAGTTATGTCCACACAGAAAGGTAACTAGTTGCAATAGGGTGCAGTAATCCAACCGCTGAGTAAAGAAAACAACTCAGTGACTGGTTAACACCATTAACCCAAATATTAGGTACTAGGATGAGGGATATATAAATAACCCAGCAAAACTACGCAACTGCCTGAATGCTGGGTATAAAACATAACCTAATATTTTTTACAATGCAGATGTGCATTTGTGCAATTGTCCAGCAATTTTTGCAGTGAATTACATAACAGGAACTGTTGAATTGCACTTTGCTGTGTGTGCAAGTCTGCAGTGTTCTAGCAGCCATCTTGTGGGAGAGAGGTAATGGTGTGGGGGGGTTCTGAGACCACATTACTGGTCAGATGCTTATGTCAGTTGAGTATGTCATGGTGGAGGGAGGACCTTTAGGTCTAAGGCATTCAGAGTCCTGATGGCCTGGGGGTAGAAACTGTTCTGTAATGTAGTGTAAACCCACTGTTTTTTGTGGGTTTTCTCTGCTCAGAGTCTTCATCACGTCTGCAGACGAAACTCTAAGGGCTATCTCCTGCATCTCCTTGCTTACTGGAAGGAAGGCTTATTGGCTTCTGTGAGAAATTTCACAAATTGGTAGAATTTGGATAAAGCTATCCTTGAAGTGCAGTGATTAAAATCACCTGTCACAATGAACATGACCATGTGGTTCACTTGGTAGAGGGAAGGTATTTGTAGCTGGACTGCTGTGTCTGGAATGTTCCTCGGTAAACAAGTCTCTGTAAATATAAGAGTGCAACAGTCCCTTGATTCATGTGTGATTATTACAGTGGTGCTTGAAAGTTTAGATAATAGTAGATAAAGAGAACCAAATTAAAATATAAATTATAATTTAATAAACCAAATTATTAACTAATGAGACAAAAATATTAGACTTGGTCATTTATTTGTTTTTTTTTTTAACTTAATTTTTTATTTTTGTTTTGTTCAAATTCACATTCATATCCGTAAAATACAAAAGAGGTGGCAGAAAAAAAAACAAAAAAACAAAGGTACATGAGATCTTATTTAAAGTCTGAGGTTTACAGGAACAACATTTCAAACATAAAACTCAACAACAATCTCTGTTTACATACAAAAGGCAGAAAGATCAGAGTCAAAGGTCTCAGTTCACCATGCTTACTCGGGTGTAGCAATCCCATTTCATCAAGACGTACGGAGTAAGTCAACATTTCCATGGAGCGAATATAAGTAACAATTTCAACAAAAAGGTCCACAGTTGGGGGGTTACTTCTGAGCCAGCACTTAGTAATAGTTTTCTTTAAGCGACCAGAAATATATTCAACACCATACTACATGTGCATGGTCTACGTCCATTGCCCCACACTCCCTCCAGCAGGGGAAGTGGGCCCCAGTTGACCTTAATTTGAGTTTGGGCATTATAAAAAATCTGATCAGACTCTTCCAGCAAAAATCCCTCCAAATCAATGAATTATTTGAAGTACAATGGTTTTCCCATACTCGTGACCATACTTCCTCTGTTATCTTTTCCTGTGTATCTTGTTCCCATCGAAGTCTAACATAATTAGTAGAATTTTTATTCATTAAACAAATGGTTTTGTACAGTTTACCAATAACCCCTTTATTTCCTTCACCCCTATATGCCTCCATAAAAAACTGAGTCAGTCCTGAGAAAGGAACCGGGTTGGGGCCTTTAACCTCTTTCATATAGAAGTGATGGATCTGTAAATATCTAAAAAAATCCTGTTTACCAAGGTCAAATGAATCGCATAATTTCTGGAAACTGTCAAATTCCCCATTTGACAGCATTCTACAGAGGGCAGTAATACCACCTATAGACCACTGTCTGTACCTATAATCATACAACGCTGGAGTAAAATGTGGGTTATAAGCTGGCCAACTCAGTACTTTAATTTCTCTATGAAGCTGGAATCTTTTCATCACCTCAAGCCAGATTTTAAAGGAAAAACCAACCCATTGATTCTGTATTTGCAATAATTCCTTAGTCCTATCAAGACAGCCTAAAACTGACTGTATTGGAATATCCATTAGTGAAAATTCTATATCCTTCCATTTCGCTTCATAGGTTGGATTGCACCAAAGTACAAGTGGTCTTAGTTGAGCAGCAACATAATAATCCTTTAAGCATGGAAGCGCCATGCCTCCCTTCTCTCTTGGCAGCATCAAAGTAGAATATTTTACTCGAGGCCTCTTTTTATTCCAAATAAACCTAGAAATATGTGTGTCCCATTCCCTAAACTGTTTGAGAGGAAACTCTATAGGTAAAGCTGTAAATACATATAATAATTTGGGGAGGATGTTCATCTTGACAGACTTATTCTGCTGCCCATATCAAGGGGAAGCAAGGCCCATCTGTCCAAGTCCTTATATATTTTTTTTTATTATTGGTCATTTATTTGTTGAGGAAAATGATCCAATATTACATGTATCTGAGTGGCAAAAGTAAGTGAACCTTTAGGATTAGCAGATAATTTGAAGCTGAAATTAGAGTCAGGTGTTCTCCATCAATAAGATGGCAATCAGGTGTGAGTGACCACCCTGTTTTATTTAAAGAACAGGGAACTATCACATTTTGATCTTTACAACACATGTTTGTGGAAGTGTATCATGGCACAAACAAAGGAGATTTCTGAGTGCTGGAAAAGGTTACAAAACCATCTCTAAAGAGTTTGGACTCCACCAATTCACAGTCAGACTGTGTACAAATGGAGGAAATTCAAAACCATTGTTATGCTCCCCAGGAACGACTGACCCACAAAGATCACACCAAGATCAAGGCGTGTAATAGTCCGTGAGGTCACACAGTGGCTCATGTTAATGTTCGTGAGTCCACCATCAGGAGCATGATACTGCCTATATTTTTGGATATACTGCAAAAGCTTTTGAGTGACACAGGAGCACTTTCAGAACAGAATTTAGATTAGTAAATGCCGATTATTGATTGGTGTTGTAAAATGCTCCTTTGTCCAACTCTGATTAGCGTCTGTGGAAAAAAAAAGTCACCCACAGCAAAAGTCGTGCGCACAACTGCAAAAAGTGAACAAAAAGCAGAGAAAATAGATCCAAGGGAGAAACTGCCCACGCTCATTCACCATGCTGGTATATCTCTCTCTCTCCCGCCATGTTCTCCCTTCCTTGTTTTGTGTTTGCCTCTGTCCTCTGATTGGCCGATTGTCCCATGACGTAGTGAGTATGACAGGGTGCTTAAAGTTCATAGAAAAAAACTCAGAATTGCCCTCTCTTCAGGTAGTTCATAATTAATGCTCTTATCTATATAACAAATAACAAAACAACAGCGGCACAGAAGGACCATAGTATGGTCTACAATATTAACATTGTCCATTCTAGCATTGACCATAGTATGGTCTACAATATTAACATTGTCCATTTTAATTTTTTCTGTACCCCATCTCACGCTGTAATTGTTGGGACCCAACTGTTTCTCAAGCTTAGAGGGACCTTTCCATCTAGGTGCAAGTTTGGCTGAGAATTTAGCTGAGGCATCGGACAGTGGATGTGTCCGAATCCAAACCAGATCCCCAACCGCAAACTGTACACATCTGCGACGGACATTATAAAATCTGGCTTGTTTGGACTTGGCCCCACCCACGTGTCTTTCAACCTCCCTTAGTACAGCCATGTGATTATGTAAAGTGTTGCATGCAGCCATGTGTGGTGTAGGTGCATGATGAAGGAGGTGTTCAAGTGGGCCCTTAATAGAACGCCCCAAAGCTAACATGGCCGGCGAGACCCCAGTGGATTTGTGAACCACTGTATTGATGGCCAGGCAGAATTCCAGTAACCAGGGGTCCCAGTCTTGGTGCTTACCCACAAAGGAAGCAATCACAGCCTTCATGGTATGGTTCACTCTCTCGGTGAGATTGGTCTGGGGATGGTAAGCCATTGTTAAGTTACCCCCCCAGGTCTCGCATAACTTGGCCATCACATCACTTGTCCACTGTGGCCCATGATCTGATATGATGTGAGCAGACATCATCTCGGAGTATCTGGCAAACTTGTGGAGCCTTGGCATCTTTTAAAGGGAATAATTCCACCCATTTGGAAAAATAATCCACTACAACAGCAGCATAGTGTTCCTGGAGCGACTTATAGGTAAGGGACCCATAAAATCCACTCCAATCATTTCTCCTGGCTGCTGGACCTCGGTTTGTTGTAGCAATCCGGCTGGTTTAGTATTCGGGCTCTTATACTGTTGGCAGGTCACACACTCTTTTACATACTTCCAGACATCTCCTCTTATAGAAGGCCACAAAGCCACCTCCAGAATCTTCCTGAGGGTTTTCATCCGGCCAAGGTGACCCCCGAAAGGGCTACTATGGAAGTACTGTAGGAACTGCCCTGTCATTTCCTCAGGGACCACTAACTGGTAAATGAAACCTCCAAACCTGAAAGATACACCACAGTATAAAACCCCTTGCTGTTCTTGATAGTGCACTCGTCCCATCTTGGTGTTCTGGAATGACTCTTTTACTTACTCACAGATCTGACTGCTTTTCTGAGCAACTCCAATGCAGCAAGGTTGGTAAATCGCACCAATAGATTTTAGCTACTGCTGCACAGATGTTTCCTTCTAGAGTTGATGGAGCTCTTGATAGTGCATCTGGTACAATGTTGAAACAGCCTTTCCTGTAATGCACTCTGAAGTCAAAGCTTGGAGTCCACTGAGTCAGTCTAGACACAGTCTTGGGGGAGCTGAATGCCCATGTAAGGGTGCTATGATCTGTGAAGATGTCAAACATAGAGCCCTCCAGATAATGCTGCCACTTTTCTACCACCCACACTACGGCCAAGCATTCTTTCTCAGTGGTGGAATATCTAAGCTCCGCTCCTCGCAGTGCCTGAGAAGTATACGCGATGACCTTCTCCTCACCCTTAATTTCCTGGGTAAGGACAGCCCCCAATCTAACATCACTAGCATCAGTTTGAACTTGGAAAGTGACATTGTGCCTTGGTTGAGCCAGCACTGGAGCAGATTGAAGAGCCTTTTTCATTTCCCTGAAGACATTTTGACAGTCTGCAGACCATTCCCAACACATGCCTTTCTTTTTTTAGGTTGTTCAGTGGAGCAGACATGTCAGCCAGTTTGGGGATAAACTTATGATACCAGCCTACCAAACCTAAGAATCTCTGAAGACTCTTGAGGTCAGTAGGAGTCGGGTACCTGCAAATGGCTGCCACCTTTTCAGGGTCTACTTCAACCCCTCGACCCGACACCACATGTCCCAGGAAGGTGATTTGCGTCTGGAAAAGGTGACTTTTTTTATGTTGAGAGTTAGTCAGGCCTGATGTAATTTGCTGAAGACCGCATCTAAGTGTTGGAGGTGTTGATCTAGAGTCTGTGAGAATATAATAATGTCATTGATGTAGACAAAACATATTTTCCTTTTCAGCTCTCCCAACACTTGTTCCATCAACCTCTGGAATGTGGCACCAGCATTCTTGAGGCCAAAGGGCATTTGAAATGGTATAACCCTTGTGGGGTGATGACTGCTGTCTTCAACTTACTCTCTTCATCCATAGCCACCTGCCAGTAGTCATTCTGCAAATCTAGTGTGCTAAAGTAGGCAGCATCCTGCACTGACTCCAGGATCTCATGCACCTGGGGCATAGGGTAGGCAACATGAAATGTCTTGGCATTTAAACCACGGTAGTCCACACAAAACTGGAAGTAACTATCTGGCTTTGGGACTAAAACCACAGGACATACACACTTATGCAGGAAAGCTTGTGGAAACAAATTGCCAGAAAAAATGAGGATTTGTTGTGCTGTGAAAATCAGGCATTTATTATGGCAGATGGGCAAGAGAGCAAAGCAGTTGGCAAATTTCCTCTAGTTGTCAAGCTCCATGATGTGTCCTACAAACTTGATGTTTATGTCCTGCCAGTGTCCAACACAGCATCACCATTGGCTCTGTATGGGGACAATGAGAAGAGAGGGCACTCCTTGCACTGTAGCAAGATCGCCGTCACCAAAATGCTTTTCCCCACCCTTTTTGGTGGTTTCTTGACTTGGCGTTCTCCTGAGCTGACGTCTTGCACTCTGCTCCAGTAGCCTTTTCAGAAAGCCCAATCTTTCTCTATCATTGATCCAGTCTTGATGAGCTGATCAACTGTTGATACTATACCCCTTAATCCACTAGCCAGCTGAGGATTACAGGCATTGAGAATCCTCCGCACCATCTCCTCCTTTGGCATTTCTGGGCGCCACGTCAAGCAAAGTGCCCTGTAGTCATAAGCAAAATCTCTTAGTCTCTGGTTTGGGACTTGCACCATGGCATGGTACTGCTCCTCGATTTCTGCAGTATAATCTTCTGACAGAAAAGCTTCCAAAAAGGCAGTTTTGAACATGGGCCAGTTTTTTAATTTTGCTTTTTGTGGCCGGCCACCAACTTCGAGTTGGACCCTGTAATACAGCATTGAGTGTTCCCAGCAGCTCCTGATCACTCAGTGGCCAAAGAGTCAGGAAGTTCTCACACTGCTCAATGAAGTTAGTGACATCAGATGAGCTTGTGGATTCACCAAACTTCAGAAAGTCCATACGAATAGGTGGTACAGATGGTGGACTCAGAGCCATAGAGCTGGCTTCAGTGGGAAACGATTTCACAGCAGGGGTGGATGTTGTGAGGGGCTTTACAAGCTTCTGGCAGCATCTGCATGAGGTTTCTCTCAATTTTTCCTCCCACACACAATCAAGACGATGGAGACAGTCAACGATTGTGGGGTCAAAATGGCTAAACCTTTCATCTATATACTCCTTCATGTTGACAGACAGTTTCTCTTAGCCCTTCTTCCCCACTGAGGGAGGAATCAACCACATCTTTAAGTCATCCTTCTAATGCTTCTGTGGTACATTGGTTGAATGCCAAACTGTTAAACAGTAGTTAAAAACAAAGACCCCCCCCATATAAAAAAAAAAGTAGGGTGTATTATTTTCATTAGATTGTCCATCCACCCAGCTGTACGTTTAATGTAGTCTGCTGCATTTCAACTCAGCCAGCAGGGAGCACTAGCTGTGCTGTATGCTGTGGTGCATCTGCCTGATAAATGCACATAAAGAACAGTCAGTAGCAGACAGCAGTCATATGAGAGCACAGCGCAGCTAGCTTCGATTAAAACCTGCATTTTCATATACTTTCAGACTACCCCCCCTCAATAAATATGTTAACGCTGATTGGACCTGGTGTCTGATTTCATGCCCGTAACATATTTTGGCGAGCCAGCCAGGAGAAAAGGTAGTAAACCTATCCCTTCCTGAGACAAGCCTAGAGTCACCCAGCCATGGAGAGTAGCCAGCACCTTCTTCATGACAGAGTGAGTGCAGTCCTGTGGCAGTTAGAGAAGGATCAGCTCGTAGAGGTCTGCAGGTACCTAAAGTGCAGTGGCCTGGATGCTGTTGATCCCCTCACCAAGCCTCGTAGAGCACTCGTCAAGTTGGCTGAAGGGGTGTCGGATGAAATTGAGTTAAAGGAGGAAGAGAAAGAGGTCAGTCAGTTTTTCAGAGATGTACTCTCATTCATAATAGAATTACAGCAGGGCATTATTACTGAGAGGTCCAAGGTAATGAGGCATGCATCAAATGGCAACAAAGACAATCATGATGAAACAAAGACAATGCAGCCATCAAAACTCCCAGAAGTCACTCTCAGGAGAGAATTCAAGATTTTTGGACAGATTGGTGATAGTAACCAGGAAGATAAGCTGTCTTACCCAAGTTTAGTGTGTCAAATTGAAGTAGGCCTAGAGAAAGGGCACACAGAGGCTGAAGTAATTGAAGCTGTCATCAGAGCAGTGAATCCAGGTTTACCACTGAGGGACATTCTCGAAATTAAACATGGACTGACACTCAGAGCATTGTACACCATACTTCAGAGCCACTACAAGGTAGACAGCGCCACTGATTTGTATCACCAGCTAATTAGTTTATCACAAGATCCAAAAGAGTTTGTGTTTGTATTTAAGGCCATCGAGCTGAAAGAGAAACTCATATGGAAAGCCACAAATGGTGACTCTGATGAACAGTTTAGCCGGGACACGATTCAACGCAAATTTCTCCACTCGATTGAAACAGGGCTACTGAGTGACTCTGTGAAGTTCCAGATCTTACCATATCTTACTAATGTCTGAACCACAGACGAAGTCCTCATTGAAAAAGTGAACGAAGCTGCCAAGCTAGAGGGTGAGAGACAGGAGAAGCTAAAAAGGGTGAACACAGGTAAAAACCCTCGAGTGCATGAGCTTCACACAGAAATTCAGCCGGACTATTTACCTTCCCATCCTCCCAGGGACCTTACTACTACTGTAACGGTCAAGACAGTAAAAGGAAAAGAACCCAAACTAGAGGAATTGAACACAAAACAGATAATGGATGAACTGAGAGCAGAAATGAAGCAGATGTTTCTCGCTGCCATGGAGGCCAGTGAAAAACCAGTAAGGCCTAGGCGTCATGAACGTAGAGGATGCAAGAAATGTCACGAAGAACAGATGGGTGAAAGTTGTCAGCACTGTTTTAAATGTGGGCAAACAGGACATTTCTCTCGTGGATGCAGAGCACACAATCCGCAGGTGGGAAACGGTCAAGGACTGCTGAGGCGGGACAATCAGTAGTCCATAAAGAACAGTCCGAATCGCCAGCTCTTCAACCTGCTGAAGTAAAAATGCCACTAAACAACCAGGATTCTAGATGTGGTCTCCCTACCAGCCTTGGTTCAGTCAAGTATTTGCAGCCATCACAGCACTCTCACCTCATTGACTTGATAGGCAAGCGCTGTCTTGTCACTTGCTACTTTGACAGCCACCCACTTGTAGCATTGTGGGACACTGGTGCGCAGGCCAGCATTGTGACTGACACCTGGCGACAGCAGCATCTTCCGCACACCATTGTACAGCCCATTGCAGATTTAATGGGAGGAGTGACACTCACTGGTCTCGCTGCTAACAACACAGAAATTCCATTTAAAGGCTGGATTGAAGTGAGTTTTAAGTTAGCTGGTGAACCCACATCAAGCTCAGAGCTAAAGGTGCCAATCTTGGTTTCCAGTGACCCGACCGTTGCTGAAGACCCAATAATAGGTTACAATGTCATAGAAGAAGTAGTCAGGGGGCTGAGAGGAAACATGAAAGGAAGAGAGGAGAGATTACACACACAGTAAGCACAGCTTTCTCTATAACAGTCAAGACTGCCCAAACGGTGGTAAAACTGTTGTGTGACACGGACTTGGATATCAATGTGGGCATGGTTAGAACAGGAAGGAAGAGGGTGTTCTTACCAGCCAAACAAGTTAGCACAGTCTACATCCGTGCCCACATAGGCTGTCAGTACTGGGGTCAAGAACTGTTGTTTTCTTCTGATGAACTCAACTCAGTTCAGGAGGGTCTTGTCTTTAATGAAGTGCTGGTGAGGGTCCCAGACAGAAGGGTCGCATATGTGCCTATTCCAGTAGTGAACACCACAAAGCAGAATGTTTTCCTCGAACCACACACGATTGTGGGCTACTTGCAGCCCATGAAAAGCAGCTATACGCCAGCAGCCCAGCCTGAGAACAATACAGAGAAAGCAGACGCCAAAGAGCCAAACACCAAAGTCAAGGAAACCATGCAGCCATATGAATGGGACCCCCCTGTCAATCTTGATCATCTTACTGAGACACAACAGCAAGCTGTAAGGAAAATGCTGAGAGAGGAGTGCCATGCCTTTTCATTTGATGACAAGGACACAGGCTGCATCCCATCCCTCAAAATGCAAATAACACTGCATGACCCCAGCCCTGTACAGAAAACCTACATGTCTGTCCCCAGGCCTTTACATGAGGAGGTAAAAGAGTACCTACAAGACCTGCTAAATCGAGGCTGGATCACACCATCCCGCTCCTCGTACTCCTCACCGGTGGTCTGTGTCAGGAAGAAAGATGGCAGTTTGCGACTATGCTGCAACTATAGGGAGTTGAACCGCAAGTCAGTACCCGATCGCCATCCCATTTCGAGAATACAGGACATGCTTGATGCACTTAGTGGAAGTTCTTGGTTCTCCGTGCTCGACCAGGGAAAGGCATATCACCAGGGCTTTCTTGATGAAGCGAGTCACCCACTGACAGCATTTATCACACCCTGGGGTCTCTACGAGTGGGTGAGAATCCCTTTTGGCCTTAGCTCCGCCCCTGCTGAATTCCAAAGAAGCATGGAACACTGTCTTGCTAGTCTCAGGGACAAAATCTGTCAACCGTATTTAGATGACAACTTGGTCCACAGTGGCAGTTTTGAAGAACATCTTGAGCATGTGAGGGTTGTGCTAAAGCGATACCAAGAGCACGGAGTAAAACTCACACCAAAGAAGTGTGAAATGTTCAAAAGAAAAGTGAGGTACCTCGGAAAGATGGTGACGGGGGAGGGGTATACCATGGATCCAGCTGACATTGCACCAGTGGAAGCCCTGAAAGCAAGAACACCAGCCACGGTTGGAGACCTGAGAAAGATTTTAGGGTTTCTTTCATATTACCGCTCATACATACCCAACTTCTCCCGCATTGCACAGCCTCTGTATGAGCTCCTGACTGTCCCGCCTAGTGAGACCAAGCCAAACTCCCCCCAAAGTCACAAGTCAGCTGTTAAAAGACAGAAAGGTCACCTAATGTCACACACACCAATTCAGTGGAGCAGCCTACACCAAGACAGACTAAACTGGTAGACTCACTTATCAAGCCTCCAGTCCTGGGGTATCCTGACTTTACACAGCCATTTGTGTTGCACTGTGACGCATCTCAGGATGGACTGGGTGATGTATTATATCAGAGGCAGAATGGGAAAATGAGGGTGATAGCCTATGGTTCCGCACACTTAGCCCACCTGAAAAGAATTACCATATGCATTCAGGGAAACTTGAATTCTTGGCACTAAAGTGGGCAATTTGTGAACGCTTTCGTGACTATCTTTACCATGCTCCATCATTTGTTGTATATTCTGACAACAATCCCCTAACATACATTCTCACCTCTGCAAAACTCAATGCCACAGGGCACCGGTGGGTAGCTCAATTAGCAGACTTCAATTTCACCATTAGATATCGCCCAGGGAAGAGCAACGCAGATGCTGACGGGCTCTCACGTATGCCCCTCAGCATCAATGACTACATGGAGAAGTGCAGTGAGGTGGTGGGCCAAGATGTCATTAGCGCCACAATGGAAAGTGTGGCAGTGGAGAGGGAAAGCCCTTCACAAGGAATGGGAGCAGTGCGTATCAATGCCTTAGATCTCTTGCAGGAAGAGAGCAGCAGCCGCATTGGCCAGCCCTTCACATCAGACCAGATCCAAGCCGCCCAGGAAAATGACAGCATCCTTAGCAGGGTGCTGCAGTACAAACGAGAGAACCAGCGGCCTAGCCGAGATGTGCTGAAATCTGAACGTCCAGATGTGGTGATTCTCCTAAAACAGTGGATGAAACTTTCCGTCGATGGCGATGGAGTTCTACGCCGCAAGGCCTCCAAACGAGAACAGCTTGTGCTTCCTAAAGCCTTTCACCTTCTTGTCTTCAAAGAGCTCCACCAAGAGATGGGCCACCTTGGTGTCGAGAGAACGCTTTGTCTTATCCGGGACAGGTTTTACTGGCCAAGAATGCAGAAAGACGTGGAACACTTTGTCACAAATGTCTGCGAGTGCCTGAAGAGAAAAAAGCCATGTAAACAGACGCGAGCACCATTGACAACCATTCACACCACTTACCCATTTGAAATGATGTCAATCGACTTTTTACATTTGGAGACATGCAGACAAGGATATGAATACATCCTAGTCATAATGGATCATTTCACCCGTTTTGCACAGGCCTATGCAACCAAAAACAAATCTGCAAAAACGGTGGCCGACAAGATTTTCAGTGATTTTGCAATGAAATATGGATTCCCCAGCAAACTACACCATGACATGGGCAGAGAATTTGAAAACAAACTGCTTGCTATGCTGAAGGAAATTGGTGGTGCTCGTGGTTCACACACAATGCCCTACCACCTACAGGGCAACGGGCAAGTTGAACAATTTAATCGAACATTACTGTCCATGCTTCGTACTCTTGCAGATGACAAGAAAGCAAACTGGAAGGACTCATTGGCAAAGGTTGTGCATGCGTACAATTGCACACGGAGCGAGGCAACGGGGTTCTCACCCTATTATCTTCTTTTTGGTAGATCTCCTCGGCTCCCAATAGATCTCCTCTTCAACCTGAAAACAGACGAAACAAAGGGCACATACCAAGATTATGTGACGGGCTGGAGGGAAAGGATACAGGAGGCTTATCGAATTGCAACAAAGACAGCTAACAAAGCTGCAGCCCATGGGAAAAAACATTACGACAAGAAAGTGCAAAGGAGAGACCTCCAACTTGGTGATAGAGTATTAATCCGCAATCTCACTCCAAGAGGTGGTCCAGGCAAAATCCAGTCCTACTGGGAAGACCAAGTGTACATTGTGAGAGGAAGAAAAAGTGATGACAGTCCTGTGTACGAGGTCATACCAGAGAATGGAAAAGGAAAACCATGCGATTTTCTTCCTCTTGAGATGCCAGCTGACTCTTCACCACAAACAAAGACTCGCTGGACCATCCACAAAAAGCAGAAAGCAGCATGCCGGAAACAACAACAGCAGCCAGGCCCCGACACTGATTCAGAGGAGGACTATACAGTCGCGTACCCGCAGCTGCGGAAGTCCAGCCATGGTGATCGGAGAGAGAGTTCACTGTTTAACCCACCAAGCTCACCTTTCCAGTCCCAGAGTAGTCATCGGATCCCTGCAGATGAGCCTCTTCAAGTTCCTGAAGAAGAGGATTTGCCTCTTCAAGTTCCTGAAGAAGAGGATTTGCCCCTTCAAGTCCCTGAAGAAGAGGATTTGCCCCTTCAATTTCCTGAAGAAGAGGACTTGCTCCTTCAGCTCTCAGACCCAGAACTCAAACATGGGAGTCCCAATAGTAGCAGAGACTGTACATCTGAGTCAGATGATGATTTACAACAACATGTCAGACTGTACCCTCAAAGACAAAGACACTAACCAGTAGTGCTTAGCTATGACACTTTGGGTCAGCTTCACTGGTCCACAGGAACTGTGAGGTAACTGAGACTCAGGTAACAAAGCCTATTACCACTGAGGTTAACTTTTGGAGACCATGGAAAGTTGTCGAAGCATGTTAGTTAATGTGTGACAAATGTTTCAGAAAGGTCATATGACCTTTAATTTTGTGGGGGAGAGTGCGGTACATTGGTTGAATGCCAAACTGTTAAACAGTAGTTAAAAACAAAGACCCCCCCACATAAAAAAAAAGAAGTAGGATGTATAATTTTCATTAGATTGTCCATCCACCCAGCTGTATGTTTAATGTAGTCTGCTGCATTTCAACTCAGCCAGCAGGGAGCGCTAGCTGTGCTGTATGCTGTGGTGAATCTGCCTGATAAATGCACATAAAGAACAGTCAGTAGCAGACAGCAGTCATATGAGAGCACAGCGCAGCTAGCTCCGATTAAAACCTACATTTTCATATACTTTCAGACTACCACCCCCCTCAATAAATATGTTACCGCTGATTGGACCTGGTGTCTGATTTCATGCCCGTAACACTTCTACTCTCTCAGTGAGTTTGTGAAGTCTCTCTCCCAAGAAGCCAAGCTCATTGCTAACATCATCATCATCTTCATGTTGGGCAACAGATGGTTTCAGATCATCCAAATATAACTGTTCAAGTAGGCTAGAAACCTCAGTGATATCCCCACGTGGCTGCCTCTTTGTTAAATGCTCAAGGGGTCTATCTTGTTCTTCAGCCACCTCCATTTTGCAAAAAGGAGGGCCTTGGATATCCTAGGTATACAAACGTATGAAGGTATGTAAGTGTATATGACTGAGATTATGTGTGCATTACAAGTGTAGATGTTACTGATGTATTAGTTTTGCTCTAAATAAAGCTAGGAACAAAGCTAGCAATGTACAATAGCCTGGTATGAGCTAAACAAACTGTTACCCCCAAATGTATGCTGTATGTGACCAGCCTCACAAAACAACCAAACTCAGAAAAAAAAAACAAGAAATAACAACAAATCAAAAATGTGTTTGATATGCTTAAACTGTGCAGAAGTGAGCTCAAAAGAGAACCTTACGGCCAGAATACCTCGCCGTATGGGCCACCATATGTAAAATGCACCCTGTATTATCACACTGTTTAATAAATGGAACCGTGATACAGAGAGATTTGCTTATTGTGGTTCCACAGGGAATGCTCTTACAAACACCTTTTAAGGTCAGGGCACTGTAATATATCACTCTCAATTGAGCTCAATTTTCCACAGCAGCTGCAGCATTTAATGATCTACTTACAAGTGTGTTTCCTCCCCTAAACACCCAAAAAAGTGATATACACATGTACATAAACATACAAATACAATATATACAGTTCACTCGTTGGCAATAACATCAATATTGGGATTCAACAATCCCGTATTTTAGCGTATGCAGTTCCACAAGCGAGAAGTATGTAAGGGAGAGAATGGTGAGCAATAAACGCACAGAGACATGGCAGTCTCGAGTTCCAAGCCAGGTTGCTCACCTCCTCGTCGGCTTTAATAGCAGTGCGAGTCCGTGGTTACTGCTTTGTCCAACTCTGATTAGCATTTGTGGAAAAAAAAAGTTACCAACAGCAAAAGTCGTGCGCACAACTGCAAACAGTGAACAAAAAGCAGAGAAAATAGATCCAAGGGAGAAACTGCCCACGCTCATTCACCATGCCGGTATATCTCTCTCTCCCGCCATGTTCTCACTTCCTTGTTTTGTGTTTGTCTCTGTCCTCTGATTGGCCAAATGTCCCATGACGTAGTGAGTATCACAGGGTGCTTAAAGTCCATAGAAAAAAGCTCAGAATTGCCCTCTCTTCAGGTAGTTCATAATTAATGCTCTTATTTATATAACAAATAACAAAACAATTTTAAATGTGCATTCAGTGTGCTCATCACAGTGTCATTAGAGCAACAATAAAAGCCCAGGAAATATTTTCAATCAAAAAGGCATCAAATATGATGATCCTATGACCTTTTGGATATGAGTTAAATTCTGTCAGAATCTGCATTTCCATACTGTGTGTGTCAGAATAAAGGCTGCAGCGGCCTTTTAAAAAAATCACAAATAAAATTTTAAATAACTTTTTTTTTTTTACAAGGAGATTTGTTTTTTTATTTACAAAAAATGTCCCTCTACATTTGACCTTTTTTCCTCTGCTGCTTCTATTTAAGCTGACACAAAGCATTCAACATGGCTAAATGTGGATGACTGGAAGGCAGGGTTTAATTAAACCATTCAGTTCAGATCTGACTGAGTGTCTTTCTTACTCTAAACACTTCTGAAGTAGTTAAATTGCAGACACAGTTATAAAAAATCATGATCCACAATCATTCTGTCCTGATTTAATTTATGAGAGAACGTATTATAATCTAGCAAATAACTTTGTCTATAGAGATTTGTATTTTTTCAGAGGTGTGCTTTTGAGGATGACGTACACATAGGCCAGTTATAAATGTGTTGATCACTCCTGAAATTCTGCTCCATAAGTTTTTGTCCTGCTGCAAATGGTATTGTATCAGTTTTTAACATCCTGTGTTTTTCTTTCATGTGTTTAGTATCACACAGATTATAATTTGCCATTTATTTATTTTTTATATTAGTCATTTTTATTTGCATTTATATTTTAAAGATTTATTGTTTGGTAACAGTTTGAAGGGTCTAGAACTGTTCTTTCTTAGATTTTATTTAAGACCAGTCTCCTGACATGAATTCCATGGTGTCCCTTGAGAATGCAACATTCATTCGCCCCCCAACATTTTACATCAGTGGATTGTACAACATGCCATATGCAAAATATTATTATGTGTTTTTGTGTTTTGTGTACGCTGTGACTGTTTTAGGGAATTCTTTTATAATGGGCACTATATACCTGACACGCACTCTGCACACAGCAAAGTATATAGCTGTCTTCAACTTGGCCTTGTCTGATCTGTGTGGAAGCTCTGCTGTTATTCCAAAGTATGCAGACATGTTTCTGCGTGAGAACCAGTACATATCTTATGAAGACTGTCTGGCAAGCTTTTATATTGTTTTTCTTTTCATAATAATGCAGTCCTTTACTCTGCTTGCTTTGTCCTTTGACAGAGTAATTGCTATATGTTTTCCTCTGAGGTATCATGCTATTGTCACTAAAACCACAATGACTCTGATCATTGGTGTTATGTGGATCATCTCTGCGACTATTATGTCTGTTTCTGTAGCTCTGATTACCAGACTGTCCTTCTGTAGATCTACTACAGTTGACAGTTATTTATGTGATCATGGTCCCATCTACAGACTAGCCTGCAATGATAATTTTCCTAGTTACATTATGGCCAAAGTCTATATTGCTGTTGTGCTTTGCCTTCCATTGATACTGATAGCTTTCTCATATGTTTGTATTGGTGTTGCATTGCTTAAGATCTCACATGGTGCTGAACGAATGAAAGCTGTGAAAACCTGCACTTCCCACCTCATATTAGTGGCCATGTATTATCTACCAATCCTTAGCATTTATATTGCTGCTGGTACAACATACCTACATCCAAACACTAGAATAATCAACTCAGCTCTAGCACAAACAGTTCCACCCATGTTAAACCCCATCATATATACTCTGAAGACAGAGGAGGTATTGCAGTCTATTAAAGTACTCTACAAACAAATCAAGGTAAACTTTGTAATGGAAGATCCTGTGAAAAGTGATGTGAAGAATTAAAATGGTATAATAACTGTAGTTTAATCTATTGGTATAAAGAAGAGAATTCTCCACTGTATATTTTTACAGAGCTGAAAGCCTCAAAGGCATTTCTTCAGGCTGGTATTGTTATTACCTTTTTATTATTAATAGAACATCCTCATTGCTGTTTGTAGTTTGATGTACTGTAAACTAATAGATCTGAATGAAGTTAGAACATTTATTTTTGTTAGCTTTCAGGTAGATATTTGAATTTTAAAAAATTTAATAAATGTGTATAAATGTAATATTGTATAAAATATGTTTAAATCCTGTGGCGGTACTTAAGGTTTCAGTTTCTGCTTACATTATTTACAGGAGCAGTTGACAATTCAAGAAACACAGAATACAATATAAAAATAAACTTTATTTTATTCAACTCAAAAAATGACATTGAAAGAATCATTCAAAGTATTTATTTAGGTTGAATAAAACTAGCCAATTTACCTGTTACCACATGAAGTAATTTTTTTGGGTTGATCTGATGAGCCATTTTTAGAGTGTATTTTCTGTGTCTTAGTGATTTATGTAACATGTTACTGGCTGCTACTATATTGGTCAATATTTGTTATTATATTATAGTAACCTTAGTTATTATATCAGTTAATGCATGTTACTATATTAGTCAATCTGTCCATTTGTTTTGTAAATGTACTTTATCCAATGGTAACTACTGCTGGAACAACCCGTTTCTCCTTATGTTTCTTCATTAATAATGAATCATAACATGTTATTTATTGATTGTTTGATGTCATTGGAATATTATGAATAGCTCACAACCTAAGGACACATAGGCACATACAGAAAGAGAAGGGGCTGAAGAGTGTGGCTTGTCGTTTAAGGCTACATCCTGACAATTCCTGAAAAAGAGGAAACATGCAAATAACATCACAAAAAGAGATCAACATAGGCAACGATTAAGTAAAAGAAAATTAGCTATTTACAGATAGATAGATAGATAGATAGATAGATAGAACTTTATTGATCCTGAAGGGAAATTGCGGTGTTTCAGTAGCAAGTCGTATAATTGCACATAAACTTACATGTACTATGCAGAAAAGTAGAAAATAGAAATAAATCCAGACATACATTAAAGTACAAGAGAAATAAAATAAAAGTATATCTATTTGCATATTTACATAGCATATAAGACAGATTTGTTGTATTTACATGACAGCAGGCACTAAGTGGTATGAGGTAGTCTAAAAGCACAATGAGTATAGGCATAACTAGGAGTTGCTGCAATATTACAGTGTAAAGTGTGCAGTGAGAGTGTCATTACAGTAGCAGTTATGATATATTGCACAGTGTGTATTAACATGAGAGGTGATATAGTGATCTTCAGCACAGTCCAGACAGCAGAATATCAGTACCATCTCTGCAGTAAGAAGACTCGTTGTAGAGCCTTATAGCAGTGGGTAAGATAGATCTCACATGTCGCTCTTTAACACAGCACAGCTAGTGCAGTGTAGCATGCAGAGGGTGTGAGGTGTTGTCCAAGTTGGCTAACAGCTTGTTGAGCATCCTCAGTTCTGCCACAACCTTCAAAGAGTCCAGTTGGACTCCTGCAACAGAGCCAGACTTCCTAATAAGTTTGTTTATTTTGTTCAGAGCACTTTTGTTAATGCTGCTGCCCCAGCACACAACAGCATAGAATAAAGCATTGGCTTCAACAGACTCAAAGAATGTCCATAGGAGCTTAGTGCACACACCAAAAGACCTCAGCCTCCTCAGGAAGTAGAGACGGCTTTGGCCTCTCTTGTACACTGTGAGAGTGTTACAGCTCCAGTCCAGCTTGTTGTCCAAGTGCACACCCAGATATTTGTATGTCCCAACCACCTCCACATCAACTCCAGCAATGGTGACTGGTGACAAGGCAGGTTTGGACTTCCTGAAGTCCAGCACCATCTCCTTAGTCTTACTGATGTTTAGCTGCAGCTGGTTCAGCTTACACCAGTCAACAAAATCCTTCATCAGCTTCCTGTATTCCTCCTTCTGTCCATTCCTTGTGCACCCCATAATGGCCATGTCATCCGTGAATTTCTGCAGATGACATGACTCTGTGTTGTACCTGAAGTCAGAGGTGTACAGTTTGAACAGAACCATCGGTAGGAACGGAAGGAACCATCTGGCTTTGGGACTAAAACCACAGGACATACACACTTATGCAGGAAAGCTTGTGGAAACAAGTTGCCAGAAAAAATGAGGATTTGCTGTGCTGTGAAAATCAGGCATTTATTATGGCAGATGGGCAAGAGAGCAAAGCAGTGGGCAAATTTCCTCTAGTTGTCAAGCTCCATGATGTGTCCTACAAACTTGATGTGTATGTCCTGCCAGTGTCCAACACAGCATCACCATTGGCTCTGTATGGGGACAATGAGAAGAGAGGGCACTCCTTGCACTGTAGCAAGATCGCCGTCACCAAAATGCTTTTCCCCACCCTTTTTTGGTGGTTTCTTGACTTGGCGTTCTCCTGAGCTGACGTCTTGCACTCTGCTCCAGTAGCCTTTTCAGAAAGCCCAATCTTTGTCTATCATTGATCCAGTCCTGATGAGCTGATCAACTCTGTTGATACTATACCCCTTAATCCACTAGCCAGCCGAGGATTACAGCCGTTGAGAATCCTCTGGGCCTCTGGCATTTCTGGGTGCCACTTCAAGCAAAGTGCCCTGTAGTCATAAGCAAAATCTCTTAGCCTCTGGTTTGGGGCTTGCACCATGGCATGGTACTGCTCCTCGATTTCTGCAGTATAATCTTCTGACAGAAAAGCTTCCAAAAAGGCAGTTTTGAACATAGGCCAGTTTTTAATTTTGCTTTTTGTGGCCGGCCACCAACTTCGAGCTGGACCCTGTAATACACCATTGAGTGACATCAGATGAGCTTGTGGATTCACCAAACTTCGGAAAGTCCATACGAATAGGTGGTACAGATGGTGGACTCAGAGCCATAGAGCTGGCTTCAGTGGGAAATGATTTCACAGCAGGGGTGGATGTTGTGAGGGGCTTTACAAGCTTCCGCAGCATCTGCATGAGGTTTCTCTCAATTTTTCCTCCCACACACGATCAAGACGATGGAGACAGTCAACAATTGTGGGGTCAAAATGGCTAAACCTTTCATCTATATACTCCTTCCCGTTGACAGACAGTTTGCAGACCGTTTCTCTTAGCCCTTCTTCCCCACTGAGGGAGGAATCAACCACATCTTTAAGTCGTCCTAATGCTTCTACTCTCTCAGTGAGTTTGTGAAGTCTCTCTCCCAACAAGCCAAGCTTATTGCTAACATCATCATCATCATCATCTTCATGTTGGGCAACAGATAGTTTCAGATCATCCAAATATAACTGTTCAAGTAGGCTAGAAACCTCAGTGATATCCCCACGTGGCTGCCTCTTTGTTAAATGCTGAAGGGGTCTATCTTGTTCTTCAGCCACCTCCATTTTGCGAAAAGGAGGACCTTGGATATCCTAGGTATACAAACCTATGAAGGTATGTAAGTGTATATGACTGAGATTATGTGTGCATTACAAGTGTAGATGTTACTGATGTATTAGTTTTGCTCTAAATAAAGCTAGGAACAAAGCTAGCAATGTACAATAGCCTGGTATGAGCTAAACAAACTGTTACCCCCAAATGTATGCTGTATGTGACCAGCCTCACAAAACAACCAAACAACAAATAACAACAAATCAAAAATGTGTTTGATATGCTTAAACTGTGCAGAAGTGAGCTCAAAAGAGAACCTTACGGCCAGAATACCTCGCCGTATGGGCCACCATATGTGAAATGCACCCTGTATTATCACACCGTTTAATAAATGGAACCGTGATACAGAGAGATTTGCTTATTGTGGTTCCACAGGGAATGCTCTTACAAACACCTTTTAAGGTCAGGGCACCGTAATATATCACTCTCAGTTGAGCTCAATTTTCCACAGCAGCTGCAGTATTTAATGATCTACTTACAAGTGTTTCCTCCCCTAAATACCCAAAAAAGTGATGTATATACACATGTACATAAACATACAAATACAATATATACAGTTCACTCGTTGGCAATAACATCAATATTGGGATTCAACAATCCCGTATTTTAGCGTATGCAGTTCCACAAGCGAGAAGTATGTAAGGGAGAGAATGGTGAGCAATAAACGCACAGAGACATGGCAGTCTCGAGTTCCAAGCCAGGTTGCTCACCTCCTCGTCGGCTTTAATAGCAGTGCGAGTCCGTGGTTACTGCTTTGTCCAACTCTGATTAGCATTTGTGGAAAAAAAAGTTACCAACAGCAAAAGTCGTGCGCACAACTGCAAACAGTGAACAAAAAGCAGAGAAAATAGATCCAAGGGAGAAACTGCCCACGCTCATTCACCATGCCGGTATATCTCTCTCTCCCGCCATGTTCTCACTTCCTTGTTTTGTGTTTGTCTCTGTCCTCTGATTGGCCAAATGTCCCATGACGTAGTGAGTATCACAGGGTGCTTAAAGTCCATAGAAAAAAGCTCAGAATTGCCCTCTCTTCAGGTAGTTCATAATTAATGCTCTTATTTATATAACAAATAACAAAACAATTTTAAATGTGCATTCAGTGTGCTCATCACAGTGTCATTAGAGCAACAATAAAAGCCCAGGAAATATTTTCAATCAAAAAGGCATCAAATATGATGATCCTATGACCTTTTGGATATGAGTTAAATTCTGTCAGAATCTGCATTTCCATACTGTGTGTGTCAGAATAAAGGTTGCAGCGGCCTTTTAAAAAAAAATCACAAATAAATTTTTAAATAACTTACAAGGAGATTTGTTTTTTTATTTACAAAAAATGTCCCTCTACATTTGACCTTTTTTCCTCTGCTGCTTCTATTTAAGCTGACACAAAGCATTCAACATGGCTAAATGTGGATGACTGGAAGGCAGGGTTTAATTAAACCATTCAGTTCAGATCTGACTGAGTGTCTTTCTTACTCTAAACACTTCTGAAGTAGTTAAATTGCAGACACAGTTATAAAAAATCATGATCCACAATCATTCTGTCCTGATTTAATTTATGAGAGAACGTATTATAATCTAGCAAATAACTTTGTCTATAGAGATTTGTATTTTTTCAGAGGTGTGCTTTTGAGGATGACGTACACATAGGCCAGTTATAAATGTGTTGATCACTCCTGAAATTCTGCTCCATAAGTTTTTGTCCTGCTGCAAATGGTATTGTATCAGTTTTTAACATCCTGTGTTTTTCTTTCATGTGTTTAGTATCACACAGATTATAATTTGCCATTTATTTATTTTTTATATTAGTCATTTTTATTTGCATTTATATTTTAAAGATTTATTGTTTGGTAACAGTTTGAAGGGTCTAGAACTGTTCTTTCTTACATTTTATTTAAGACCAGTCTCCTGACATGAATTCTGTGGTGTCCCTTGAGAATGCAACATTCATTCGCCCCCCAACATTTTACATCAGTGGATTGTATAACATGCCATATGCAAAATATTATTATGTGTTTTTGTGTTTTGTGTACGCTGTGACTGTTTTAGGGAATTCTTTTATAATGGGCACTATATACCTGACACGCACTCTGCACACAGCAAAGTATATAGCTGTCTTCAACTTGGCCTTGTCTGATCTGTGTGGAAGCTCTGCTGTTATTCCAAAGTATGCAGACATGTTTCTGCGTGAGAACCAGTACATATCTTATGAGGACTGCCTGGCAAGCTTTTATATTGTTTTTCTTTTCATAATAATGCAGTCCTTTACTCTGCTTGCTTTGTCCTTTGACAGAGTAATTGCTATATGTTTTCCTCTGAGGTATCATGCTATTGTCACCAAAACCACAATGACTCTGATCATTGGTGTTATGTGGATCATCTCTGCGACTATTATGTCTGTTTCTGTAGCTCTGATTACCAGACTGTCCTTCTGTAGATCTACTACAGTTGACAGTTATTTATGTGATCATGGTCCCATCTACAGACTAGCCTGCAATGATAATTTTCCTAGTTCCATTATGGCCAAAGTCTATATTGTTGTTGTGCTTTGCCTTCCATTGATACTGATAGCTTTCTCATATGTTTGTATTGGTGTTGCATTGCTTAAGATCTCACATGGTGCTGAACGAATGAAAGCTGTGAATACCTGCACTTCCCACCTCATATTAGTGGCCATGTATTATCTACCAATCCTTAGCATTTATATGGTTGCTGGTGCAACATACCTACATCCAAACACTAGAATAATCAACTCAGCTCTAGCACAAACAATTCCACCCATGTTAAACCCCATCATATATACTCTGAAGACAGAGGAGGTATTGCAGTCTATTAAAGTACTCTACAAACAAATCAAGGTAAACTTTGTAATGGAAGATCCTGTGAAAAGTGATGTGAAGAATTAAAATGGTATAATAACTGTAGTTTAATCTATTGGTATAAAGAAGAGAATTCTCCACTGTATATTTTTACAGAGCTGAAAGCCTCAAAGGCATTTCTTCAGGCTGGTATTGTATTTACTTTTTTATTATTAATTGAACATCCTCATTGCTGTTTGTAGTTTGATGTACTGTAAACTAATAGATCTGAATGAAGTTAGAACATTTATTTTTGTTAGCTTTCAGGTAGATATTTAAATGAAAAAAATTAAATAAATGTGTATAAATGTAATATTGTATAAAATATGTTTAAATCCTGTGGCGGTACTTAAGGTTTCAGTTTCTGCTTACATTATTTACAGGAGCAGTTGACAATTCAAGAAACACAGAATACAATATAAAAATAAACTTTAAAGCTGATTTTTGCAGGTGGAGTCTTTTGTGCATGGTGTTCTTTTTTCAAATTACCTCTGAAGTCTAAATCTTGAGTAAGTATTTAATTACTTATATTTAATTTAGATTTCACAGTTTGAACCTTAAAGAAAAAGACATTTTTTCTCCTACTTGTAGAAGGGCTTTCATACAAAAATCAAGTGAGTTAAACAGATGGTTATATTGTGCTTTGTATATATTGATCACAAAGCTGTGTCTGAGTTCATTTGCATGGTAGGACTTTAGTTAAGAAGATTTTTAAAAACCTCCCTAATTAACTGAAGTACTTTAGGGATATACAGCCCAGAATGATCAGCACAGAAAAAAGCCTGACATGCTGCTTGACTGTTCCGATATGAAAACATGCTCATTCCGTTTTCAGATTAGGCCCCTCTGAAGCACATGGATTATTACTGTATTGTTCAATCTTTCACTTTATCCATTAAATATATATCTTACTTTTCCTTCATCTCATGTTTGTTATTCCATTATGAAGTATCACGACACATACTTTGTTATTAATACGCTGCAAAAAAATGTCTCGGCAGATGAACCTAAAAAATTACTTCACGTGGTAACAAACAGTTGAACTAGTTTTATTCAACTCAAAAAATGACATTGAAAGAATCATTCAAAGTATTTATTTAGGTTGAATAAAACTAGCCAATTTATCTGTTACCACATGAAGTAATTTTTTTGGGTTGATCTGATGAGCCATTTTTACAGTGTATTTTCTGTGTCTTAGTGATTTATGTAACATGTTACTGGCTGCTACTATATTAGTCAATATTTGTTATTATATTATAGTAACCTTAGTTATTATATCAGTTAATGCATGTTACTATATTAGTCAATCTGTCCATTTGTTTTGTAAATGTACTTTATCCAATGGTAACTACTGCTGGAACAACCCGTTTCTCCTTATGTTTCTTCATTAATAATGAATCATAACATGTTATTTTTTACAGATAATTACTATATTTGTTCAAGATTTGTTCACACATAGTTACAAGGTTACTAGGGAACCAAATTGTAAAGTGTTACCCAGTTACTTCATTCAAACAAATCTCTCCTTCCACCATACCATGAAGATAGGTAGAATATCACCCCTCAGGGTTGTTATGGGGCATGTACAAACACAATTTGAGCAATGCAGATAAAAACAAAGCAGTGATTTGTAAATCCACTTTGACCTCTATTTAAATGAAAGCAGTACAAATACAAAATACTAATGAGTGCAGTTGTAATGGTATATGTGCTATCTGTTGCATGCTATTTGGTGTGCTAGCATTCGAGTTGGCATAATAATGCAGTGTGAAACCTGAGCCATTTAGATTTTAGCTTTATTTATAATCACTACAGCAACAAATCAAATATACTGGAAATACAATACACTCACATATATTGATTAATACACTTTAAAATTTAGTTTTAAACTAAATGTTAAAAAATGACGTATGACATTGTTATCTCATAACACTGCAGCCTCGATTGAACTTGAAGTTGCCTACCAAAATGGTGGCAGCATGATTGTTTGATGTCATTGGAATATTATGAATAGCTCACAACCTAAGGACACATAGGCACATACAGAAAGAGAAGGGGCTGAAGAGTGTGGCTTGTCGTTTAAGGCTACATCCTGACAATTCCTGAAAAAGGGGAAACATGCAAATAACATCACAAAAAGAGATCAACATAGGCAACGATTAATTAAAAGAAAAATCATCTATTTACAGATAGATAGATAGATAGATAGATAGATAGATAGAACTTTATTGATCCTGAAGGGAAATTGCGGTGTTTCTGTAGCAAGTCGTATAATTGCACATAAATTTACATGTACTATGCAGAAAAGTAGAAAATAGAAATAAATCTAGACATACGTTAAAGTACAAGAGAAATAAAATAAAAGTATATCTATTTGCATATTTACATAGCATATAAGACAGATTTGTTGTACTTACATGATAGCAGGCACTAAGTGGTATGAGGTAGTCTAAAAGCACAATGAGTATAGGCATAACTAGGAGTTGCTGCAATATTACAGTGTAAAGTGCGCAGAAAGAGTGTCATTACAGTAGCAGTTATGATATATTGCACAGTGTGTATTAACATGAGAGGTGATATAGTGATGTGGTTCAGCACAGTCCAGACAGCAGAATATCAGTACCATCTCTGCAGTAAGAAGACTCGTTGTAGAGCCTTATAGCAGTGGATAAGAAAGATCTCACATGTCGCTCTTTAACACAGCACAGCTAGCGCAGTGTAGCATGCAGAGGGTGTGAGGTGTTGTCCAAGTTGGCTAACAGCTTGTTGAGCATCCTCAGTTCTGCCACAACCTTCAAAGAGTCCAGTTGGACTCCTGCAACAGAGCCAGACTTTCTAATAAGTTTGTTTATTTTGTTCAGAGCACTTTTGTTAATGCTGCTGCCCCAGCATAGAATAAAGCATTGGCTTCAACAGACTCAAAGAATGTCCATAGGAGCTTAGTGCACACACCAAAAGACCTCAGCCTCCTCAGGAAGTAGAGACGGCTTTGGCCTCTCTTGTACACTGTGAGAGTGTTACAGCTCCAGTCCAGCTTGTTGTCCAAGTGCACACCCAGATATTTGTATGTCCCAACCACCTCCACATCAACTCCAGCAATGGTGACTGGTGACAAGGCAGGTTTGGACTTCCTGAAGTCCAGCACCATCTCCTTAGTCTTACTGATGTTTAGCTGCAGCTGGTTCAGCTTACACCAGTCAACAAAATCCTTCATCAGCTTCCTGTATTCCTCCTTCTGTCCATTCCTTGTGCACCCCATAATGGCCATGTCATCCGTGAATTTCTGCAGATGACATGACTCTGTGTTGTACCTGAAGTCAGAGGTGTACAGTTTGAACAGAACCATCGGTAGGAACGGAAGGAACCATCTGGCTTTGGGACTAAAACCACAGGACATACACACTTATGCAGGAAAGCTTGTGGAAACAAGTTGCCAGAAAAAATGAGGATTTGCTGTGCTGTGAAAATCAGGCATTTATTATGGCAGATGGGCAAGAGAGCAAAGCAGTGGGCAAATTTCCTCTAGTTGTCAAGCTCCATGATGTGTCCTACAAACTTGATGTGTATGTCCTGCCAGTGTCCAACACAGCATCACCATTGGCTCTGTATGGGGACAATGAGAAGAGAGGGCACTCCTTGCACTGTAGCAAGATCGCCGTCACCAAAATGCTTTTCCCCACCCTTTTTTGGTGGTTTCTTGACTTGGCGTTCTCCTGAGCTGACGTCTTGCACTCTGCTCCAGTAGCCTTTTCAGAAAGCCCAATCTTTGTCTATCATTGATCCAGTCCTGATGAGCTGATCAACTCTGTTGATACTATACCCCTTAATCCACTAGCCAGCCGAGGATTACAGCCGTTGAGAATCCTCTGGGCCTCTGGCATTTCTGGGTGCCACTTCAAGCAAAGTGCCCTGTAGTCATAAGCAAAATCTCTTAGCCTCTGGTTTGGGGCTTGCACCATGGCATGGTACTGCTCCTCGATTTCTGCAGTATAATCTTCTGACAGAAAAGCTTCCAAAAAGGCAGTTTTGAACATAGGCCAGTTTTTAATTTTGCTTTTTGTGGCCGGCCACCAACTTCGAGCTGGACCCTGTAATACACCATTGAGTGACATCAGATGAGCTTGTGGATTCACCAAACTTCGGAAAGTCCATACGAATAGGTGGTACAGATGGTGGACTCAGAGCCATAGAGCTGGCTTCAGTGGGAAATGATTTCACAGCAGGGGTGGATGTTGTGAGGGGCTTTACAAGCTTCCGCAGCATCTGCATGAGGTTTCTCTCAATTTTTCCTCCCACACACGATCAAGACGATAGAGACAGTCAGCGATTGTGGGGTCAAAATGGCTAAACCTTTCATCTATATACTCCTTCCCGTTGATAGACAGTTTGCAGACCGTTTCTCTTAGCCCTTCTTCCCCACTGAGGGAGGAATCAACCACATCTTTAAGTCGTCTTTCTAATGCTTCTACTCTCTCAGTGAGTTTGTGAAGTCTCTCTCCCAACAAGCCAAGCTCATTGCTAACATCATCATCATCTTCATGTTGGGCAACAGATGGTTTCAGATCATCCAAATATAACTGTTCAAGTAGGCTAGAAACCTCAGTGATATCCCCACGTGGCTGCCCCTTTGTTAAATGCTGAGGGGTCTATCTTGTTCTTCTGCCACCTCCATTTTGCGAAAAGGAGGGCCTTGGATATCCTAGGTATACAAACGTATGAAGGTATGTAAGTGTATATGACTGAGATTATGTGTGCATTACAAGTGTAGATGTTACTGATGTATTAGTTTTGCTCTAAATAAAGCTAGGAACAAAGCTAGCAATGTACAATAGCCTGGTATGAGCTAAACAAACTGTTACCCCCAAATGTATGCTGTATGTGACCAGCCTCACAAAACAACCAAACTCAGAAAAAAACAAGAAATAACAACAAATCAAAAATGTGTTTGATATGCTTAAACTGTGCAGAAGTGAGCTCAAAAGAGAACCTTACGGCCAGAATACGTCGCCGTATGGGCCACCATATGTAAAATGCACCCTGTATTATCACACCGTTTAATAAATGGAACCGTGATACAGAGAGATTTGCTTATTGTGGTTCCACAGGGAATGCTCTTACAAACACCTTTTAAGGTCAGGGCACCGTAATATATCACTCTCAATTGAGCTCAATTTTCCACAGCAGCTGCAGCATTTAATGATCTACTTACAAGTGTTTCCTCCCCTAAACACCCAAAAAAGTGATGTATATACAAATGTACATAAACATACAAATACAATATATACAGTTCGCTCGTTGACAATAACATCAATATTGGGATTCAGCAATCCCGTATTTTAGCGTATGCAGTTCCACAAGCGAGAAGTATGTAAGGGAGAGAATGGTGAGCAATAAACGCACAGAGACATGGCGGTCTCAAGTTCCAAGCCAGGTTGCTCACCCCCTCGTCGGCTTTAATAGCAGTGCGAGTCCGTGGTTACTGCTTTGTCCAACTCTGATTAGCGTCCGTGGAAAAAAAAGGTGCCAACAGCAAAAGTCGTGCTCACAACTGCAAACAGTGAACAAAAAGCAGAGAAAATAGATCCAAGGGAGAAACTGTTATTGCATCAATGTCCTTACCATGTGATTCACACTGGACATCCCATTGTGTAGCCTCCAGACAGCCCCTCAGTGATTCTACAGCCTCAGGTGACCACTTCCTCACTGTCCTTGTGGTCACTGCCTGTCTCTGAACCAGGGATTTATAGCACGAGTAGAGGTGAACCAGGTTATGGTCTGAACGATCCAGTTGGGGGAGAGCTGTGGATTTATATGCTTCTTTGACATTGGTATACAGCAGGTCCAGAGTCTTGTTCTCTCTCGTCATGAACAAACTGGCTAAAAGTGGGCAGACATGATGAGAGGGTAACATGATTGAAGTCTCCAGACACTGTGATGAATGCACTAGGGCTCTGGTTTTGCACCCTTGCAATGGTTGAGTGGATGACATCACACCCAGCGCCCGCGTTAGCAGAAGGTGGAATGTACACAGCACACAGAATGGCGTGAGAAAACTCGTATGGGAGATAGTACAGATGCATGGGTACAACCCACAGTTCAGTATCCAGCTTACAAATTACTTCTTTAACTGTGTTGTGACCAGGATTTCACCATCTGTTATTCACAAGGACAATATAGATATTCATGAGTAATATGAGTTGATAGAAGACTAGTTAGATGTGGAAAAAGTTTATTATTATTTATTTTATATTTTAGTAATTAGTGTTTTCTTACAGTATTCTTTTAACATTTACAATTAGACACATTTTGGGTCATTTTTAGTTTCTGGTGGGTTTTGGGCAAACTTTGGGGTGTCCATTCAACTGTGGCCAGGTCTTCTGGTCTTGTACGGCAGTCATAAAGTTACTTTTTTGTGTTCACCTGACTTAGTTCTGTGCTTTTACTGTGTTTTAAATCAAACATTTCTTCTCTCTTTGTAATGCCTGTCTAATGTATGTTATTATACCACACAATTTCTGCACATGCAAAATTACAATTAAAGCTAAAATAAAAGTTAAAAAGTGATGGTGATGGAACATATAGAGACATCTAGCATGGGAGGTGCCATCTTATATAAGAGAAGCATGATGCTGCCTTTATTGTTGGGCTTCTCAGTGATGAAGTTCAGAACAGATTTCAGATTGGTGAGCACCTTATTATTGATTGGTGTCATCAGAGTAACAAAATTAGCCCAATAAATTTTCTCTATCAAAAAGGTTTTTATAACAAAAAAAAAATGATGACCTCATGACCTTTTGGTTTTAAATTAAATTTTAGTCAGAAACCACATCTCATATTGTGGGTGTTAGGGTGAGGGCTACAGTGGCTTTTTCTGATTTGAAATAAAACCTTTAGTTAAAGTGATCAAAAATAACTTAAAATTGTTACAAAAAACAGTCCCTCACAATTTGGACTTTCTCTTCCCATTGCCTGCTTTTATACTGACTGGGTGCCTGTCTTACTTTGAACAGTGCCAGAGTGGTTACATTGCAGACACAGCAATAATAACCCAAATCCATAATCATTCTGTCCTGATATATTATTTATTACGCTACTTTATGAGAGAATGTATTGCAGTTTAACATAAAGCCTCGTCTATAGAGAGTTGAGTGTTTTTTTTTTAGAGGTGTGCTTTTCAGGATGACGTTAACATTGGTCAATTATAAATGTGCTTGATCGTTGCTGAAATTCTACTCCAGGTCTTGTCCTAGTGGAGATGGTATTCTATCAATTTTACATACTTGTGCTCTTGTTTCAAATGTGTTGATTAGTTTTATGAAAATTATCTTTTTCTATTTATTTTTGATATTATTCTGTCTCTTAATCTTTTTTATATATAAATACATTTTGATACGTATTAATGTGAAGAACTGTTTGAAGTGTCTAGAACTGTTCTTTATTCCATTTTATTTAAGACCAGTCTTCTCCTGATATGACATCCATGGTGTTCAAAGAGAATGCAACATTCATTCGCCCCCCAACATTTTACATCAGTGGATTGTACAACATGCCACATGCAAAATATTATTATATGTTTTTGTGTTTTGTGTACGCTGTGACTGTTTTAGGGAATTCTTTTATAATGGGTACTATATACCTGGCACGCACTCTGCACACAGCAAAGTATATAGCTGTCTTCAACTTGGCCTTGTCTGATCTGTGTGGAAGCTCTGCTATTATTCCAAAGTATGCAGACATGTTTCTGCGTGAGAACCAGTACATATCTTATGAGGACTGTTTGACAAGCATGTTTTTTGTTTTTCTTTTCATAATAATGCAGTCCTTTACTCTGCTTGCTTTGTCCTTTGACAGAGTAATTGCTATATGTTTTCCTCTGAGGTATCATGCTATTGTCACTAAAACCACAATGACTCTGATCATTGGTGTTATGTGGATCATCTCGGCGACTATTATTGGTGTTTCTGTAGCTCTGATTACCAGACTGTCCTTCTGTAGATCTACTACAGTTGACAGTTATTTATGTGATCATGGTCCCATCTACAGACTAGCCTGCAATGATAATTTTCCTAGTTCTGTTATGGGCAAAGTCTGTATTGCTGTTGTGCTTTGCCTTCCATTGATACTGATAGCTTTCTCATATGTTTGTATTGGTGTTGCATTGCTTAAGATCTCACATGGTGCTGAACGAATAAGAGCTGTGAAAACCTGCACTTCCCACCTCATATTAGTGGCCATGTATTATCTACCAATCCTTAGCATTTATATGGCTGCTGTTACAACATACCTACATCCAAACACTAGAATAATCAACTCAGCTCTAGCACAAACAATTCCACCCATGTTAAACCCCATCATATATACTCTGAAGACAGAGGAGGTATTGCAGTCTATTAAAGTACTCTACAAACAAATCAAGGTGAACTTTGCAATGGAAGATCCTGTGAAAAGTGTTGTGAAGAATTAAAATGGTAGAATAACTGTAGTTTAGTCTATTGGTATAAAGAAAAGAATTCTCCACTGTATATTTTTACAGAGCTGAATGCCTTAAAGGCATTCTTCTGGCTGGTAAAGTATTAATTTTTTTATTATTAATAGAACATCCTCATCGCTGTTTGTTGTCACGCATCCTCCGAGTACCTCGTTGGATTCTGACTTGATCTTCCAGAATCCTCTGGGAGATCACATGACTTCCACACAGTCAACAAACGCTGACACTAACCTAGACTCAACCTCCCAGGATTCTCTGGGAGGTCACCTGACTCCTCACATGACTTGACTTATATCAGCGCTCTCGCTCTCCCGAATTCTAATGTGTGTCACCTGTGTTACTGATCATATGACAAACCTAGTTTAGTTTATAAGCCTGGGCTTTAGCATAGGGACTTTGCGAGGTATTGTATCCACTGCGTGATCTACTGAGCGTTCATTTCATTGTATGTTTATCCTGTATGACCTTCACTTTTCATTTCTCGACTTTGCCTTTTTTGCTCTGCCCTTTGGATTATTAGCCTTTGTGTATGATTACTGATTTTTGACCTTTTGCATGTATTCCCGACTATGTTTTTGACTTTCCCTTTTTGGACATTTCGCCTGGTGTTATGTTTGTGTGTTTGTTTCTCTTGTGCTTTCTGGAATTGACCCATGCTTTAGATTGTGATTCTATAAGTAAAGCCTCCTTTGTGTTTTACATCTGTGAGCATCTGAATCTGCTTGGCATGTTACATTTGTAGTTTAATGTACTGTAAACTAATGGTTCTTTATGAAGTTAGAACATTTATTTTTGTTAGCTTTGAGGTAGATATTTGAATAAAGAAATTTGAATAAATATCTATAAATGTACCATTGTATAAAATATGTTTAAATCCCAAGGTGGTCCTTAAGGTTTGCCAATTCAAGAAACACATGATACAGTACAAAAATAAAGCTGAAAACAAATTTTTGCAGGTGGAGTCTTTTGTGCATGGTGTTCTTTTTGCAAATTATCTTGCAAGTCTAAATCTTGAGTAAGTATTTTACTATTTAGATTAAATTAGTCACAGTTTGAACCTTAAAGAGAAAGAGAAATGTATATATTAATCAGTCAGTTTATTTGCACAGAAGGACTTTAGTTAAGAAGATTTAAAAAAATAAACTCACTGATTATCTTAAGTACTTTAGGGATACACAGTCCAGAATGGTCAGCACAGAAAAACAGCCTGACATGATGCTTGATTGTTCTGAGATAAACTTTTTTCGGTTTGCCCCCCTGTAGCTTTCAGCTCTTCACATAAACAGGTCTGCAAATTAGTCCCCAACTAGTTAAAACATGATCATTCAGTTTTCAGATTAGGCCACTCTGAAACACATGGATTATTACTGTATTGTTGAATCGTTCACTTTTTCATTAACTGTATTTGTACTTTACCTTCAACTCATATTTGTTATTCTGCTACTATATTAGTTAATATTTGTTATTATATTACAATAACCTTAGCTATTATATTAGTTAATGCATACTATATTAGTTAATCTGTCCATTCATTCAATGTACTTTATCCAATGGTAACTACTGCTGGAACAACCAATTCCTCCTTATGTTTCTTGATTAATAAAGAAGGATAACATGTTACTTATTACTGATAATTACTATATTTGTTCAAGATTTGTTCACTCATAGTTACAAGGTAACTAGGAAACCAAATTGTAAAGTGTTACCCACTTACTTCATTCAAACAAACATCTTCTTCCACCATACCATGAAGACAGGTGGAATATCACCCATCAGGGATGTTATGGGACGTGTTCAAACACAGTTTGAGCAATGCAAATAAAAACAAAGCAGTGATTCGTAAATCCACTTTGACCTGCATTTCAATCAAAGCAGTACAAAGGCACGATACTAATGAGTGCAGTTGTAATGGTATATGCATCTTCTGCATGCTATTTAGTGTGATAATATTCAAGTTGGGATAATAATGCCCTGGGAAACCTGAGCCATTTAGAATTTATCTTTTGTTTGTTATCACTGTAGCAACAAATCAAATAAAATATACTAAAAATACAAAACACTGAAATATATTGGTTAATACATTTTAAAATTGGGTTTTAAATTAAACGTTCAAAAAATTATGTATGACATTGTTATCTCATGACAAACCGCCACTGCAGCCTCGAGTGAACTTGAAGTTGCCTACCAAAATGGTGGCAGCATGATTGCATGATGCCATTGGAATATTATGAATAGCTCACAACCTAAGGACACATAGGCACATACAGAAAAAGAAGGGGCTGAAGAGTGTGGCTTGTCGCTTAAGGCTACATCCTGTCAATTCTTGAAGGAGGGCATACATGCAAATAACACCACAAAAAGAGATCAACATAGGCAACTACTAATTAAAAGAAAAATGTTATTTTTACAAGGACAATATGGGTATACATGAGTAATATGAGTTGGTAGAAGACTAGGTGGATGTGGATAAACTATTTTATATTTTAATAATTAGTGTTTTCTTACAGTATTCTTTTAACATTTACAATTAGACACAGTTTGGGTCATTTTCAGTTTCTGGTGGGTTTTAGGCAAACTTTGGGGTGTCCATTCAGCTTAGGCTGAGCCTTCTGGTCTTGTACGGTAGTCATAAAATTACTTTTTTCTGTTTACCTGACTTGATTTTGTGCTTTTACTGTGTTTTAAATAAAAATTTTCTTCTCTCTTTGTAATGCCTGTCTACTGTATGTTATAATACCATACGATTTCTGTACATGCAAAATTACAATTAAAGCTAAAATAAATTTTAAAAACTGATGGTGATGGGTGGAGCATATAGAGACGTCTAGCATGGGAGGTGCCATCTTATATAAGAGAAGCATGATGCTGCCTTTATTGTTGGGCTTCTCAGTGATGCACAAGAAAGTTCAGAACAGATTTCAGATTGGTGAGCACCTTATTATTGATTGGTGTCATCAGAGTAACAAAATTAGCCCAATACATTTTCTTATCAAAAAGTTTTTTATAACAAAAAAAAATATGATGACCTCATGACCTTTTGGTTTTAAATTAAATTTTGTCAGAAACCACATCTCATATTGTGGGTGTTAGGGTGAGGGCTACAGCGGCTTTTTCTCATTCAAAATAAAACCTTTAGTTAAAGTGATCAAAAACAACTTACATTTGTTACAAAAAACAGTCCCTCACAATTTGGACTTTCTCTTCCCATTGCCGGCATTTATACTGACTGGGTGACTTGACTTCTTACTTTGAACAGTGCCAGAGTGGTTACATTGCAGACACAGCAATAATAACCCAGACCCATAATCATTCTGTCCTGATATATTATTTATTATGCTAATTTAATTTATGAGAGATGAATTGCAGTTTAACACAAAGCCTTGTCTATAGAGAGTTGAGTTTTTTTTTTTTTTTTTTTCGAGGTGTGCTTTTCAGGATGACGTTAACATTGCTCAATTATAAATGTGCTTGATCGCTGCTGAAATTCTACTCCAGGTATTGTCGTAGTGGAGATGGTATTCTATCAATTTTACACCCTTGTGCTCTTGTTTCAAATGTGTTGATTAGTTTTATGAAAATTATCTTTTTCTATTTATTTTTGATATTATTCTGTCTCTTAATCTTTTTTTATATATAAATACATTTTGATATGTCTTAGTGTGAAGAACTGTTTGAAGTGTCTAGAACTGTTCTTTATTCCATTTTATTTAAGACCAGTCTTCTCCTGATATGACATCCATGGTGTTCAAAGAGAATGCTACATTCATTCGCCCCCCAACATTTTACATCAGTGGATTGTACAACATGCCACATGCAAAATATTATTATATGTTTTTGTGTTTTGTGTACGCTGTGACTGTTTTAGGGAATTCTTTTATAATGGGCACTATATACCTGGCACGCACTCTGCATACAGCAAAGTATATAGCTGTCTTCAACTTGGCCTTGTCTGATCTGTGTGGAAGCTCTGCTGTTATTCCAAAGTATGCAGACATGTTTCTGCGTGAGAACCAGTACATATCTTATGAAGACTGTCTGGCAAGCATGTTTTTTGTTTTTCTTTTCATAATAATGCAGTCCTTTACTCTGCTTGCTTTGTCCTTTGACAGAGTAATTGCTATATGTTTTCCTCTGAGGTATCATGCTATTGTCACTAAAACCACAATGACTCTGATCATTGGTGTTATGTGGATGATCTCTGCAACATTTATGTCTGTTTCTGTGGCTCTGATTACCAGACTGTCCTTCTGTAGATCTACTACAGTTAACAGTTATTTATGTGATCATGGTCCCATCTACAGACTAGCCTGCAATGATAATTTTCCTAATTACATTATGGGCAACATCTATATTGCTGTTGTGCTTTGCCTTCCATTGATACTGATAGCTTTCTCATATGTTTGTATTGGTGTTGCATTGCTCAAGATCTCGAATGGTGCTGAACGAATGAAAGCCGTGAAAACTTGCACTTCCCACCTCATATTAGTGGCCATGTATTATCTACCAATCCTTAGCATTTATATTACTGCTGTTACAACATATCTACATCCAAACACTAGAATAATCAACTCAGCTCTAGCACAAACAATTCCACCCATGTTAAACCCCATCATATATACTCTGAAGACAGAGGAAGTATTGAAGTCTATTAAAGTACTCTACAAACGAATCAAGGTGAACTTTGCAAAGGAAGATCCTGGAAAAGTGATGTGAAGAATTAAAATGGTATAATAACTGTAGTTTAGTTTATTGGCATAAAGAAAGGAATTCTCCACTGTATATTTTTATAGAGCTGAAAGCCTCAAAGGCATTTCTTTTTCTTTTTTTTATTATTAATAGAACATCCTCATTGATGTTTGTAGTTTAATGTACTGTAAACTAATGGTTCTTTATGAAGTTAGAACAATTATTTTTGTTAGCTTTGAGGTAGATATTTGTATAAAGAAATTTGAATAAATATCTATAAATGTACCATTGTATAAAATATGTTTAAATCCCAAGGTGGTCCTTAAGGTTTCAATTTCTGCTTACATTATTTACATATTTGTATAGACAAACAGGTACAACATAAAAGATGCTGTTGCCAATTCAAGAAACAAATGATACAGTACAAAAATAAAGCTGAAAACAAATTTTTGCAGGTGGAGTCTTTTGTGCATGGTGTTCTTTTTGCAAATTATCTTGCAAGTCTAAATCTTGAGTAAGTATTTTACTATTTAGATTAAATTAGTCACAGTTTGAACCTTAAAGAGAAAGACATTTTTTCTCCTACTTGTTGGTAAAAGGGCTTTCATACAAAAAGTGTGTGTGTTGAACACATGGTTGTATTGCACTATGTATATATTAATCAGTCAGTTTATTTGCACAGAAGGACTTTAGTTAAGAAGATTAAAAAAAAATAAACTCACTGATTATCTTAAGTACTTTAGGGATACACAGTCCAGAATGGTCAGCACAGAAAAACAGCCTGACACGATGCTTGATTGTTCTGAGATGAACTTTTTTCGGTTTGGCCCCCTGTAGCTTTCAGCTCTTCACATAAACAGGTCTGCAAATTAGTCCCCAACTAGTTAAAACATGATCATTCAGTTTTCAGATTAGGTCACTCTGAAACACATGGATTATTACTGTATTGTTGAATCGTTCACTTTTTCATTATCTGTATTTTTACTTTACCTTCAACTCATGTTTGTTATTCTGCTACTATATTAGTTAATATTTGTTATTATATTACAATAACCTTAGCTATTATATTAGTTAATGCATGTTACTATATTAGTTAATCTGTCCATTCATTCAATGTACTTTATCCAATGGTAACTACTGCTGGAACAACCAATTCCTCCTTATGTTTCTTGATTAATAAAGAAGGATAACATGTTACTTATTACTGATAATTACTATATTTGTTCAAGACTTGTTCAGTCATAGTTACAAGGTAACTAGGAAACCAAATTGTAAAGTGTTACCCACTTACTTCATTCAAACAAACATCTTCTTCCACCATACCATGAAGACAGGTGGAATATCACCCATCACGGATGTTATGGGACATGTTCAAACACAGTTTGAGCAATGCAAATAAAAACAAAGCAGTGATTCGTAAATCCACTTTGACCTGCATTTCAGTCAAAGCAGTACAAAGGCACGATACTAATGAGTGCAGTTGTAACGGTATATGCATCTTCTGCATGCTATTTAGTGTGATAATATTCAAGTTGGGATAATAATGCCCTGGGAAACCTGAGCCATTTAGAATTTATCTTTTGTTTGTTATCACTGTAGCAACAAATCAAATAAAATATACTAAAAATACAAAACACTGAAATATATTGGTTAATACTTTTTAAAATTTGGTTTTAAACTAAACATTCAAAAAATTATGTATGATGTTGTTATCTCATAACAAACCACCACTGCAGCCTGAAGTGAACTTGAAGTTGCCTACCAAAATGGTGGCAGCATGATTGCATGATGCCATTGGAATATTATGAATAGCTCACAACCTAAGGACACATAGGCACATACAGAAAAAGAAGGGGCTGAAGAGTGTGGCTTGTCGCTTAAGGCTACATCCTGTCAATTCTTGAAGGAGGGCATACATGCAAATAACACCACAAAAAGAGACCAACACAGGCAACTACTAATTAAAAGAAAAAATATATTTTTTGGGTTATTTTTTTAGTTTATGGTGGGTTTATGCAAACTTTGGGGTGCCCATTTCAACCGTGGCCAGGCCTTCTGGTCTTGTACAGCAGGCATAAAATTACTTTTTGTGTTCACCTGACTTGATTTTGTGCTTTTACTGTTTTAAATAAAAATTTTCTTCTCTCTTTGTAATGCCTGTCTAATGTATGTTATTATACCACACAATTTCTCTACATGCAGAATTACAATTAAAGCTAAAATAAAATTTAAAAAGTGATGATGATGGGTGGAGCATATAGAGATGTCTAGCATGGGAGGTGCCATCTGTTTATAAGACATGCATGATGCTGCCTTTATTGTTGGGTGCCCTGCAAAAGCTTCTCAGTGATGCACAAGAAAGTTCAGAACAGATTTCAGATTGGTGAGCACCTTATTATTGATTGGTGTCATCAGAGTAACAAAATTAGCCCAATAAAGTTGGGATAATAATGCAGTGGGAAACCTCAGCCATTTAGAATTTATCTTTTGTTTGTTATCACTGTAGCAACAAATCAAATAAAAATATACTAAAATACAAAACACTGAAAATATATTGGTTAATACATTTTAAAATTTGGTTTTAAACTAAACGTTCAAAAAATGATGTATGACATTGTTATCTCATGACAAACCGCCACTGCAGCCTCGAGTGAACTTGAAGTTGCCTACCAAAATGGTGGCAGCATGATTGCATGATGTCGTTGGAATATTATGAATACCTCACAACCTAAGGACACATAGAGAAAAAGAAGGGGCTGAAGAGTGTGGCTTGTCGTTTAAGGCTACATCCTGACAATTCTTGAAGGAGGGCATACATGCAAATAACACCACAAAAAGAGATCAACACAGGCAACTACTAATTAAAAGAAAAATGTTATTTTTGGGGTTATTTTAAGTTTCTGGTGGGTTTATGCAAACTTTGAGGTGCCCATTTCAACCGTGGCCAGGCCTTCTGGTCTTGTACAGCAGGCATAAAATTACTTTTTGTGTTCACCTGACTTGATTTTGTGCTTTTACTGTGTTTTAAATCAAAATTTTCTTCTCTCTTTGTAATGCCTGTCTACTGTATGTTATTATACCACACAATTTCTGTACATGCAGAATTACAATTAAAGCTAAAATAAACTTTAAAAACTGATGGTGATGGGTGGAGCATATAGAGATGTCTAGCATGGGAGGTGCCATTTATATAAGACATGCATGATGCTGCCTTTATTGTTGGGCTTCTCAGTGATGCACAAGAAAGTTCAGGACAGATTTCAGATTGGTGAGCACCTTATTACTGATTGGTGTCATCAGAGTAACAAAATTAGCCCAACACATTTTCTCTATCAAAAAGTTTTTTATAACAAAAAAAGATATGATGGCACCATGACCTTTTGGTTTTAAATTAAATTTTGTCAGAAACCACATCTCATATTGTGGGTGTTAGGGTGAGGGCTACAGCGGCTTTTTCTCATTCAAAATAAAACCTTTAGTTAAAGTGATCAAAAACAACTTTTGTTACAAAAAACAGTCCCTCACAATTTGGACTTTCTCTTCCTATTGCCGGCATTTATACTGACTGGGTGCCTGTCTTACTTTGAACACTGCCAGAGTGGTTACATTGCAGACACAGCAATAATAACCCAGACCCATAATCATTCTGTCCTGATATATTATTTATTATGCTAATTAAATTTCTGAGAGATGAATTGCAGTTTAACACAAAGCCTTGTCTATAGAGAGTTGAGTTTTAGAGGTGTGCTTTTCAGGATGACGTAAACTAAACATTGGTCAATTATAAATGTGCTTGATCGCTGCTGAAATTCTACTCCAGGTCTTGTCCTAGTGGAGATGGCATTCTATCAATTTTACACCCTTGTGCTCTTGTTTCAAATGTGTTGATTAGTTTTATGAAAATTATCTTTTTCTATTTATTTTTGATATTATTCTGTCTCTTAATCTTTTTTTTATATAAATACATTTTGATATGTCTTAGTGTGAAGAACTGTTTGAAGTGTCTAGAACTGTTCTTTATTCCATTTTATTTAAGACCAGTCTTCTCCTGATATGACATCCATGGTGTTCAAAGAGAATGCAACATTCATTCGCCCCCCAACATTTTACATCAGTGGATTGTACAACATGCCACATGCAAAATATTATTATATGTTTTTGTGTTTTGTGTACGCTGTGACTGTTTTAGGGAATTCTTTTATAATGGGCACTATATACCTGACACGCACTCTGCATACAGCAAAGTATATAGCTGTCTTCAACTTGGCCTTGTCTGATCTGTGTGGAAGCTCTGCTGTTATTCCAAAGTATGCAGACATGTTACTGCGTGAGAACCAGTACATATCTTATGAAGACTGTCTGGCAAGCATGTTTTTTGTTTTTCTTTTCATAATAATGCAGTCCTTTACTCTGCTTGCTTTGTCCTTTGACAGAGTAATTGCTATATGTTTTCCTCTGAGGTATCATGCTATTGTCACTAAAACCACAATGACTCTGATCATTGGTGTTATGTGGATCATCTCTGCGACTATTATTGGTGTTTCTGTAGCTCTGATTACCAGATTGTCCTTCTGTAGATCTACCGTAGTTGGCAGCTATTTCTGTGATCATGGTCCCATCTACAGATTAGCCTGCAATGATAATTTTCCTAGTTACATTATGGGCAAAGTCTATACTGCTGTTGTGCTTTGCCTTCCATTGATACTGATAGCTTTCTCATATGTTTGTATTGGAATTGCATTGCTTAAGATCTCACATGGTGCTGAACGAATGAAAGCTGTGAAAACTTGCACTTCCCACCTCATATTAGTGGCCATGTATTATCTACCCATCTGTAGTGTTTATATTACTGCTGCTGTTACAACATACCTACATCCAAATACTAGAATAATCAACTCAGCTCTAGCACAAACAGTTCCACCCATGTTAAACCCCATCATATATACTCTGAAGACAGAGGAGGTATTGCAGTCTGTTAAGGTACTCTACAAACGAATCAAGGTGAATGTTTCAATGGAAGATCCTGTGATAAGTGTCACAAAGAATTAAAATGGTATAATAACTGTAGTTTAGCCTATTGGTGTAAAAAAGAGAATTTTCCACTATATTTTTTACAGAGCTGAAAACCTCAAAGGCATTTGATGCATTTCTTCTGGCTGGTATTGTAAATTCTTTTTAATTAATAATAAAACAGGCTTATTTTAGTTTGTAGTTCAATGTACTATAAATAAATGGATCTGTTTGAGGTTAGAACATTTTTTTTTGTTAGCTTTCAGGAAGACATTTTAATAAAGACTTTTGTTTGAATAAATGTCTATTAATATACTATTGTATAAAATATTTTGTAACCCTGTGGTTGTTCTTAAGGTTTTAATGTCTAATGACATTATAGTCACCTAGAAACTGGAATTACTGCATAAACCTAATCTTGTTATCAAAATCTATCAACAGTGTTCTACAACTGTTTTAGCTTCTAAAGCATTATTAGTTAGCTTGGTCAAGCCAACTTTGTTCAAGAACTTTCCCTAGAAGAATCTCCAGATAAGATAGCTAATCAAGCTTTTTGATTAAAGATATTTTCACATAACTATTATTTTATCATTCTGTACGTATTAGCTGATATTATCATACTCTAACAGCTGTGAAGGAATTCTTCTACAAAGAATATGGACTCCCATATTGTTGCTTATGTTCTCCAGCAGTCCCATATTAATACAGGCAAGTCTTGAGTCTCAAGTTCTAATCTTCAAGGCCTAAAAAAGTCAGTATGCATTCTTTAACTAATTTAAGGCCATTTCAACATTTAACACATAAAAAGTAAGTGTCCCATCTGCAGTCAGACACCTCTCACCTTTCTTCCACTTTGGGTCTCAAGTCTTTTTTCAAGTCATGAGGCTCAAGTCAGAGTCATTAGTGTTCAAGTCGAAGTTAAGTCTCAAGTCTTTTGATTTTGTTGAGTTGAGTCTCAAGTCATTAAATTTGTGACTTGAGTCCAAGTCATATGACTCAAGTCTACACCCCTGTTTTTAATCATTCGTTAGACAACACAGGAATTTGTTTTACTCTTCATATGCATATTTCTGTTTCTTGTGCAAAAGGCCTACTGATTTTTTATCTTCACAGTTATTTCCCAAACTGCTTGGGTTTTAAATGGTTGAGACTCAAAACTTTCAGAAAAAAATCACAGAACTTTTCAAGAAAAAAATATATACAGAAATAAGGAGTCAAGTGGAGGTTTATAAATCCAAAGTCAAAATCAGATGCTGGCAAGGACAGGGGTCTCCCAAGGCACCAGGAGTCCAACAACAACTGGACTGCATATGCAGGGGAGCCATCCATGTCCAAAGGTGGGGGAGGCGCTGTTGCTTCACTTCCAACCTGAGAGGAGACAGACACTGGTTTAAGCAATGAAACATGAAAAGTAGGCCAAATTCTATAAGAAGCTGTTTCCCACAGCTCTAGTCTGTGGGAAACAGGAGTAATGTGTCTTAACACCGTTGACCAGGTTTAAAAGGAGGTACATTATGATGACGGCAATTAGATTGTATGGTGTGTTTCTGAATAGCTCTTTATGGACATGTGCTCCTCCAAGGTTTTGCCACTTCTTTTCATCTATTTTTCACCTGTCTATGGGAACAATAGGGGTTGGAAACCCAGAACACACTGAAATGGAGTGATGCCCATAGATAAGCAAATTAAAGAGTTCTGTGCATATTCTGTCAAAGTGTGAAAGTAAGTCTAATCATTGTGACCCACTGCAAGAAGACCTTAAAAACCTACTGATCTACTGGACTTTCGACCTGTCCATTAGTTTGTGTTAGACAAACTAGAGATTGGACTAAAATTGCTATTTAACTGAGACCAAAAGGCTTTCCATATGTGTAATGTAAATTGAGGACCCCGATCAGACAGAATGTCCTCTGGTAACACATATAACCTGAAGACTTGATGGAATAAAGCTTCAGATGGGCGGTGGGCAGTTTCATCATTGGGATCAGCCTACAAGCTTTTGAGAACCAGTCTATGATAACTAGGCTACTGTATGCCCTTTGGATTTAGGAAAGGTCAGTAATAAAATCTATAATGGGCCCATTCTCTCTCTCTGCCTTTCAGTTTCTTCCATTGTATCCCCCTTAATTGGAGCCACAATGCAACTGGGTCAAAAATGGTTTCACTGTTTTGTTAATTGGGTGCATTCTTCCAAATTTAGGATATGCATCAGTGTTTTTGGACTCTATGCAATAAAAGATCTTGAAATTAAATCGGGGATAAAAAACAAGGCACTTGGCAGATCTTATATACTCAAGATTTTGATGATCAGTAAGGACTTGAAATGGATGTAAAGCTCCCTCAAGCCAGTGTCTCCACTCTTCTAGAGCTAATTTATGGCAAACAGTTCTTGATTACCTACATCATAATTCAATTCTGTGGAATTTAGCATGCATGAAAAGTAGGCGCTTGAACGAAGCTTTGGTGGTGAACCAACTCTTTAAGATCAAACTGCTCATACTCCTGTTACCTGCCTGATTACATTGTGCCAAGTGTAAAGTTTGGTGGAGGAGGGATAATTCTATGGGGTTGTATTTCAGGGGTTTGCCTAAGCACCTTATGCTTTAACATACCAAGACATTTTGGACAATTGTATGCTTCCAACTTTGTAGGAACAGTTTGGGGAAGGCCCTTTTCTGTTCCAGCATGTCTGAGCCCCAGTGCACAACGCAAGGTCCATAAAGGCATGGCTGGGTGAGTTTGGTATGAAAGAACTTGACTGGCCCACACAAAGCCCTGACCTCAACCCCATTGAACACTTTTGGGATGAACTAGAACGGGGATTGTGAGCCAGACCCTCTTGTCCAACATCAGTGTCTGACCTCACAAATGTTCTTGTGGATAAATGGGCAAATTTCCACAGACACACTTCAAAATCTTGTAAAAAGTTTCCCAGAAGAGTGGAAGCTGTTATAGCTCCAACGGGGAGACCATCTCCATATTAATGCCTATGGATTTAGATTGAGATGTCATAAATTGTCTTGTAGGTGTCCCAATACTTTTGTCCATATAGTCTATCATCGATGTACAAAACTACCCATCGGCCTAAAATGCCTATGAGGACATTGTTGAAAAAAGCCTGGAAAACTGAAGGGGCACTTACCAACCCATATGGCATTACCAAGTACTCATAATGCCTTCTAGCGATCTCAAATGCAGTCTTCCACTCATCTCCTTACCTGAATCTGAATAAAATTATAAGCATATATTAATTAGTTATCTGTTCTTGTGAACTGAATACCCATGGCTAGAAACTACAACCGTTTTGTCCTACTTTTATTAGCTACTAGTTAATAGCATTTATCAGAGCTGCTTTTATAGATTCTCCTTTAGGATCTGTCTGTGGTCTTTGTGAACAATCTGCTGTATAATGTAAACAAAGAGAAACCTGTTTTGCAGTTTTGTGTGGTATAGTATGTGAAACATTTATTAATTGATGTTTGTCTGTGTATTACATGCTTGTATTGTATAACATTATTTGTTCACTTATTATTTACTTGTTTACTAGTTAAGTTATATGTGAGGTGTATGGTGTTTTTTTTTTAATGATTATGTATTTATGTGAACTCTGTATGTCACGACTCCCGTAGGCTCTGAACTTTCCTTGGACTCCATCTCCCAGAATCCCCTGGGAGATCACGTGACGCCAGCCTCACTTTCGCGCTCCAACCAGCGCTCCAGTTCCCCAGAGTACTGATTGTTTTCACCTGTCTCTCTCCGATTAGTTTAGCTTATAGCCCGGGCTTGTAGTTAGTCTCATTGCGAGGTATTGCTTCTTCTCACAGAGCTACTGAGCGTTTATTTTCTGATTGTCTGTTCATATTCTAACCTTTTTGCCATGTGTTTTGACCTGCCTTTTGCCTGACCCCTTTTGGATACTTTTGCCTGGTTATGTTTGTATTTTTGTATATTTTGTCTTTTCTGGATCTGACCATTGCCTGTGACCTGACAATGATTGTAGATTCTGTTTTCACCAGTAAAGCTTCTCATTCCCTTTTTATCTGCAAGCGCCTGCATCATTCTGTCGCATTACAGAATACCTCGCCTACCATGCAGACGGCAGATCCAGAAGCTTTACAGAAAGCTTTGAACGAGCAAGGACATCTGCTCAACCGACACCAACATGTGCTAGCAGGGGTAAATCAGTCTCTGGAGGCTTTAGTTCACCAGCAGTCAGAGCAACAAACTCAGCTGGTGCTTCTGGTCAACAGCGTGAAGGATCTCACCACCCAACTTTAGAGTGGTAACCCAGCAGAGTCAGTGGTGAGTCCTCCAAGTTCAGTGGTGAACTCGAGTGCTGTTTTTCGAGTCAGCAAACCGGATAAATTTGATGGCAACCCCGACAAGTGTTGCGGTTTTTTGCTTCAGTGTGCCATTTTTTTTGACAATTCCCCCACTAGCTCAGATCATGCCAAAATTTCTTTTATGGTATCTCGCCTAACAGATAAGGCCTTAGAATGGGCCACAGCTAGTTGGTCACACATTCATGACCAGTTCTTGAATGAGTTTAAGATAGTATTTGATCACCCCCATGAAGGAAAATTCAGTGGCGAGATGCTAACCAAGCTACGGCAAGGCCGCCACTCAGTGGTAGACTATGCTCTGGAGTTTCGCACACTAGCTTCTAGTAGTGGATGGAATGAAGCAGCACTACTAGTCATGTTCCGTCAGGGGCTTAATGCAGACATTCTTATGGAACTGGCATGCAGAGATGATGAACTTTCACTGGACCAGTTAATAAATCTTTCCATTCGTCTCGATCAGCTGCTTAATAATAGTGGCAGGAAACAAACTGACAACCCTGGAAAAGACATTGTGAAAACCCGAATTCCCCCTAGACATTTTACTCATGAGGACAGAGAAGAACCCATGCAGTGTGACTCCTCTCGCCTATCTAAGGATAAGAGGCTCCAACGGATGAGAGAGGGTCTTTGTCTGTACTGTGCTGGTGCCGGTCATTTCATACAGGATTGCAGGACCAGGCCACCCAAAAATTCTGCGCCGACCCCTGGAAAGCACGTGGAGAACACTCCACGTGCTAATGTGGTGAATGTTCCCACAAAGGGGTTGGTTTCCAAGTCATTTTTAATACCAGTAATTGTCTGCTGTCATCAGATGTCTATTGTTGTTTCAGCCCTTATAGATTCCGAAACGGAAGGAAACTTTATCCATTCCCGCCTCGTGGAACAACTTGTGTTCCTGTAGAAGACCTGCCAACCATACTGCGAGTCGCTGCGCTGGATGGAGCCCAAGTCGGAGCCATTTCATCTCAAACCCAGCCCATACTCCTCAAAACCAGCGCTCTACATTCTGAAAACCTGTCCCTTTTCATCCTAGAAAACTCAGAGTGAAGTGTGTGTCTTCACCCACTATGTCTGTCAGGTCAACTTCCATAGAAAGCCCCCAAACTGACCTCAATGTGACCATTCCTCCTGAATACATGGACCTCAAGGAGGTGTTTAGCAAGGGCAATGCCACCAAACTCCCCTCACACAGACCCTATGACTGCGCCATAGAACTTGTGGACAACGCTATATTTCCTAAGTCACGTGTTTATCCTCTCACTCAAGAGGAGGAACTGGCCATGGATACCTATATCCAGGAAGCTCTCGATCAGGGTTTTATCCGCACATCAACGTCCCCGATTGCCTCAGGCTTTTTCTTTGTTAAAAAGAAAGATGGAGGTCTTCGTCCCTGCATAGATTATCGAGGTCTGAATCAAATCACTAAGACATATCCTTACCCACTTCCGTTAGTTCCCTCTGCATTAGAACAACTAAAAGGAGCCAAATATTTCACCAAACTGGACTTGAGAAGTGTTTATAACCTTATTCGTGTAAAGGAAGGAGATGAATGGAAAACAGCCTTTGTGACCACCAGGGGGCACTACGAATATCTTGTTATGCCTTTTGGGCTCTCTATCGCCCCCTTTGTCTTCCAAGCATTTATCAATGACGTTCTCAGAGAGATGCTGGGTAAATTTGCTATAGCCTACATTGACGACATTCTTGTGTACTCACCGGACCTGGAATCCCACATCAGTCATGTTCGAGCAGTCCTTCAGAAGCTCTTAGAGAACAATTTGTATATAAAAGGAGAGAAGTGCGAGTCCCACATCCAATCAGTTTCCTTCCTGGGTTATGTCATTAGCACCAATGGGGTCATTATGAACGATAAGAAAGTCGAGGCGGTCTTGAATTGGCCCACGCCTTCATCCGTTAAAGATCTCCAATGATTTCTAGGCTTTGCCAATTTTTATCGTCGTTTCATTCAAGGCTTTAGTAGTATTGCTGATCCCCTCACTGCTCTTCTCAAAGGAAATCCCAGAAAGTTTCAATGGACTGAACCAGCTGATAGGGCTTTTCAAGCTTTGAAAGAGTCCTTTTCTACTGCCCCTATCCTCAAACATCCTGATCCCTCTGAACCCTTTGTCGTGGAGGTGGATGCCTCAGAAATAGGTGTTGGCGCTGTTCTATCTCAACGTTTTGGTAACCCTCTTAAACTCCATCCGGTAGCTTTCTATTCTCACAAGTTGACCTCATCTGAACGCAACTATGGTATTGGCGATTGCGAACTGTTAGCAGTTAAACTCGCAATGGAGGAGTGGCGTCATTGGCTAGAGGGAGCTAGGCATCCTTTCCTGGTACTCACTGACCACAAAAATCTTGAATATTTACGTAACTCTAAGCGACTTAATGTCCGTCAAGCCCGTTGGTCCCTATTCTTTGCTAGATTCAATTTCAACATCACATACCGCCCCGGTTCCAAGAACACCAAAGCAGACGCTTTTGTCCCGTATGCACCAATCCGAATCTTCTGAGTCTACAATGTCTGATCCGGAACCAATCTTGCCCCCCACAGTGAGTGTATCAGCCATTCAATGGGAAATAGATGAGGAAATAGAAAAGACTCTAACAAATTTCCAAGTTCCTTGTCATTGCGCTCCTGGTAAACTTTATGTCCCATCACAGTTTTGTGATAGACTTATAACCTGGGCACACTCATCTCTCACGTCTGGTCATCCGGGAGAAACCCGCACACAGCAATTATTAGCCAATAGGTATTGGTGGGAGACTATGAACCGTGATGTGCATTAATTTGTTGCGTCATGTACCATTTGCTCCCAGTGCAAGATGCCTAAAACTTTGCCCGCAGGCAAATTGGTGCCCTTACCAGTTCCTGCCCGACCATGGTCCCATATCGCCGTAGATTATGTGACAAACTTACCTGAATCTCAGGGCTTTACTACTGTCCTCACCGTCATCAACCGTTTTTCAAGAAGTGTCCGTTTCATCCCATTTGCTACTATCCCCACAGCTTTCCAAATGGCAGAGGCTTTATTTAATCAGGTTTTTCGTTTTTTTGGTATCCCCGAGGATATTTTGTCTGATAGAGGTCCCCAGTTTACTTCACAAGTTTGGTCCGCGTTTTTTGAACATATAGGAGTGTCCATCAGTTTGACGTCTGGGTATCATCCGCAATCTAATGGACAGTGTGAGCGAATGAACCAAGAACTGGGAAAATTCCTTAGACTCTTTTGTTTAAATAACTCATCAGACTGGTCTAAGTTCCTTTTATGGGCAGAAATGGTGCAAAATTCACTGAAAAGTTCTGCTACAGGTCTATCACCTTTTCAGTATGTACTTGGCTACCAGCCTCCTTTGGCACCTTGGACGGGTGCCATCACTAATGCTCCAGCTGTTGATGACTGGATGCAGAGAAGCGAAAGCGTTTGGGAGGAAACTCATCAGCGGATTGAGGAAGTGCTACGTAAGAACAAGGTGAAAGCAGACCGTCATAGAACCCCATCTATCAGCCTGGAGATAGAGTGTGGCTGTCTACCAAGGATTTCAGAGCATCAGAGGGAAGTAGAAAGTTGCTTCCTAAATTCATTGGTCCTTTCAGAATACTGCAAAGAATTAATGAAGTGACTTACAAATTAGATTTGCCCCCCAGGTTCAGAGTCTCACATTCGTTTCATGTCTCTTTACTAAAACCTGTTATTCCAGGGCCCTTGGATGAGGCTATGCCAGACGTTACACCACCCCATCCGGAGGAGATAGATGGAGCACCTGCATTCGCTGTCTGTAGGTTGCTGAACTCCAGGAAACGTGGAGGTGTACTCCAGTACCTTGTGGACTGGGAGGGATACTGCCCTGAGGAGCAGTGTTGGGTAGCTGCACGGGATATCTTGGATCCCGGTTTAATAGCGGACTTCCACGTCCGTCACCCAGGGAAACCTGCTCCCCGACCTAGGGGCCGTCCACGGAAGGTGCCCTCTAATCCACATCATGTGCATCTGCGGGGTCGTCATGGACGGTCCGCATCTGTCCAGCGCCACGGCAGCTCGAGTCCTGCTCCTGTTCAGATCTCCAGACGTGGGCGTGGTGGTCGTCCTGGTCGGCCTCGTCCCGGGGCCATCCCGGACTCTTTGGGGGGGGTTACTGTCACGACTCCCGTAGGCTCTGAACTTTCCTTGGACTCCATCTCCCAGAATCCCCTGGGAGATCACGTGACGCCAGCCTCACTTTCGCGCTCCAACCAGCGCTCCAGTTCCCCAGAGTACTGATTGTTTTCACCTGTCTCTCTCCGATTAGTTTAGCTTATAGCCCGGGCTTGTAGTTAGTCTCATTGCGAGGTATTGCTTCTTCTCACAGAGCTACTGAGCGTTTATTTTCTGATTGTCTGTTCATATTCTGACCTTTTTGCCGTGTGTTTTGACCTGCCTTTTGCCTGACCCCTTTTGGATACTTTTGCCTGGTTATGTTTGTATTTTTGTATATTTTGTCTTTTCTGGATCTGACCATTGCCTGTGACCTGACTACGATTGTGGATTCTGTTTTCACCAGTAAAGCTTCTCATTCCCTTTTTATCTGCAAGCGTCTGCGTCATTCTGTCGCGTTACACTGTAGAATAGATTATCACTTCACAATAGGGGTCACAAATATTGTTAATTAATGATGAAGTATTAGTAATATTCTTGTTAGTTGCTCATGCTGAATTCTGTAGGATAGTTGATCACTTTTATTCCTACTATAGAATAAGGAAGATGTGCGGAGTGATGACACCACTGTCTTGGGTAAGTTAATTTAGATGAAAGAAATCTGCTAAAACTACAGCAGACATAAATCAACAAAGAAACTCATTTTTACATTTGAAGAAAAAACAATTAATAAAATAAGACACCAGTTCACTCTCAGTAGGGTATTAATTCCTGTATATAATGTGTACAAGGCAGCATGCTGGTTCTCACATTTGTACATTAATTTTTTTTATAATAATGCATGTCAATGCCCTGTGTAATTGGTGAATGAACCCATCCTACTTTAGAAGTACTTATAAATGTTTGATGTGTTAACCATGAGCACAGTGGTCTTCCTTTTTTATATTACTAAATTATCTACTAGTCTATCTACTAGTCCATTCTATACCAATTTATTAAGTTTCCCATAGCATTTCAAAGGGATTCAGATATGGGCTTTGACTAGGCCATTCTATAACCCTCCATTTATTCCTTTTGAGCTACTCCTTAGTGGATTTACTTGTATGTTTGGATCATTATCTTGTTGGAAGGTCCACTTCTTGAGCTTCAATGTTTTTACAGTTTTGATGTCCTGTACTTGATTCATAGGCTTTCATTAGTGTTACAGAGAATGTCATTTACAAGTGTTCTATTGCATATGTAATAAAATACCCTACTCTTTTTAATTTGCATTTATATTTTGATGATTGGTAGTACTGTGATGAGGAACTGTTTCAGGATTGTGTAACTACTCTTTCATACAGTTTATGTAAGACCCACCCAAAACTGACATGACTTCTCGACATACAACGCAGTATTCTGGGGACCACTGCAAAAGTAACATGCCTAATAACATAGGCAAAAGTAAAGAAGGTCTTAAAGAGTTATGTGCCTTTAAGTCTGGAGATTCTTGAGCAATCACTGACTTAATGACGAACTGTAATTCAGAATGCTTCCCAAGAAATATCAATGTAAGGTCAAACTTTGGGTGCTGGGGAAACCAAATCAATTTAACACAGTTTAACATACCACCTTTTCCATGGAGATGTGTGTTGTGTTGCACTGGGGTGTGCTTCTGAGGATGACGTAAACATAGATCGATTATAAATGTGTTTGAACCTTGGATGAAATTCTGCTCCAGCTTTAAAAGGTATTGTATCAAAGCATTATGAATCAGTTTTTAGTATTTTTTAAACATTTCATATACTTTCATTTGTGTATAACTGTTATTTCTTACAGTTTATGTAAGACCACTCTACAGCTGACATGACTTCTGTCGTGTCCCTTGACAACACAACATTTATTCGCCCTCCAACATTTTACATCAATGGATTTTACAACATGCCACATGCAAAGTATTACTATGTATTTCTGTGCTTTGTGTACGCTGTGACTGTTTTAGGGAATTCTTTTATAATGGGTACTATATATCTGGCACACACTCTGCATACAGCAAAGTATATAGCTGTCTTCAACTTGGCCTTGTCTGATCTGTGTGGAAGCTCTGCTCTTATTCCAAAGTATGCAGACATGTTTCTGTTTGAGAATCAGTACATATCTTATGAAGACTGTCTCACAAGCATGTTCTTTGTTTTTCTCTTTATGGCCCTGCAGTCCTTTACTCTGCTTGTTTTATGCTTTGACAGAGTAATTGCTATATGTTTTTGTCTGAGGTTTCATGCTATTGTCACCAAAACCACAATGACTCTGATCATTGGATTTGTGTGGGTCATCTCTGTGACTGTTACTGCTCTCCTGGTGTCTCTAATTACCAGATTGTCCTTTTGCAGATCTACCACAGTTGACAGTTATTTCTGTGATCATGGCCCAATCTATAGACTAGCTTGTAATGATAATTCCCTCAATTACATAATGGGTAATATCTGTATTGCTTTTGCGCTTTGTATTCCGTTGATACTAATAACTGTCTCCTATGTTTGTATTGGTGTTGCATTGCTTAAGATCTCACATGGTGCTGACAGGATGAAAGCTATGAAAACCTGCACTTCCCACCTCATTTTAGTGACCATGTTTTATCTACCAATCATTAGTGTTTATATTACTGCTCTTATAACATATGTGCATCCAAATACTAGAATAATTAACTCTGCCCTAACACAAACAATTCCACCTTTGTTAAATCCCATCATATATACTCTGAAGACAGAGGAGGTATTGCAGTCTGTTAAAGTACTCTACAAACGAATCAAGGTGCACTCAGCAATGGAAGGGCCTGTGAAGAACATTGTGAAGAATTAAAATGATATAATCACTGTAGTTTGTTCTTGCACAAAACAATCACCACTGTGTTATTTACAGAGTTCAAAAGCTCAACTGAGTCAACTCAACTACACTTTTAAATAGGCTAGTGTTGTTTAATTTATAAGTTAATGGATTTGTATAAAGGTAGAACATTTATTTGGTTAGTTTAAATGTTCTGAAGCTATATATTTACTGCATATGACAAATGTTTGCAAATCACACTTGATTATGATGATGTTGACTTTGTTCTTTTGGGGGTTTAGATTACTTTTATATTGCAAGTCTGTCATGAAAAATCAGAGTTTACAATTCAAGATCAGATTAATATTTGTGTATCAGAGGAATAAACAAAAAAAATGGACAGCTACGGACAGGTAGGTATTTGAAGATTTTTTGAGAAAATGTCTAAGCACTGCTTATTTATAAAAATTATAAAATGTAGACACTGTCTTCACCTAGACAAAAAATTAAGATGTTAAACTGATGCTTACACTTGGTTAGATTTCATTTATTCGAATACTTTGAAGGTTAACCACTTAAGAAAAAGGCATATTTTTCTGTAACTACAAGGACTTCAGTGTCTTTAGGTTATGGAAGTTTGTAATAAAGTTTTGGGCTCAAAATTACTTTTTATGCAAATGTATTTCAGGACGGTGTATGCACTGGCCACGTAAGGGTTAAAAGAGACATATTTTAATTATTCAAATTGAACATACTTCCCCATGCTCTTTTAAATACAACTGAAAGATAATATTTCAGTCAGTCTTGTCCTGTTAGAAGAGTACATAAAAGTTTCCAAATTTGTAAACAAATACGATGGCAATAAAAATGAAAAATGTACCTTTTTCACAGTCTCTGCATCATCACATCTGGCTGTAAATAGTAGCATTATCAAACTTCTGCCTGAACCAGTTAACAGACCAGCAATAGCAATGAATTTGTGGCCCAAATGTGGCCCACATCAGCAGTTCTCTTACGGCCCACATTTGACCAAAGGAATTAACCTCAGCTTCACCTTAAATGAGCCAGATGTAAGGCATCTTATGGGCCAGATGTGTGCAATATCAAGGCCATACCATACCCTTACCCTACATAGGCCATGTTATGGGCCAGACGCAATTACTAGCAGTGTTGCTCAAGTCTTTGAACACCGAAGTGTATTTACTGGACTGAGAATAAATATCCAGCCAGCAGCATCCTGTGGTGCTGATGAAGGACTACAGAATAACTAACAAACTGGACAGCAACAGATAAGCTTACAGCTAACTTAACCTTTAAATGGACTAACAAGGTAGGTGTGTAATTGAACACAGTGGAGTGGACACAGTGTTTTAAAACTCCAGCAGCACTGCTGTGCCTAAACCACAAACACATCCCTCAATAGCATACCACTACCATGTCAATGTCACTGCAGTGCTGAAAAGAAAACCACCTCCCAAGTGATACCTACTCTGTGGTCCTGATCATTGATGAAGGGGTAAACATATTATGCAGAGAAACAGATGGACTACAATCTCCAATACGTTGTCTACAGACATGTGATTTCGATCACATGTAAAATCCAGATGGAGGGCAGGAGGTGAAAAGCAGAATGGATGAGATGGAGGCAAGCCCGTACTGTGTTAGTTTATGCAATATTACAAGAGAAAGGTATAAACAGAAAATTACAACATGTTAAACATGATCCTTTTGTTCTGAAGTGGAGTGATTTTTAAACTAAACTGAAAGCCTTGCCTGCTATCAGTAGATACGCACCTACCTCCTCCAGACAGCTTTCTACTCAAGAAAGCAAATGAAGGCATACAAAAGCATTGAGGCATACAACCTTTTTGTTTGGTTTTCTTTTATTTTAACCTAGCAGCAAACATTCAATGCTGCAGCGCTTCTCAACATCAATGTTGTTTCTTTAACTAACAAGAGCAACACTACAAATGTTACTATAAATAAAAGTACTGGGATGAGCTGTAAATCCTTATCGTCAAGAACCAGAAGCAGCAGACAGATACCTGTAGGAAAACAACACCTTTAGCTAAAGTTACTAAATTAAATAATTGAAACACATGCATGCCTATTTATGTTGACCTACTGCATTTGCATAAGCATACAAGGCTCTAAAATCCAGTAAAGACATTGCTTCCACACCTGAGAAATACCTGTTTATGCAGGCAGGGTTTTAACCTTACCTCTCCCGGTAGGCCAGGAGTAGTGTGGACAAAGTACACATCTTCTGTACTAGAGTAAAAGCAGAAATGCTCTTAGTAAAACATTACTTAAAAAATATTTGAAGTGTTCAATCAATATTTGTACTAAATTTTAAATTACTGAAATATCAGAATTAAAAATACTATAAGTTATCATAGAAGTTATTCATCGTCATTATCATCATCTTTAACCACTTAATCCAGATAAGGTCCTGGTAGCAGTTGGGAGAGCAGAGAATCCCAGAAGACCCTGTCCCCCGCAACTTCCTCCAGCTCATTCTGGGGGACCCTGAGCCGCTCCCAGGCCAACTTGGAGATATCATCCTTTCAGTGGGTCCTAGGACAACCCTGGGGTCTCGTCCCAGTAGGCCATGACTGGTAAACCCCCAGTAGGAGGTTTCCAGTGGGCATCCTGATCAGATGCCCAAACCACCTCAACGGGTTCCTCTTCTACTCTAAGCTCTCCCTGGATGACCAAGCTCCTTACCCTATCAAGTAGAGTTTAGCCCACCACCCTGCGAAGAAAGCTCATTTCCACCACTTGTATTCGCAATCTTTTTCATGGTCATGGGTGAGGGCTGGGATGTAGACAGACCAGTAAACAGAGAGCTTTGCCTTATGGCTCAGCTCCTTCTTCACCACTACAGTCCGGTACAGTGGCCGCATTACTGCTGCCACCTGTCCTAGCCTGTGGGCAATCTCACGATACCTTTTCCCATCACTCGTGAACAAGACCCCAAGATAATTAAACTCCTCCACCTGTGGCATCTCCATGGACTCAGACCTGGAGGTGCTGATCCGCATACCAACTGCTTCACACTTAGCTGCAAACTGTTCCAGTGAGCACTGGAGCCATCCATGCGATCCAGCCAAAATGACAGCATCATCCACAAATAGCAGAAATGCCACCCTCCCTGACACGCTATCCATGAATATCATGAACAGGAGTGGAGACATGGCACAACCTTGGCAGAGTCTAACACTCATATTAAATGAGCTTGACTTAATGCCGAGTATACGGACACAACTCTCACTCCGGGAGCACAGAGATTGAATGGCCTGGAGTAGTGGCCCCAACACCCCATACTTCCAGAAGACCTTCCACAGGATATCTCAGGAAAGATGGTTGTAAGCCTTCTTTAAGTCCACAAAACAAATGTAGAATGGGTTGGCAAACTCCCATGCCCCCTCAACAATCTGCATGTGGGTGGCTGTTGTTTGGAGCATAAGCACACACAACAGTCAGAGGTTTCCTCCCTGCAATTTTAATTTGCATTAAGGCAACCGTCTCGGCCACCAGAGCAACTCCAACTACACGGCAGCCAGCCAGGGACTTGTGAGTATCCCTACAATCGCCCTCTTTCCCTGTGCAACTCCTGAGTAGGAGAGGGACCAACCCCTATCAAGGAGTTTGGTTCCAGAGCAGACACTGTGGGTGGAGGTGAGCCAACTATATCTAGTTGGTACCTCTCAACCTCCCGCACAAGCTCCAGCTCCTTTCCCTCTGGTGAGAGCCGGTTTCTGCCACAGGGGTCCATGCCACCAACCATCTCCCACCACCTATACAGCACTGTACTAGTCCCCCATGTTGGTTTTGTGGGTGGTGGGCTCACATGGTCCCCCCACATTGCCTTATTGGGCTGAGCCCAGTTGGGTTATGTAGGCTGCCAGGCCACCAGGCACTTGCCAAGGAACACTACCCCCAGGCCTGGCTCCAGGGGTAGGTCCCACTAACCCTCTCCCGGGCAGGAAACACAATCTTTTGTCTCCCTTAGTCATGAGGGATTTTTGGATCAAGTTAGTGTGGGTCTTCACTCCAGATCTGTTCTCCTTGGGAGACCCTAGAAGAAGCTCTGAAGATCCCTAGACCACACAAGCCGTTCCGCAATGGCAAACCCTTGATCCAGGAAAGGAAGTTGTTATTTTAAGTTATTATTAATGTAGAGACAATCATGAGAGGGGATGAAAGAAGGAGAATTCAAAAACATTAGTGTGACTGACCTCTAGTCAATGACACTGTGTTTTCTTATGCTATATTAAATGTTTTTATTCCCCTTACCATACATAAATTAATGTTCTCATAAGGTGGCTGCTTAAACTCTTTATACAACAGATGCTGAATTTCCAAAAAATATTGACCTAAAGTTAATTGTTTTAGATATACAAATTTAAGCATGTCAAACCACAGGGCAGCAACAAATCATACCTCAGTTTAGTCAGGATAACAAACTTACTGTTTTATCTTTAACTCCAGCACCAGCCACTCAGTGTCTCTCCCTCAAATTTCTGTTTTATCCTCTACACTTGTGTGATAAAACCTGGTCTGTGGAATGTGAAGCCATTAGCCTGCTAGCCATAGGCTTTCCTGTTACTTCAACACCATTCACTCGACTTCACTCGCTCCAATTTTCCATAATTTTTCCTTTTATTTGTTAATTTCCAATTATTACTTAAAACTGCTATCAATATTCCATTAACTAGTTTAATTTTATTTAGTTACTCATTTATTTGCCCTTATATTTTGATTTGAAAATACATGTGAAAACCTATGTACTAACTCATTTGATAGTTTCACACTGTTATTGATGTTAGTTTGCTAGCTAATGAGAAGAACTGTAGGCTACTCGTACAATTAATGAGATATGATATAGTGTACTGTTTGTGTGATTTCTTAATTTTTTTCATAAATTCCTGATGCCTTTAATATGATTTACAGCTGAGCCACCAAACTAATGGTGGTATACTGTCATACAGACATTCAAGTAACATGTGCTCTACTTTGGATATTGCAGTTTGGATGTTGACTCCTTCAGCAAAGATTTAAACTTAAAGTTTATCTTTGAACAATACTGGATCCTGTTAAGCACATGCCCAGCTGGTTAGCTTACTCTAATGAGGACAAAATATATTCCAATTATTCTAACATATTCCAATAAATTCCAGTCAGCCTACTGGATCACTAACACAGAAGTATAGTGTTAGTGGCTTGAAATTGCATCTTTTGAATAAAAGTAGGGCCATAAAACACAGGCAGAGGAGAGTCGGTTGATAAGTTGACAGCCCCTTCAAAATAAAATTGTGCACAGTCACAAATATTTCAAACTGTAGATATACAAATATTGTACATGCACATGAAAACCTTGTAAACACAGTTTAAGAATAAAATGAACATCATGGACCAACAAATATAAAATTCTTTCATAGTAAGGGCTAAAGAAAGTTGGATGTACAACAGGATGTAAGAATAACACGTTATAAGAACAGTGTGTGTTGGCTGTTTTCGATGCATATAATATTTCAGCAGTCAGTGTAGCATTACCAAGAAAGGATGGTTTCACTCCTAGTATGGTTTGCTCTGCAGCACTAATTGTGATATGGGTAGCAGTGGGTGAGCCATGTTCCCTTGGCATGGTAAGTAAAATTTAAATTACTTACCTAATATTTAAAAATAAACAGAATATTGACTAGTTAAAAAAAAACAAACAAACTGGATAACACAATTTGATTTATGAGAAGTATTCCTTGCATTTTTTAAAATTGACTTTTTATGCAAATGTATTTTAGGATAGTTTAGCATACTACCTTGTCTATAGAGGATTGTGTCTTGGGACTGTGCTTCTGAGGATTACGTAAACATTTGCCAATTATAAATGTGTTTGATCTCTGCTGAAATTCTGCTTCAGCAACAGAAGGTATTGTATCTGGCATATGTATCTGTAATTCTTCTTTCCTATATTTTCATGGTATTACAAAGATTGTGATTTATTATTGATTCATTGGGTGTGATAAAATCTCTATAATGTTTTATTTATAATTTATATTTTGATGCTTTGCATTGTAATGAGTGACTGTTTAAAACTTCTATAACTGTTATTTCTTCCATTTTATGTACGGCCAATCAACAGCTGACATGACGTCCGAGGAATCCCTTAACAATGCTACAGTTATTCGCCACCCAATATTTTACATCAATGGATTTTATAACATGCCACATGCAAAGTATTACTATATATTTCTGTGCTTTGTGTACATTGTAACTGTTTTAGGGAATTCCTTTATAATGGGTACCATATACCTGGCACGGACTTTGCACACAGCAAAGTATATAGCTGTCTTCAACTTGGCCTTGTCTGATCTGTGTGGAAGCTCTGCTATTATTCCAAAGTATGCAGACATGTTTCTGTTTGAGAATCAGTACATTTCTTATGAAAACTGTCTGGCAAGCATGTTTTTTGTTTTTCTCTTTATGACCCAGCAGTCCTTTAATCTGCTTGCCTTGTCTTTTGACAGAGTAATTGCTATATGTTTTCCTCTGAGGTATCATGCTATTGTCACTAAAACCACAATGACTCTGATCATTGGTGTTATGTGGCTTGTCTCTGTATCTCTCATCACCATCCTTGTAGGTCTGATTACCAGATTATCCTTCTGTAGATCTACTGCTGTTGACAGTTATTTCTGTGATCATGGCCCTGTCCACAGACTAGCTTGTAATGATAATTCCCCTAATTATATAATGAGCTACGTCTGTATTGCGGTTGTACTTTGCATTCCGTTGATACTGATAGCTTTCTCATATGTTTGTATTGGTTTTGCATTGCTCAAGATCTCACACAGTATTGAGCGAATGAAAGCTATGAAAACCTGTACTTCTCATCTCATATTAGTAGCTATGTTTTATCTGCCAATCACCAGCACTTACATTACTGCTCTTACAACGTACATACATCCAAATACTAGAATAATCAACTCAGTCCTAACACAAACAATTCCACCCATGTTAAACCCCATCATATATACTCTGAAGACAGAGGAGGTATTGCAGTCTATTAAAGTACTCTACAAACAAATCAAGGTGAACTTTGCAACGGAAGATCCTGTGAAAAGCCTTGCAAAGAATTAAAATGATAAATGATAAAATGACAATAACTGTAGTTTGACCTATTTGCATAAAGCTGAGGAATCTCCACGGTATTACTTGCAAGAATTTAAAGCTCATTTCCCTACCATCAGGCTGCCAGTGAAATTACTTTTATTTTTTTATTAAAAAAATAGACAAATGCTTGTAGTATAATGTACTGTAAATTTTTTTTTTTTTTGAATAAATTTAGGTCATTTATTTGGTTGTAATTGTTCGTTTACATGTTCTAAATGAATATATTTGCTGCATATTACATAAAATTGAAGAATCACATTTGCAGATGTTCTTATGTCTTTAGAATTATGTTACACTGAGAATCTATAGTTTACAATTCATGGTTAGATTAATATATGTGTGTCAGACATATAATAAAGATAAGAAAAAATTCAAATATATGTAATGTTACCTAAAAACAAGTAGAGTGAAAATTGATAGCTACTTTCAGGTAGATATTTGAGTAAAGAACTTTTGAATAAATGTTCATAGACTGCTTAAACAATTACAAAAATATTTTATTTTATACAGTGTGTTAACAATTGTTCTTCAAGTTTAAATTTTTGTATTTTCATGTATGCAAATAGATGAGGGGCAGTTGCCAGTGCAAAAAACAAGAAAAAAACAAGAGAAAAATAAAGCAAAATGTTCACTGATAAATTGATCCCTGCTTTCAGTTACAATTTAATTATTTGGACTAAGAACATGCAATGTTTATGTACTCTTTGTTTTTTTGCTCTCATTGGTCCTCTTAGTGAAAGGGGTGGTGTGGGGGTATGGACACTGACATGGACACAATGATGGAGAGCTCAACAATGGCTGCTGCAAAGCACAGCATATTGAGAGTATGTGTAAATGTGATTTCTTCAAGTAAGACATGTTCCTGGATCATTGGCCCTTATTCTTCAAAAAAGTGGTATACAGTCAAATCTGATTGTAAAATGAGCACGTGTAAATTTCACAGATTTTATTATACATCAGCTTCGTCTTTGCTGTATCTGTACAATCAAACTCACATTGGGTAGCAACCGTTGATTTGTAGTTATTTCTCATTTTATTCTTTCTTGCTGTTGTAATTTTAACCCTATAAAGTTTGGTCAGTAGGGGGAGCAGTGCACTCACTGCTCGACCTCAAACTCATTTGAGTACAGCTATTGCCTCACTGAGTCACTGAGCCCTTCACGAGCTCATGCTTAATGTAAATGATATGTCAGTGATTTCATGCATTGAAACTGATGCATCATTTGTTTTCAAATCTCCTGTTTCCATGTTGTACAAAAGTTTCACGAATCAGACGCAGAGCAGTTCATCAATGGTGGCGAAGTATGCGCTCTTTGTTTTATACAACTTTAAAGAATAAGGTCCACTATCCCTTTTGTTGTCCATGGAACAGAATTCCTCAGGAGTGGATCTAATATACTTTGGGGGTGTGTGGCAACCAGTGGCACAGAAAACATAGATTGGGTAGACAGATGGAAGAATGGAGTCCAGGAAATACCAGTAAATTCTGGAGGCAAATGTGACACAGTCGGTGAAGATACCGAAGGTGAAAAAAGGCTTCTACAACAGGACAATGATATAAAATCCACCATAAACTTCTTCAAGAATGCAAGCTGAAGCTTTTGGAATGGCCTTCTCAGACCCATAACTTGATCAACATTCAAAATCTGTGGGTATATCTTAAACATGGTGTGTGTGCAAGATGGCCCAAGAATATCACGTAACTAGAAGGGCTCTGCAAGTAGAAGTAAGTGGAAATTTATTTTACAAGAATAGAAAGAACCCTAATTGGCTAGAAAAAGCCTTTGAAAGCTGTGATATCATCTGCCTAAGAGGCTAGGATGTCCAAACTTATTCATATGCCACAAATGATTTATTTCACACAAACATTTACATACAACTGTACACACACAAACAACTGAGTGCTCATTGGGCTCAAAAAGGACTGCACCTAAGTATAGTCAAAGTTTAAATATTTTCAATAAATTTATAACTTTACTTAATTTTATAAACAAAATGCTGAAAGCAGTATATTTTGGAAAGAATTTTCAAGTGACTTAGGGAGGAGTATCAGGGACACACCGATAACATCAGATGGTAATGACTGATTAGAAGAAATGCTGCATCAGGAACAGCAAATGGATATTGATCCAGAAAAATTGCCATTGAGTTTCCTCCAGATTAGTTTATTGATTATTTACAGATTATTTATTTTAGCCTATAATTTGTGTTAACCTACATCATCCCCATCAGATATTATGCTTTAAAGAAATTATCTTAATTAATATATTAAGTCATGGTATTAATTAACAGGCTGAGTTAGAATTATGTTAATAATTAATGATTGCCTTATTAATGGTTATTCATATTTGATTTAGTTCTTTATTAACGTATACACTTCATTATTTTCTGATGTGATGTGTTAAGTATTAGTTCATACATTAATTTACTGTTATGAAGCATTAGTTAAGTATTAATACATGCTTATTTGTGGACCAGTATTGTTAAGTGTTACCCTTTTGTTTTATACCTATGCCATAAAGTCAAGAGCTCTAGAGGTCTCTTGGAAGAAAAAAGGTTTTTACCCAAAGTATACCGGTTAGAGTTAGGCCCATAGAAAAATAAACTCAAAGCTGAGCGCTGAGCAACCTGCAAGCTCCCCTTAAGGATGCCCATTCACAAGTGGAACCAGTTGCCACTAATTACTGAATGGCAGCTCTTTGCCTTCTTTTGGTGGCAAGCTTGGGTCGAGCCGGTCAGCCACTTACAAGACCCCCTCCACCACAAATGACTCCCAGTGTTCCCTCACACTGCCAATGCTATAAATCCCTAATGAGGTCCAGGTATGCTGAGCTTGAGCCCACGACCTTAGGCCTGCCAGTCCTCAAGGTACTGATGCCCATTACCGACCCAGATCTGTCAGCAGTGCTGGACTAGGAGCTCTGCTGCAGGAACTCCAACGTCTATTTTTTGTAAGGAAACAGCAGTGGTGGGAAGTCAAACTGGCGCTTATAGAGAAATATCACAAGCAAGGAGTGGCAGAGGGTGTTATGTATATATTTAGCCCACAGAAGTGGTTAGATGAGGCCAAGAATTGAAGAATCCTCTCCAGACCCTGTTTTTTTCTCTCTGTCTGCCTGTTGAACTGTAGATGGAACCCAGAGGACAGGCTGATGGAAGCCCCTAAGAGTTGGCAAAGCACCTTTCAAAAGCTGCTGGTGAACTGGGGGCCTCAGTTGGAGACTAAGTCTTGTGGGATCCTCTAAATTCTAATTATATGCTGCAAAAGCAGCTCCGCGGTCCTCTTGGCAGTAAGAAAGCCCATGTAAGAACATAAACTTGCAGGCCATAAAGAATCAGTCCACTACCACCGAGATCACTGTGTTTCCTCAAGAGGCTGGCAACTTGGACACAAAGTCCAATCACAGGTGGAACCAAGTGCATGAGGGGATAAGGCATGGTTAGTGTATGATGCTGGCCATACAAAAAGATCCTTGTTCTGGGCACAGACCTGACAGACTGCCACAAATGAGTGCACATCCTTATCGATACTGGGTCACCAGAAGTGCCTATGCATGTGCCTATTCTAGGGCAGGGGTGTCCAGTCTTATCTTCAAAGGGCTGGTGTGGCTGCAGGTTTTCACTCAAAACAAGCTGGAGCACACCTGATTCCACTTATTTAACCTAGTTTCTGTCTTCAAACTGCTGATCATGTGAGCTCCTGCTTTGCTGGAATGAAAACCTACAGCCACACCAGCTCTTTGTGGATAAGACTGGACACCACTTTTCTTGGGTTATGGTGATGCTAAGATGCCCAGCCAACTGGGATTTACCTATTGCAAGACCTTTGCTATGGTTGCAGGAGGACATACTGCATCTTCAGGGGAGCCCTTCCTAGGCTTGGCTCTTGATGCAGGGCCCCTCGAATAACAGTCTCCTGGTCAAAATGCACATTAGCCTCAATGTGCCTACTGGGAAGGTTAGACCCAGAATTATCTTAGCGTGCTGAGGCTTCCTGCTGCCTGGAGAGTGTGTCAGCCTTAGTGTTCTTTATCCTGGGATGGTAAAACAATATGAAATCAAACCAGTTGAAGAATAATGCCCACCTGAACTGACAGGACTTCAGGTGTTTGTGCTTTGAATAAGAAGTTTACCTTAAGAAGTCCCAGTCACAGATAGAGCCAGTTGCCACTAAATACTAAGGGATGGCTCTCTGCCTCCATCTGGAGGCAGGCTGTGACCAAGCCGAGCCTTGACTCAATAAATGTGAAAAAATAAAAAATATCTTCAGCATCAAATGACCAAGTCCACTTATTCATAAATTAATATAAGCTATGCAATTAAATTAATAAATAAATAAATAAATAAAACTTGGCTCTGTGAAAGCTAAAATTATTAATTACTCTTCATCATGTCAATTAATATGAAGGTACAGCATTTCTATGGGTAAATAAGTTAATGCAGCAAACAAAACATAAAGACAGAAAAATATTACATTATACTAAAAATGAATGATTTATGTGTTAATGTGGAAACAAGGCAAATGTTTTATTAAACATAAAACTTAATTTTTTATTTTGTAATATTTCAAATGTAATTTCTATAGACATGTAAAAATACTCATATTTCTAAAACATATTTATACTTTCTTGTTGTTTTCATATAGTATTTGATATTTTTTCTCCACAGTGGTAATCATAACCTTTAATAAGTTTATAATAAGTTTTGACTGAATTCTCTTTGAATACTCTTGCAATCTGAAGCACAACTTGATGTTACAGAATGTTTTTCCACATGTTACATGTATTTCCACCAGATATGTCTTCAAATCCCCAAATCTTACATAGTGCCAGTGTTTTGTCTCCTAAATATGGCACTGAATGCTGTGGACTCAAATGGCATACTTTCAAAAAATTAATCTTCAGTACTTTTAATTGCTAAAATGTGGCACAAAAAATAACAAAAAAGTTTGGCTCAGCATTCACAGAACTTCATGAGTCATCATCTATGTTGCAATGTACATGTTTCAGTCATAGGTTATGTTATGCATAACACTTTGCAGACAGTCTAAAACACTATGGAAGTCCATACAGACACACAGACAGACAGTCAGCCCAAACATTTACAGGCAACTTTACCTACAAGCTTCCAAAACTGATTTAAACAATGCTTCTAAGTTTGGCTGAGGACACTGATTGGACAGCGATCACAGTTCACTGTAGCAGAATTCCAGCTCAGTGTAGCACAATTCCAAAAAAAGTTTTTGGAGATCTAATTTGTCTTACAATGTTTTAGGTAGCAGGCATTGCATTCAGAAACATTTCATGCAAAAACAATAAGGAACTTTTAAAGGCATTGAATAGGTTGGATATCTGGTTCCTATCTTCTGACCCCATAAGTTTCCAAAGCAAAGCATTTCACAACAAACCACTCTGAATTTTAACCATCTTACATTTAATTAAGCAGACACTTCGATTTCTCTTTAATGTGTTATAGCGTCTGTGTTCTCAGTTCATTCCAAGCAAACCCATTTGGGCCTGTAATGTTTTTTTCCCTGTTTCTTCAGTGTTCTACAGTGCTATAGGGAATGATGTCACTTGAGACCAAACATAAATATGAGGGATCTTCACAGATATGCTGGCATTCTTTCTCAGCTGCGGAAGGTAAAGATATCTCCTTCTAAAATTCTGTTATGCTTTCCATTATTATTACAAAGGATTTATTGTTGATTTAGTGTGACTATTGTAACATGTCTTTTCATACTTGCACAGTGAAAAGAGATTCATTGAAGGTTTTCCAGCCAAACTTGATTTAATGCAAATCATTCTTTCTCACAGGTGTTTTGAAACCAGATGGCTGCTAACTTGACTTCCATGCAGTCAATGTCATCAACAAATTCAACATTTATTCGTCCCTCCAGCTTTTACATCAGTGGACTTAGCAACATCCCACACGCAAAGTACTACTATGTGTTTCTGTGCTTTGTGTATGCAGTGACTGTTTTGGGAAATCTGTTTATAATGGGTCACCATATACCTGGCACGCAGCTTACACACTGCTAAGTATATAGCTGTCTTCAACCTGGCCTTGTCTGATCTGTGTGGAAGCTCTGCTCTCATTCCAAAGCTTCTGGACATGTTTCTGTTTGAGAATCAGTACATATCTTATGAAGCTTGTCTAGCAAACATGTTTTTTCGTTTATGTCTTTATGACCCTGCAGTCTCTTACTCTGCTTGCTATGGCCTATGACAGGCTAATTGCTATATGTTTTCCATTAAGATACCATGCAATTGTCACCAAAACAGCAATGTCTTTAATCATCTGTGTTATGTGGATTCTCTCTATGAGTGTCAATGCTGTACTGGTAGCTCTAGTTACCAGATTGTCCTTCTGTAGATCTACAACAGTTAACAGCTATTTCTGTGATCATGGCCCTGTCTATAAACTAGCCTGTAATGATAACTCCATAAATTCCATAATGGGCTATGTCTGTATGGCTGCTCTGCTCTACATTCCATTGTTCCTAATAGCTCTCTCATATGTTTGTATTGGTTTTGCATTGCGGAGGATCTCACAGGGTGTTGAGCAAAACAAAGCTATGAAAACCTGCACCTCCCATCTCATATTAGTGGCCATGTTTTATCTACCAATTATTAGTGTTTACACTGCAGCTCTTACAACACCTTTAAGTGCAAATATCAGAATAATCAATACTGCTTTGACACAAACCATTCCACCCATGTTAAACCCCATCATATATACACTAAAAACAGAGGAGGTATTGCAGTCTATTAAAGTACTCTACAAACGAACCAAAGTGAACACAATGGAACGAGCTGTGAAAAAGACTGTGAAGAACTGAAGTGACATAATAACTCTACATTGGCCTAGTGAGAGGGATTTTCAGTTGTGTTTATTACTTTGTTTTTATTATCCATTTTATTGTCCATGAATTTTGGCAAGATGAAATTTTATTTTATTCATTTTTGTTTTGGTGCTGATTTATACAGCAGTTTCTCTATATGTAATAAAACTGTGTATAGAATGACAATTTGCAATCATAATGTCATAAGTTATCTTGAAAGCCTACAAAATCAGTTATTTAAATATATTATCAGAAAAAAATGATCAAGTGTTATCCATATTCCACATTTTGACTCCTATCAGCAACAGTCCCATATAAGTGGGATATCTGTGGATTATTGATGACATATTTTGATTTGTGTTAAACAATTTCATATGGCCTACTAAACATACCTGCTATTTACACTGGAACTTTTTATATTGATTAATTTCACTGCCCGTTGGTCACGCTGTCATATATATTCATTAGCTGTTGCCATTATCGGCTTAAAGCACCTTGGGACATATGCTCCATTATTTAATGTCATTTTTGACCCAAAACCACAGTTTGGAGTTCCTACATGTATGCAAAGAGAAAATTCTTTCAGGTGATACAAATACTCTTTGTGTGTTTTAGACCAGAACAAGATATGCTTATTTAAATGTTAACCGTCATCAAACAATTTGCAATGTAGTTTTTACACAATACCAGGGGTGAGACTAGACTCAGCATCATGGACTGAGCCCACTGCCCATTTTGCGTGGTTTCCCATATCTAGAGGAGACAGAGCAGTTCCACTAAATGCCACTAAATGAGTGCCTTCCCTATGAAGTAGAAAATGTCTGATTTCTGCCTCCAGACTGTGGTCGGGGTGACTCACAGGAGCTGTTCCCATAACCAGCTCCAGGACCAGAGCTAGTTTAACTTTCTGCCCGCTCTGTGGTAATACCCATCTATTCTCCAGCCAAAGGATGAGTTAGACTAAAATGGGAGTGAAGTGCTGCTCATTTATTGCACAGTCAGATGATAAAAACAGAAAAATGAGAGGGCAACACAGAAAGAAAAGTAGCAGAGAGCACAGTACCCCATGAATACAGGTAAATTCACTATAATAACCACAAAACAATGCACTCAAAGCCTTAACCTTTACATTCCCAACACTACCTCCACTCTTGATGTTAATAAAACCTAACACCACTCCAGCAATCATAGGAATGTATTACTCACATGCTTTCTCAGTAACAAAACATGGACATCAAACAAGTTACCTCTCTTAGTCTCCCAAAAGTCACTTTTTTTCTGCCCGTCCCCATACTCTTCAATGGTCAGTCACAATTCCACTTGACAGAGCAAACAGTCCAGTCCATTTCCTGTTAATGACTTAATGTACATGGTTTGGTGGGAAGCACAGTGTTAAGCATGTTGGTCCAACATAGCAAGAAGGCAGTAGTCAGTAATTTACGAAACTTGAACAGTGCACATTCACTTCCAGAGTGAATATAAGGATTCTATTTTTCCGTCCTGAAATAAGAACAGGTTAATACTTGCAACCTACAGCAACTCTTCTTTTACATCATTATGTTAATTTCTGCTTATAATACAAGACTCTCATTCCATACTCAAACATGTATACCTTATACTCATCTCAAAACAATGTAAATATGGCCAATCTACATACCATCTGCACAAAAACTGTCAGTTACACATCTTCTTCGCAGTATTTTTGTTGTTTTTTTTATTATTATTTACCTTTTTTGTACAAAAAACTCAACAGAACACTTTACCTTGTTTTCCATGTTTTTGTCTTCCTTTTTTTTTTAAAAGACCCACCTTCATATTTGTCATGCAGACCCAAAACGGCAGTCCTGGCACCACTACTGGATGTAGCACTGTCAGATTCTTCACAAGGCTGCACTTGATAGGCACAGATTTCAAAGCTAATAGCTACATAGTAAAATACGTAAGCATAGCCTGCTTTAGCACTGCTACATTGCTCTTGTTATTGGCTATGCTTAGTTAACTGACCAAGTTGGTTATTTACCCTTTCATTTTGATTCAATTCATGTCAATTTTGTGCATGTTTAGTGAAGGTTTTCTCAGCTTTCTGACATGAGCGAACTGCATTCAGTTCACACATCATAAAGTGTAAGAAATGTTGTGTGTGGCATGAGAGAGTGAGATTACACTGAATTGCATTTCTCAGGGCCAACGCATGAGAGCTGGCAGCCCTGGTCACCATTTGTCCCATCTGATGGCAGCAAAGAACTGAATCCTATTTGCACTTAAAGACATTTGGCTTGTTTTCTGTGCTTTATTTAATCTGGAGCTGCATCTCCAAAATCAGCTCAAACACAGCTGAGATCCCAGCTGCGAGTCAAAGCAACGGTAAAGGTTTAGCTCCTGAACTAAGGTGGAGAAACTGTTTTGTCTCCTTTCACCTTCCCAAAGTGAAAAGCTCACTGCACAATGTCACAGTTCGCCCATTTTATGAGGAGCAAAGGTCCTTTTTTGATATAATTGATATATTCTGCCAGTATATATTTTAAATATATATATACTGCCCATTTTTTCATGACTTAAAAGGACCTCCCCAGAATATTTCGCATTTTCATGTTCTTTTTTTTCATAGTCTTTACTGTACAGGTGCTAACATGGATGGGCATATGAACTTCCCAAAATTTCTACACTTTCAGGGCTGATACCCTACAGTGACTTCACAGTTGATAACTATAGAAGAGGTTTGACATCGGGGTTGATGGCATTGTAGCAGTGCCAAGGTAGCATACTACTTCAAGCTTCATTGTCCAGCGAAGCACATATTCTATGTTATACATCTGCATTTGAATACTGATAACAGCTGGGGTATCTTGGCTCTTAGCAGGGACCTTTGAGGACTGTGAGTGGGTTAGCCAGCCTCCTTGGCAATGGACAGCTCTGCTTCATGCACTCTAATTAGTAGTCATGGCATCTAATGTCAGTCCACGTTATATTTCCATCCTCAAAAGACATTGGTCTGCATGGTTTGACATTAAGCTTCGAAGGCTTCTAAATGTATTTCACAGACGGTCTTAAACCTCAATGTGCTTCACACTTTCATGCACAGTGGATGCTCTCATTCTTTTTTCTGTTCTAGTACCAGGCTGAATCAGTCAAGTAACACTGGCAGCATCAAGTTTTGTCTTTTTTACCTGTTAGTGAGCTTGTCTGCCCATACCAGTGTGTGGACGCTCCACCAGGGGGCTTGATTGAGAGCAGCCACTGTGCATGAAAGCAAGGAGCACAGTGAAGTTGAGGGGGAGACCCATTCTCATATCATCCATGGCATTAGTAAACACTTCCACACCAACCTCCTGTTCAACCTCAGAACAGTCATACACAATAAACACTTTTTTATAGATGTTGTCTCTCTGCATGTAGTGACTTAACTGGCACTTACATGGCGCTTTTTGCCCATATGCAGCTTTTATTTCCTCCATGTCCATGTCCTTGACCTTAGATTTTGTAAGCAACAGACCCTGTAGCTCCATTGTCTCTGATAGCCATTGTTTTTTCTGACCAATTATTAACCTTAGCACAGCTCTCAAACTCTTTCTGTGGCCCTGAACCTGACCTGGTCACAAGGTGGAAATCCTCTCTTGCTGAGTTACATTTTCATCCTCGCTATCAGCTGTGATCATAATGCACATATCTGGAGCATCTGTCATATGAACTGGACCTTGCATGCCTGAAGAAAACCCATTTACTTTCAAAGCTATTTAAGATGGAACGGGAAACTTAGTTAGCTAGCTACCAAGACATTAGCATACTATTAGCACTTTTTTATGCATGTTATGAAGAAAATGATCATAATACATTGCATTGAAACGACATTGAAACATGATAATACAATGGTTATCGTAATTTTTAACGGATTGTTAACTTATATTTGTGGGTTTCTTTCTTCTGTTATGCAGCCATCTTGCCGGTTTTTCTTTTTTTTCATTACACTCCGTTTGGAATGTGCCTCTGAACAACCTCCATTTGGAGGGCCATGTATCCCTAACACTTCGCCCTATCCCTCTATCGGAACAAAAATCGGAACACCTTACCCCTAGGCATGAACACGCAAAATAGAGGGCAAAGGGCTAAGTGGTTAGGGGTGAGGGGTGAAATGGGATTGGGCCTTAATGTCATTCTTGCCAACGTTAAGAGCTGGTGATATTTGGCATCATCATCATCATCATCATCATCGTTAACCGCTTAGTCCAGATAGGGTCGCGGTAGCAGTTGGGAGAGCAGAGAATCCCAGGTGACCCTGTCCCCCGCAACTTCCTCCAGCTCATTCCCGGGGACCCCAAGCCGCTCCCAGGCCAACTTGGAGATATAATCCCTCCAGCGGGTCCTAGGACGACCCCGGGGTCTTATTCCGGTAGGCCGTGCCTGGTACACCCCCACCGGGAGGCATCCCGGGGGCATCCGGATCAGATGCCCGAACCACCTCAGCTGGCTCCTCTCAATGCGGAGGAGTAGCGGCTCTACTCCGAGCTCCTCCCGGATGGCCGAGCTCCTCACCCTATCAAATAGATTGTAGCCCGCCACCCTGCGAAGAAAGCTCATTTCTGCCGCTTGTATTCGCGATCTCATTCTTTCGGTCATTACCCACAGCTCATGACCATAGGTGAGGGTCAGGATGTAGACCGATCGGTAAACAGAGAGCTTCGCCTTACGGCTCAGCTCCCTCTTCGCCACTACAGTCCGGTACAGCGACCGCATTACTGCTGCCGCTTGTCCCAGCCTGCGGTCAATCTCACGATCCTTCTTCCCATCACTCGTGAACAAGACCCCGAGATACTTAAACTCCTCCACCTGGGGCAAGTCCTTTCCCCCTACCTGGAGTGGGCATACCATCCTTTTCCGGGCTAAGACCATGGACTCAGACTTGGAGGTGCTGATCCGCATACCAACCGCTTCACACTCAGCTGCAAACCGCTCCAGTGTGCGCTGGAGGCATCCATGTGATCCAGCCAAAAGAACAACATCATCTGCAAATAGCAGAGACGCCACCCTCCGGCCTCCACACATAATGCGCTCCTGACCCCGGCTACGCCTTGACACCCTGTCCATGAATATCACAAACAGGAGTGGAGACAGGGCACAACCCCTGGCGGAGTCCAACGCTAACACTGAAAGAGTCCGACTTAATGCCGAGTATACGAACACAGCTCTCACTCCGGGCGTACAGAGATTGAATGGCCCGGAGTAGTAACCCCGGCACCCCATACTCCCGGAGGACCTCCCACAAGATATCTCGGGGAACACGGTCGTAAGCCTTCTCCAAATCCACAAAACACATGTAGACTGGGTTGGCAAACTCCCATGCCCCCTCAACAATCCGTGAGAGGGTGAAAAGCTGGTCCATTGTTCCACGGCCAGGACGGAATCCGCATTGTTCCTCCTCAATCTGAGGTTCAACTATCGGCCGAAGTCTCCTTTCCAGCACCTTGGCATAGACTTTCCCAGGGAGGCTGAGCAGTGTGATACCCCGATAGTTGGCACACACCCTCCGGTCCCCTTTCTTGAAAATAGGGACCACCACCCCGGTCTGCCAGTCCAAGGGTACTGTTCCCGAGGTCCATGCACTATTGCAGAGGCGTGTCAGCCACAACAGCCCCACAATATCCAGAGCCTTAAGCATCTCCGGACGAATCTCATCCACCCCCAGAGCCTTGCCACTGAAGAGCTTGCCAACTACCTCAGTGACCTCCACCAGGGAAATGGAGCTTGACACGCCAGAGGCCTCTGGCCCTGACTCCCGTGAGGGAGGCATGTCACCCGGATTAAGGAGTTCCTCAAAGTGCTCTTTCCACCGACCGACAATATCCTCATTTGAAGTCAGAGTTTCTCCACCCCTGCTGAATACAGCCTGGGCGCAGTCACCCCGATCACTCCTGAGTCGCCGGACAGTTGTCCAGAACCTCCTCGAGGCCGACCGAAAGTCTTTTTCCATGGCCTCACCAAACTCCTCCCACGCCCTGGATTTTGCTTCTGCCACCGTTGCAGCTGCCACTTTTTTGCATGTCGGTACCTATCTGCTGAATCGGGAGTCCTTCGGGCCATCCAGTCCCTAAAGGCCTCTTTCTTCAGCTTGACGGCCTCCCTCACCACCGGTGTCCACCAGGGGGTTCTTGGGTTACCGCCATGACAGGCACCGACAAGCTTTTGGCCACAGCTGCGCCTGGCAGCTTCCACAATGGAGGTTTTGAACAGGGTCCATTCAGCATAAGCACACACAACAGTCAGAGTTTTCCTCTCTGCGATTTTAATACGCATTGAGGCGACCCTCTCCCGGGCAGGGTACACGATGTTTTGCGTCTGTTTTTCATGGAGGTTTTTGGATCGAGTTAGTCTGGGTCTTCACTCCAGACCTGTTCGCCCTGGGAGACCCTACCAGGAGCATGTTGCTCCCGACGACTTAGCTCTGAAGATCCCTAGACCACACAAGCCCTTCCGCCACAACAAGGCCCCGATCCAGGAAGGGTATTTGGCATTATATTGTAAAATAATGTAAATTCAGATTCACTGTGGCCAAAGTTAGGAGCTGGCAACTTTCACTGATAATTTAACATTGATCCAACACAACATGAACACTGAAATTTTAGCCTCAACTAAAATGATGACTTTGATGGAAATTATAGGAAAGGTTAGTGCACAATGAGCAGTCATTATATATAACTATAACTCTTTTAACTAGCTAAGGAATTGAATCTGAGGAGAAGATGTCAACAAGACATTGACCTCAAACATACAGCCAAAATAATTTAAAAACAAGTTAAAGGTACTTGCATGTCCCATCCAATCTCCTGGCTTGAGGCTCATTGAAAATGTATGGAAAATACAAGCCCATCAGAGGGATTCTCGTAGCCTTGGGGAGCTGAAGACAGTTTGCCAAGAGGAATGGCCCAAAATTGAATCAACAAGCAGAAAACTACATCTCAGACCTTTTTGGAGTAGAATTAAATCATAGTACTTTTACTTATAATTGAGTAAATTTTAATGAAGTACTTTTACTTCGCTACTTTAATTTCCATAACGTTACAGAGTAAAAATAAATTATGAGCGAATCAGCTCAGACACCAACACGAACCACGCACGGTTAAATCTAAAAGATTCACCAATCAAAAAACAGCAGCTCCTGCAGGAAAAAACACTACAGAGATGTCCAGTTTAGTGGAGAAGGGCAGAGGAGAACTGAACCAGCTCACTCGAGGAGCAGACCGCGTCCAAACGATCATCTGTATTTATTTAACATGAACTAAAGAAAACGGCGTTATTATCAGCGGCCAAACACGAAACCTGCTGAGATCCGCTTTCACAACTCGACTCCAGTATGAGGCAGCATTAGCCGAGCTAAACGGGTACCGTGTTTACGATTTTCTTCTTTCTTTTATATCATTCTGATTATGACACTGGAAATCTGTTGCGTATATTTTATTACAGTGCCTGTTAGCTGCTTTAGTTAACAGGTGTCGCCCACAGCCCACTTACCATTTATACAGCCTAGTTTAGTGGCTGTTTTGGAGATAAACAGTCGTGAACGGCTGTGAGACAAGAAATCTAGCCTAACACAGGCTCTTCATAAACTCTGGACAGTGATTCTGTGGTGATGACTGGCCTGATCCCTCCCTGCCTCTCTCTCTCTGTCTCTTCCTCTCTCTCTCTCTCTCTTTCTCTTTCTCTCTGCGTTGGTGTTTGTCTTTAACTGTGAGAGGTCGTGTAGCTGTTTAACTGTGAAATGCAATAACAATGTCTGATTCTGTATGAAGTGATCAGCATGATTAGTGAAATATATTACAGTAAAAATCACAGCTCGGTAAATTGCTGATGTTGCTGCTGATTTTAATGGTGTAAATGTTCTGAACAGATATCAGTGAAAATATACAGTTTGAAGGTTGTGAGAGATTCATACCTCATTAACGTAAGCTAGAGTCCAGGGAGCTGATGGGCAGCAGGACTCACTAAAACTACATTATTAATTAAGCAATTTACTCATAATTTTGACTCTCTCTTCTCTTAAACTTAATTAAACAGTAACAGCCTCTGCACAGTCTTTCAGGGATTCTGAAATACTTTACTGGAAGCAGATAAACTAGGATGTCTTATATAATCTTCTGAGCATGCAGTTTAATGTAAACCATGTTCCTTACACAACTCTTACTTGAGTAATTTTATTTACTAGCTTGGGTAAATTATCACTACAGTTTAGTATATATAGTTAGTTAGTTAAATATAAAAATTAAATAATATAATAAAAATAACATAAAAAAATGTCTGGATGCTTGTGCAATCTTGGGGCCACTCAAAGCTGTTACCAGCTTTTTAAAAATGTTTTCTTTTTAATTTCAACATACAGTGTACAATTATGTAGCATCATTGACTTGGAGACACATCTCCTGATATGGTTTTATGACTCCACAACTTCATTTGAGACTAGTGCTGAATTTGCATCATCCATATGTCTTCTCAATCTTTTGTGTTCCTTGTGTTCATTTCACAGGAGGTTGATCAGCAAGTAACATGATTGACTTCAGATTTTATATAATTCTAAGCTGTCTATTGGCAAATCTTTGTTAACAATAGCAATATTTAAGCATGTACTGTCACACTGTTATTCTGCTTACTATCGTTAATCCCTCAAAGAAGGTTCATGACCATCAGGTCGTTGCAGTGCCAAATGAGATTACTACACAGATTTCCAACCCTACTCCTGGTGAACCCCATGTCCTGCACATTTTATTATTTTCATTCTCTAAAACACCTACTTAAATTAAGGAACAGCTAGTTTATTAGCTGATAAGTTAGATCAGGTGTTTTGGGAGCAGCAGTAACACTAACATGTGCATAGGTACTCCAGGACCAGTGTTGGTAAGCACTGCACTAATAAATAATGAACAGAAAACACAAATTTGATCTTGGATCAGCATTCACAAGCAACTTTATGAGAAGTCATCTTTGTTATAATGTACATGTTTCAGGTATATAGGTTATATTATGAACAAAACAACTGAAGTCAAACCAGAAAGACAGATAGGTAACATCAGCCGAAATATTTAGGGGCAACTTCAACAATGCCTCTAAATTTGGCGCAGGACTGATTGGACAGTGGTTACATTTCAGTATAGCATAATTCTTAAACCCTTTTGCTGAAAATGCAATCAAATTCCTCAAAATGGTCAGGACCAATTACTTGAGATATCTCTCTTGTGCTCTCATTACAAATGTGGCAGTAGAGATCTATGGAAAGACTTGTCTAATTTTTTCTTTAGAGTTCTACTGAGGAGCAGTGCTGCAGGGAATGATATCACCAGAGACCAAACACAAATAAAAGTGATCTTCACCGATATGCTGGCATTCTTTCTCAACTGCCTAAGGTACAGTATCAATAGTGCCTGCGATGCCCTAGCGATCTCATTCACCTTCTACAATTTTTGTGTTTTTTTTTATACAAAACAATTTATTGTTGATTTAGTGTAATTTACTGCATTGTAATGACTTTATTTATACATGCATTGTAACAAGGAATTAAAATAAGGTGTTCCAGCACAAATTGAATTAATGCAAATCATCCTTCTTACAGGTGTTATGAAGCCAGATGGCTACTAACTTAAGTTCAATTGTGTCAGCGTCATCAACAAATGCAACATTTATTCGTCCCTCCAGCTTTTACATCATTGGACTTTACAATCTCCCACATGCAAAGTACTACTATGTTTTTCTGTGCTTTGTGTATGCAGTGACTATTATGGGGAATTTGTTTATAATGGGCACCATATACCTGGCACGCAGCTTACACACTGCTAAATATGTAGCTGTCTTCAACTTGGCCTTGTGTGATCTGTGTGGAAGCTCTGCTCTCATTCCAAAGCTTCTGGACATGTTTCTGTTTGAGAATCAGTACATATCTTACGAAGCCTGTCTAGCAAACATGTTTTTTGTTTATGTCTTTATGACCCTGCAGTCTCTTACTCTGCTTGCTATGGCCTATGACAGGCTGATTGCTATATGTTTTCCACTAAGGTATCATGCAATTGTCACCAAAACAACAATGACTTTGATCATCTGTGTTATGTGGATTTTCTCTGTGAGTGTCATTACTTTGATGGTAGCACTAGTTACCAGACTGTCCTTCTGTAGATCCACTACAGTTAACAGCTATTTCTGTGATCATGGTCCTGTCTATAAACTAGCCTGTAACGATAATACCATAAATTCCATAATTGGGCAATGTCTGTACTGCTGCATTGCTTTACATTCCATTGATACTAATAGCTCTCTCATATGTTTGTATTGGTTTTGCATTGCGAAGGATTGCAAAAGGTATTGAGCAAATCAAAGCTATGAAAACCTGCACCTCCCATGTCATATTAGTGGCCATGTTTTATGTGCCAATTATTAGCGTTTACACTGCAGCTCTTACAACATCTATCAGTACAAATGTCAGAATAATCAATACTGCTTTGACACAAACAATTCCATCTATGTTAAACCCCATAATATATACTCTTAAAACAGAGGAGTTGTTACAGTCCATTAAAGTACTGTACAAACGAAACAAGGTGAACTCTAAAGTGGAAAAAGCTGTGAAAAAAACTTTGAGGAATTGAAATGGCACTGTAAATTGGCCTTGTGAGAGATACAATCATGCGAGTTGTGTTTATTGCTGTTTTGATTATTAAAACAGATACACCTGTCAAGTCGAAAAATGTCCATGAATTTTGGCTAGATTAAATGTAATTTTATCAACTTATATTTTGTCAGTTATATCAACTTGCAATCCTAATTTCAAATCAAATCAAATTATTTTGAAAGTCTATAAGATAGTATAAGTTAGTACATTTCAACAATGGGTAGCTACAATTAAAAATTGTATTACCATACTCCACAATATACTCCACCTGTCAGCAATAGTCACCTGTAAGTACATGATCTGGATTACAGATGACATAATTAGATTTTTCGGTTTGTTAAATAATTTCCCGTGGCCTACTAAACATACCTGTTATTTACAATGGAATAATCTCACTCTATTTTTAGTTACTTATTTTCCAGACTTTTCTATTGACTTACTTTACTGGTCATTATACATGCTGTCATGTATGTCATTCATCATTAGCTATTGCCAGCTATTGCCTTGACTGGCAATGACTAGCACTCCATAATTTTTTGTAATTTTCAACCAAATCCACAGTTTGCTGTAATTAATTTCTGTAAAGAGCTCAGCTTTCAAGCTTTCATATATTCTTTGTGTTCCATGTATTAGACCAGAACAAGATATGTTACTTAAATATTACCTGTCATCAGAGAGTTGACAATACTTTTTTACACAATATCAAGGCCATGACTCACATCAGGAGTTGAGCTCATGGCCCATTTAGCATGATTTCAAATATGTATAGAAGATACAGAATTTCCACTAAATTTCACAGTGCCTTCCCTGTGGAGGCAGAAAAGTTTCCATTTCTTTATTCTGTAATCATTAATAAACACTGCAACAAAGGGACATTAGCCAGTGCTCTAAGTCTGCTTCCACAATCAGAAAAAAAAATGAACACAACTGACCTTTCACATACGTTCACTATATCTATACAAGTAGAGTCCTATGCTAGGAACCAGCACAGCTTTGTAAAGTTCATACAGTTAAATGAAACAGTGGAGCAAAAACTGTCATTCTGTGCCCCATTGATGGCCATGTGCAGCTGTTTAAACATTGCCATGATGATAGCATTTGGTTTGGCAGTCAGTTTCATTCAGGGCCTGGAAAAAGTACTGAAATCTTACTTTGGTGCTCAGACATCTTACTATCGTAGACATCTTACTATCATGCTCAATTAATGTGAGTACAAGAAACAGTATTAATCAAGGCAATTATTTATTCTATTTATTTGGAATAACATAATTAAGGCAACTAGTAAATCCAATGCTCTTGTCTTGCCATGTTCTGTCTTCAGAATCATCAACTATTGATGACTCTGATGATGAAGAGATGCAGCCCCCTTCAAGGGGGAAGAAAGCAAGATCAACACAGCAAGGGGCGCACTCAAACTGTTGGTCAAATAACTGCAGTGGTTCTTTGGAGTGTCTGCATTCAGATATTCATATTTTTTTGTATTACTTCTTTTCTATAACAAAAACTGTTCAGAGTGTAATACTGCGTTATAAGCATGCCATACAAGCCTTTAACCAAGGTGGGTCAATGAAGAGGGCTTTCAATAAGTGAGAGTGGACCGCAATACCATCTCCAGGATGAGCATTGATTAGAATTGATGAGCTTGCTCTAGAAGCATCTGGTGTCTTTCAGGCTCTCCCCCATGGAATTCTCAAGTAGAGAAATTGTCCACATTTGTGGACAGGTGTTGAGAGGCCACAAATGACAAAATCAAGAGAAATTATGCAGACGATTGCAAATTGTAAATTTGTGAATTGCATCTTAAGTGCTACCTTAATTAAATGTGTTTAATTTTTTGCTCCTTTAAGCCTTGGTCTAAGTTGAATACCTTAAATACAGCTCTATACCGAACCTAGTCCCTGACTAGTAAAATAGTAGTAACAAAGATCATACCTGTTACATGTAAAAAATGGCGAGCCAGCCAGGAGCTGGTTTTAAAATCTAGACTAAATAAATCTTCACATCTGAGACCAAGTTACGAACATTAAAAAAATAAAAATAATAATACTCAACAGCATTTTCTTCAGTAACCATGGAAATCATCCAGTCAGAAAACATTAAGGTGCCTAATTCTCTCTTAGTTAAAGTAATACCATTATCAAACCCAGATTCAGACTTGCACAACCATGCCATAGTTGAATATAGTTATGGCTCAGCTATAGAATCCATCCAACCTATTTTGCCCCTCATACATCAGAACAAAGATGATTCTTCCTTTACTTACCATGTGTCTGCACTGCCTAGTGTGTATTGCAATCAAGAAAGCATAGACGCAACAAAGAATTACCTGAATGTGCTGAAAGATGTTGCTAAACAAAGTGGGATGTCCTTCAGTGTTGTGTTGCAGGAAGAGCTGTCCCATATGTCCAGATCACTCAGCCTTGCTGAAACAGATGGTGGAAAGAGTAGTGAGGATGAAGAAGAGAGCTTTCAACTTGACATGCAGGATGACCAAGAGAAAGAGGTCATTTCTGCCCATGAAGACCTTAGGTCAAGTATGCTACACACAGCCCAGTCACCCAATGTCAACAGTAATAGTCAGCACCCCTCAACAGCAAAACCTGCTGCCAGACTACAATACAAGATAAGCACAGATGATCTAAATCCCACAGACATGCAAAGAGTCATTGTGGAACATGTAGTAAAGAGTGAAGGAGTTGCATTGCAGCCCTACACAGCACTTAGACTTCAAACTTTTTCTGGGAGGATTCCATGCCCCAGCAACAAAGCCGGTTATGAGTCATGGCATAACAGTATTGAGCTCATGTTTGAAGATCCTACCTTTTCTGAGCTGCATCAATCCAGAAAGATCATGGAGAGCCTTGCACCACCAGCAGCAGATATTGTCAAGCAACTAGGTCCTCTTGCTTCACCAAGAGCCTGCCTTGAGCTTTTAGATTCTGCATTTGGTACTGTTGAAGATGGGAATGAGCTTTTCGCAAAGTTTATAAACACCTTCCAAAATCTAGACGAGAAACCTTCCACTTATTTACATAGGTTGCAAGGAGCATTAAACATTGCTGTCAGATGAGGTGGCATATCTGCATCTGAATCCAACAGACATTTGCTAAAGCAGTTTTGTAGAGGATGCTGGGATGATGCATTGATCTCTGATCTTAGACTAAAGCTAAGAAGTGACAATCCACCCACTTTTACAAAGCTCTTACTGTCACTCCACACTGAAGTAGACACACGTGCTGTCAAAAAGACAAGAATGAGACAACATCTTGGATTATCAAAGCAGAGAGTTCAAGCCAACGTCCAAACGTTACACTCACCCCAAGATATGAGCCAAGTACATGATCCTTTCTTGTTCACAAATGATCCCCCTTCCAAAACAGAGCAGCTGAAAAGACAAACTGCTGAGCTAACATCACAGGGGGCTTCTATGCAGCAAAAGAAAGAGGCAAGAGCAAAAGTTAGAACATTCAAAAGCAAAGTAAAACCTAAAAATGCTTCCAGCTATGCAAGAATACCTCTACCCCTGTAAGAAAAGAGCATGTAGATAGTGTGGACGATACACAGAAGAGTAGACCCAGACCCTGGTACTGTTTTAGGTGTGGAGAAGATGGGCATATTGCTAGTGCATGCAGCAATACTCCTAATGCTAAACTAGTCAAGCGAAAGAAAAAAGAGCTGAAAGAGAAACAACACCAATGGGAGACTCAGTCTGCAACTTTAAACGACTAGATGTTTCTGTTGAGGGTCAAACAGGAACACCAGTCCCGAAGCGTCCCACCATGAATAGAAATTACAGTGTGACAATTCGTTCTCATGCCACTGGCAATGCCCACACACTTCCCAAAGGGTTAATTGGTGCAAAATGTACCACACAAGTCATAATTGCTGGAGAGGAATACAAGTGCCTCTTAGGCTACGTCTACACAGCAGGTAAAAGTGGCCCAATTCCAATCTTTTTCCTCAAATGTGACACAGATGTGTCATCTGTGTGGCTGTGTGAACAGCAAAAAACCCATTGAATCGGACACTTTCAGTTCCGATTTGAGACGCTTTCATATGTGGTACTGAAATCTGATACGTGTCCGATCTGCGGCAATGCGACTCAGTCTGAACAGCCAGATCGGAATTCATGCGACTTTTACATCAATGCAACTCGACATTCGTCATATTTTCGCACTGCTGAGACTCAATATTATATATAATATTATATTATTAATATTTAGTCTGATGTTTCTGTACCAAAACATTAAAAGAGACTCATCAAACCACTCCATGTTCGAAGAGATTTTGAATGGAACGGCCAAACACAGCCAGAGATGATTTTGTGAGAAAATCATATTTGGGCTGTCACGCATTCAACGAACTCTAGCAAAGAACCAGACTTCATCTCCCAGACTCCTCTGGGAGATCACATGATGGAGCAACTTCCCTCCGACTCGGACTCAGACACAGACTCCATTTCCCATAGTGGGGACTCACGTGACTGCTGACTCCCGCTCGCGCACCTATCAGTGCTCTGCATCTCCGGAATACTAACTGGTGTCACCTGTGTTTCTGCTCACATGACTAGTTAGTTTACTTTAAAAGCCCAGGCTTTAGATAGACTAATTGCGAAGTGTTGTATCCTTGCCATCTACTGAGCATTTGTATATTCTTGCCTGTTTTTCCGTTTATTGACCACCATTTTGTATTTTCGACTCTGCCTTTTGCCTTATTCCTTTTGTGCCTTTGCCTGTTTTGATTGACCTATGTTTTTGACTTCCTTGCCTGTTTTTGTGACCTCGTTTTTGCTCTGCCCTTTTGCTTTGTTTGCCTGATCATATTAAACTTGTCATTTTTCTTACATCCGCGAGCATCTGTATTCTGCTGCCACATCACAGAATACTTCGCCATACCATGCAGACAGCGGATCCTGAAGCCTTCCAAAAGGAGGGGACCAGGGACCACTCCTAGGCCGACATCAACAAGTGCTTTCTGGTGTCACTCACTCTTTAGAGTCCATCGCCCAACAAGCAGATCAACAAACCCAGCTAGTTCAACTGGTCACCAGCGTCAAGGGACTCACTAACCAACTGCAGAATATGAGCCTAGCAGAACAGTCAGTAAGCACTATGTTACCTACTACTGCAGCTGCTATTTCATCAGCAACTTTTCCAGTGAGTAAACCTGATAAATATGAGGGCAATCCAGATAAATGTTGTGGGTTTCTGCTGCAATGTTCGTTTTTTTGTGATAATTTTCCTATCAATTCTGATCAGGCTAAGATAGCTTTTGTTGTTTCATGTCTGACCGAAAAAGCTCTTGAATGGGCCACTGCTGGTTGGGCACACCTTCATCAAATGTCCTATAGGCAGTTCATTAAAGAGCTGGAATTGGTTTTTGATCACCCTTATGAGGGTAAGATTAGTGGAGAATTACTTGCTCAGTTACGTCAGTGAGACCGTTCTGTGGTGGACTATTATCTGGAATTTCACAACCTGGCAGCAAGTAGTGGATGGAATGAGGCGGCTCTATTGGTGATGTTCCGACAGGGACTTAATGCAGATGTATTGAATGAACTAGTAAGCAAGGACGATGACTTAGGTTTGTATGAACTGATCACCGTAGCTATTAAGCTAGATCATCTGATTCACTCCAAAACTAGAACCAAGACTGAAAAAACACAACGGAGAAATCTGCAGCCTGTGAGAGTCATTAAAGAGAAAATGGATGCCACTGAACCAATGCAGTGTGACTCTTCAAGTTGTCACAGGAGAAGAGACGAAGGCGACTTGACAGTCATCCCTGTCTGTATTGTGGAAAAGATGGACATCAAGTTCGTGATTACCGTGCCAGGCCACAAAAGAGCAAGGTGCCGACCCCTGGACAGCACGTGGAGTGTACTCCACGTGGTGAGTGTTCCCACAAAGGGGTTGGTTTCAAAATCCATGATATTACCTGTAAATATATATTGTCAGCTATACTATCTTATTGTTTCAGCGTTGATCGACTCAGGAGCTGAGGGAAACTTCATTCACGCCAGACTAGTGGAGAGGCTGCAGATTCCAGTACAACCACTGCAATCCAGTCTTAAAGTAGCAGCTTTAGATGGAGGACCGGTGGGTTTTGGGACCATTTCCAATGTCACAAAATCAGTGACTATGCAAGCCAGTGCCCTTCACAAAGAGGAACTGTCCTTTTTAGTGTTACTCCATTCTGAATTTGAGTTGATTTTAGGCTGCAGAAACACAACCCTAACATTTCATGGTCTGAGCACTCCATCACTAAATCTGACTATTGTCTCCAGCACTGCATCACTCCTCCTGCCGTATCCCTTTTGTCCACTTCCACAGAAAGCCCTAATGCCGATGTCACCTTTCCCCTTGAATACACAGACCTGAAGGAGGTGTTCAACAAAAAGAACGCGACCAAACTGCCTCCTCACCGAACATATGTGCTATAGAACTCATTGAAAATCCTGTCCTGCCCAAAGCCAGAGTATACCCGCTTACCCAGGAAGAACAAAGAGCATTAGATATATACATCGAAGAAGCCCTAGAGCAAGGTTTCATTAGACCATCTACTTCTCCCATTGCGTCCAGTTTCTTCTTTATTAAGAAGAAGGATGGTGGTCTCCGTCCTTGTATTGATTACCAAGCCCTGAATCAAATCTCCAAATCCTATCCCTATCCATTACCATTAGTCCCGGTGGCCCTAGAACAACTTCAAGGTGCAAGCTTTTTCACTAAGTTAGACCTCCGTAGTGCATAGCACCTCATTAGAGTAAAGCAAGGAGATGAATGGAAGACGGCATTTATGACCACTAGGGGGCGCTATGAGTACCAGGTGATGCCATTCGGGCTCTCTATCGCCCCCTCGGTGTTTCAAGCTTTTATAAACGATGTTCTTAGAGACATGCTAGGCTGTTTCGTTATTGCTTACTTGGATGACGTTCTGTATTCTCCCTCCTTTGAATCCCATATCCAACATGTACAAGCGGTCCTCCAGAGATTGTTAGACAACCACTTATTCCTAAAAGGTGAGAAATGCGAATTCCACCTGCAATCAGTAGCTTTCCTGGAGTATATCATCAGCCCCCAGGGTATTACTCTGGACGATCACAAGTTCGAGGCGGTAGTAAACTGGCCTAAACCCTCCTCAGTAAAGGAGTTACAGAGATTTTTGGGCTTTGCAAATTTTTATCGCAGGTTTATTAGAAACTTTAGTAGCCTTGTGGCCCCCCTCACGTCTCTCTTAAAGAGAAACCCAAAGAAACTTCAGTGGGCGGAACAGGCAGAGCAGGACATGCAACATCTGAAACATGCTTTCACTACTGCCCCTATTTTGAGACATCCTGATCCCTCACAGCCATTCATAGTAGAGGTTGATGCTTCTGAAACAGGCATAGGTGCAGTTCTCGCCCAGAGAACTGGTTCCCTGATAAAATTGCACCCTATTGCCTTCTTTTCCCATAAGTTGACGCCCTCAGAAAGGAATTTTGGTATGGGAGACTGTGAATTACTCGCTGTCAAACTCGCCTTGGAGGAATGGCATCACTGGTTGGAAGGAGCCAATCATCCCTTCACTGTATTAACTGACCACAAGAACTTAGAATATCTACAAACTGCTAAAAGACTCAATGCACTTCAAGCCAGGTGGTCCCTATTCTTCGCACGCTTTCAATTCCACATCACTTATAGACCATGTAACACCAAAGCCAATGCCCTTTCTAGCATTTACCAACAGGACACACAACAACCCCAATGGGGAACTCCCGAACGGATTCTCCCACCCGAGGTAACCATCTCATCCATTCGATGGCAAATTGATGAAGAGATCGAAAGGGCATTGCCCAACATACAAGTTCCCAGTCAATGTCCACCAGGAAAGCTCTATGTCCCCAAAACAGTTCAAAACACAACTCATCACCTGGGCCCACTCCTCACTGACATCAGGACACCCTGGAGAGACCCGTACTCACCAGCTTTTGGTGCATAGGTACTGGTGGGAATCCATGACCCAAGACATCCACTCTTTTGTGTCATTGTGCTCCACTTGTGCTCAGTGTAAGATGCCCAAGATATTACCCGCCGGTAAGCTCATGCCTTTACCCATACCTGATAGACCATGGTCACATATAGCAGTGGACTTTGTAACTGACTTACCTGAATCCCAGGGTTTTACCACAATCTTGACTGTAATAGACAGATTTTGTAGGGGAGTGCGTTTCATCCCTTTTAACCATCTCCCCAGCGCTTTTCACACAGCAGAGGCCTTGTTCCAGTATGTATTTTGATTTTTTGGTATACCCGAGGATATTGTGTCGGACCGAGGAGCTCAGTTCACCTCCCAGGTATGGACCGCATTTTTTGAGCACCTAGGGGTATCCGTGAGCCTTTCATCAGATTATCACCCACAGTCAAATGGACAATGTGAAACAGTTAACCAGGAATTGGGTAAATTTCTAAGACTGTTTTGTTTTAACAACCCTACGGATTGGTCGAAATATCTGGTTTGGGCTGAAATTGCACAAACCTCTTTGATTAGTTCCACTACTAGAATGACACCTTTCCAGTGCATTTTAGGGTACCAGCCTCCGATAGCTCCCTGGACGGGCACTCAGACAGATGTGCCAGCCATCGATGAATGGATGAAGCACAGAGAACAAGTGTGGGAAGAAACCCATCAACAAATAGACAGGCTGACCGTCATCATGGCCCGTCACCCGTTTATCAACCAGGAGACCGTGTCTGGTTGTCTACAAGAGATCTTCGCCAGAGTGAGGGAAGTTGCAGGAAATTGCAGCCCAAATATATTGGGCCCTTCAAAGTTTTGAAACGTGTTAATGATGTGACTTACAGACTTGACCTTCCCCCGCGTTTTAGAGTGTCTCGTTCATACCATGTCTCTCTCTTGAAAACCAGTTGTTACAGTGCCATTGGATGATGCGACGCCGGACGTCTCACCCCCACCGCCAGAGCGGATAGATGGGGCCCCAGTATTCGCTGTGTGAAGGCTGCTTTTGGAAGTATATGAGGATGAGCAAAGCAGCACGAACAGCTATGTCTCTAAGAGGTTATCCCGAGTTAAATTAGAAGGAAAACAAGAGGATTATCCACAAACACATCCCTCCATTCAAAGAAAGGCTACCTCAAGGCTATTAGATATGCCATTGCAGGTCTCAGAAGGTCCACGTACACAAAGGCATCGGTCAGAGTCAAACACAAAATGCAAGACATGACAGGGACCTCCAGGAGGTGCTGCATAGGCAGAGTGTCATCACTGAAATGCTTGTCATCAGCAGCATAGTCTGTCAAGTCTGCCACGCAAGGATATGCCAGTATTTAAAGGTGACCCTCTCTCCTATAAGTCCTTCATTCGGGCATTTGAGCATGCTGTAGACAGCAAGGAAATTTTATTACCTTGAGCAGTATACCAGTGGTGAGCCACAGGAGCTTGTCTGTAGCTGTGAGCATATGGCACCAGAAAGAGGCTATGAAGAAGCCAGAAGGCTACTCCAGAAGCACTATGGTGATGGGTTGATTAAAATTGCCAGTGCCTGCATGGACAAAGCACTTAACTGGCCGCCTATCAAATCAGAAGATGGTAAAGCATTGAATGCATATGCACTTTTTCTGACTGGATGCAAGAACACCATGGGTGATCTGGAATTCATGGAGGAAATGGATAATCCTACTAATATGAAGGTCATTGTTTCAAAACTTCCTTACAAATTGTGTGAGAAATGGAGAGTAATAGCCTTTGAGATTCAAGAGAAAGGAAGAAGACGGGCCAGGTTCTCAGAACTGGTTGAATTCATCGTTCTACAGGCTACAGTAATTATGAAAGTATGAAAGTATATCCAAGAAAGGAGAACAAAAGGGAAGTAGCTTCATCACAGATGTCGCAGCATATAAAGAGAATAATGAAAAAGATGTGACAAACAAAAAAGCTGCTGTAGCTGCATCTCAGAAACACTGTGTCTATTGCCGTAACAAACGTGATTGCAGAATGCAGTAAGATCAAACAGTTACCACATGAAGAAAGAATAGATTTTTTGAAGTCTAAAGGGCTTTGCTTCGGGTGTCTTCAGGTGTCACAGGGACATCGCAGCAAGGACTGCAAGAAGAGAGCCAAGTGTCAAACATGGCATCAGCGACATCCAGACATACTGCATGTGGACAAGGAAGACAGTGTGGCTACTGACGGAAAGGAAGAAGCTGACACTGAAAACAAAGAGCTCGCCAGTGCCTGCATATCACTGGAACGAGAAGCATGCATGTATACTGGGGCCGGAGTGGAGTGTGCACTAGCTGTTGTGCCAGTCAGGGTCAAATCAAAGAAGAGTGATTAGGTATGTAGAAACATATGCGTTCATTGATCCCGGCAGCACAGCAACCTTTTGCACTGAGGACCTCCAGAGACAACTGAAACTTAGAGGGCGAAAAACACAAATTCTTCTTAGAACAATGAGTTGCAACAAGGCAAATGATGGTAAGGTGATGAAGACTTTCATTCTCTCAGACCTGGAGGTGTGTGGTGTAGAGGAGTGTACTTACATTGAATTGCCTAAGGTCTTTACCAGCAGCTATATCCCAGTGAAGAAATAGAATATTCCCCAACAGAAAGACATCACAAGGTGGCCTTACCTGAAACAGGTATGTCTACCCAGTGTACAGGCTGAGGTGGGTCTACTCATAGGCACCAACATTCCAAAGGCAATGGAGCCATGGCAGGTTGTACATAGTACACCCTTGGTTGGGTGGTTGGTGGGCCATTGAGAGGACGATGTGGTCTGGGGATGGATAGTGACCTGTTGCAGAGCCATACAGTCAATCGCCTCTCTGTCCTGGAAATAGAAGAGCTGTTACACCAGCAATATGATGCAGACTTCCCAGAGTGCAGCTATGAGGAGCAAGAAGAAATGTCACTGGAAGACCACAAGTTTATGCGTCTAGTCGCTAGCTCTGCAAAGCTAGTTCATGGCCACTACTGCATAGGTCTGCCATTAAAAGATGAGTCCCTAATCATGCCAAACAATTGTTGTATCGCTGAACAACGTGCCATCAACCTCAAAGGAAAGCTCAGAAAGAATGCAGACTTCCATGAAGATTATAAGACCTTTGTGAAAGAGATAACTGAGAGTGGCTATGCAGTCCAGGTCCCTAGGGAACAGCTAAGTCGCTGTGATGGCAAGGTGTGGTACATCCCTCACCATGGGGTGTACCACCCCAAGAAAAAGAAGATACGTGTGGTGTTTGATTGCACAGCTTCATACAAAGGAGTGTCTCTGAATGAGCAGCTGCTCCAAGGTCCAATCCTCACCAACACACTTGTTTGTGTCTTGACGCGGTTCAGACAGGAACCGGTGGCATTAATGGCGGACATCAAATCTATGTTCTATCAGGTCAGGGTCCCAGAAGAAGACACTGATCTTCTGCATTTTCTGTGGTGGCCAGAGGGTGAACAAGAGGTTGAAGAGTTCAGAATGACGGTTCACCTTGTCGGTGCTACGTCTTCGCCCAGTTGTGCCTCCTATGCCTTATGCAAAACAGCAGAAGATGGAAGAATAACAACTAGCTTCAAATTCCAGATGAAACTACAAGAGAGGCCTATCTCAAGGAGAGGAATCTTGTCGATTGTGAGCTCCATATATGATCCTCTTGGATTCTTGGCACCCGCCATTCTGCCAGCAGAACTGATGATGAGAGCCTTGTGTGAGGAAAAACATGGTTGGGATGAAGAGGTTAAGGGCCAGCATGCACAGAAATGGCAAGAATGGTTGGCAGACCTACAACTTCTAGAAGGCTTTGCTGTAAGAAGATGTGTTCAGCCGAATGGATTTGGACCCCTGCAGTCTGCAGAATTACATCACTTTGCTGATGCATCAGAAAATGGCTATGGTACTGCTACTTACCTGCTCCTGACTGACAACAAGGACAAGAAGCACTGCACTCTCTTGATGGGAAAAGGCAAGAGTGGCACCTTTAAAGCATGTCACAATTCTGAGATTGGAACTGACCGCAGCCGTGGTTGCGGTTAAAATGGATCAGATGCTGCGACATGAACTTCAATTCCAACTCCAAGAATCCCATTTTTGGGACAGATAGCACCACAGTTCTACGATACATCACAAATGAAAGCAGTCACTTCAAGACATTTGTCGCTAATAGAGTCGCAGTGATAAAGGAACATTCACAGCCGTCACAGTGGCGGTATGTACAGTCTGCAGTTAATCCAGCTGATCAAGCATCTAGAGGAGTGAAAATGAGGGACTTCATTCAGAGCAAGACTTGGATACAAGGACCAAGTTTCTTGGTGAAATCCAGAAACGAATGGCCAGAGCAACCTGACCTAGGGGGCTCATCCATAGAAAGTGATCCAGAGATCAAGCGCTGTGCAGTGGTAAGCATGGTAGGAGCGGAGGAAAGGGCTTCTGCCATGCACAAGCTGGTTGGCTACTACTCGGATTGGCCAAGGCTAAAGAGAGCAGTAGCGTGGCTGCTGCGGCTCAAAGATATACTGCTGTGTCTGAAAGAGAAGAGGAAAGCATTGAGGAATGAGATCAGCCAGTCTGAAGGCTCCCCAAACTGACAAGACGAACTTACGAGAACCCGTGTTGAGAAGTACAAGGTGACTCTGAAATCAAGATCTCTCTCTCTAGAGGACATGGACAAGGCTGAAACAGAGCTCATACGATTCAGTCAACAGCAGAAATACTCTGATGAAATCAAGGCCCTGGAGAAAAATGCTCACGTGAAGAAAACCAGTCAGATCTATAGACTAGATCCTATTCTGCAGAAGGGAATACTAAGAGTGGGTGGCAGACTCTCTAAATTGGCAATGCCGGAAGAAATAAAGCACCCTGCAATCCTCTCAAAACATTCTGGGGTTGCAATTCTTATTCTCCAACACATTCATAAGGAGATTGGGCATTGTGGATGCAATTACATGCTTGCCAGATTGCGAGTGAAATACTGGATTCTTCAAAGTAGCTCAGCTATAAGGAACATTATTTCAAAATGCACAGTATGCAGAAGGCTGAACAGCAGGACAGGAGAACAAAAAATGGCAGATCTGCCAGAGGACCGCGCCTTACCCGATCAGCCTCCTTTCACCAGTGTCGGGGTAGACTACTTTGGGCCCTTTGAAGTTAAGTGTGGAAGAGGCAGAGTTAAAAGATTTGGGGTACTCTTCACCTGTCTAACAGTAAGAGCTGTGCACATCGAAATCACTCACAGTCTTGATACTGATTCCTGTATTAACGCCTTGTGTTGCTTCTTATGCAGAAGAGGACAGATTAAGATCATGCGATCAGATAATGGTACAAACCTTGTCGGTGCAGAGAGAGGACTGCGGGAGGTGCTGAAAGATCTGAACCAAAGGAAAATTGAGAATGCGATGACGAAGAAGGATATCTTCTACGATCTTCAACGTTCCTGCAGCCTCTCATCATGGCGGCGTATGGGAAAGGCAGATTTGACCGTGAGAAAAATCATGAACTCTGTGCTCAAGCAACAGTCATTGGATGATGAGGGCCTTCAGACTGTCATATGCGAAGTCAACAGCAGACCCCTCACAAAGGCATCTGACGATCCTAATGATCTGGATGTGTTAACGCCCAACCACCTGTTGCTGTTGAAGATGGAACTGAACATCCCACCTGGAGTCTTCTCTAAAGATGATCAGTATGCATGACGGCGTTGGCGGCAGGTCCAATATATTGCTGACCTCTTTTGGGCAAGGTGGGTAAGAGAATACTTACCACTACTCCAGGTGCGGCAGAAGTGGTCCAGACCAAAAAGGAACCTTCAAGAGGGAGATATTGTGTTGATAGTGGATGATGCTGCCCCTCGTAATTCCTGGATAATGGGACGAATACTTAAAACACTACCAGACTCCAGAGGTATGGTTAGACGAGTCATTGTGCAGACCAAAACCAGCACATTGAACAGACCTATGAGTAAACTGTGTCTGATACAAGATGCAATGTAAAGAGACTCACTGAACTCTTGAAATGACTTTATTTAGTCTTATTTAGCTTCTTAAGACTATAAATATTGTCAAATGTGTGTATAATGGCTCCTTTTTTGAGTAAGTTTGGTAATTGTTCTGCCCACTGCATAGACAATTAGGGGTCATGTTAAATGTAGGAGCCATTTAAGAATCTTATAGTGTTCAGTAAACATTTGCTTTTTTTATTCTGATATTGTGTTAAACCCTAATATAATTGCTTGACATGATATTTAGTTGTATTGTTGTTGCAGTTAAAGAACCCCGTGGAATATAGTAATGGAACACAGCGTCCATGAATGCGTTAACAGATTTAAGACGGTCAGGTTAGGAGTAACATAGTTTTCTGACCGAAATCCTAACGAGCCAACTATGACTTGTAAACATCAATACTGGAATAGTAAAAGTTTTTTGCATCAATAGTTTTGTTTCTGAGAAGTTTTTTGCGTCTGGCTTGTTACCAGTAACCTGCTCTGTAAGCGGCTAAGGAAAGTGAAAGGAAGAGCCGCTATAGTCATCATTCCCCAAAAACGTGTGATTGTTGAGATAAATGCTATAAAGCACATTGTTTCACAAGAGCACAATGTTCAGGACTCTGAGACTTGTTAGATGAAATCAGCATCCAGGCCAAGCATCACTTTTGATTTTGGAGATTCCCCATTGCCTACTGAGTGGAAGGAGAGAATCACAGAAAAACTTAATTCTATTCCCAAAGTATTTGCTCATCATGACTTAGACTTTCGTCAAACGTCTCAAGTGAAACATTGCATAAAGCTTAATGACCAGACTCCTTTCAAGCAGCGCGTACGACCTATTCAACCGCAAGACTTAGAAGCAGTAAGAAAACACCTTCAAGATCTGCAACAATCAGGAGTGATCAGAGAGTCAGAGTCCCCATTTTCCTCTCCCATTTTTGTGGTACGGAAAAAGTATGGTACTGTGAGGCTATGCACTGATTACCGCAAGCTAAATCTGCAGACCAAGACACTTATGCCCTTCCCAATCTGGAAGAATCCTTCTCTGCCTTAAATGGATCAGTATGGTTCTCCGTGCTTGATTTAAAATCAGGATACTATCAGATTGAAGTTGAAGAGTGCGACAAGCACAAGACTGCATTTGTCTGCCCATTAGGTTTCTGGGAATTTAACAGAATGCCACAGGGTGTCACTAATGCACCAACCACATTCCAGAGGCTAATGGAGAAGTGCATGGGGGATTTGAATTTAAAGGAAGTTCTATTTTTCCTTGACGACATAGTATTTTCTAAAACCATTGAGGAACATGAACAGCACCTCATGAAAGTCTCACTGCGTCTGAAAGAGTATGGTCTGAAACTATCTTCGGAGAAGTGTAGTTTCTTTCAGTCATCTGCCCGCTACTTGGGACATATCATTTCCCAACATGGTGTTGAAACTGACCCTGAAAATATGAAAGCCCTTAAAACCTGGCCAAAGCCTCGAAACCTCTGGTCATTCCTTGGTTTCTCTGGATACTACAGGAGATTCATTAAAGATTATTCCAAAATTATCAGCCCTCTAACAAATCTCACTGTTGGATATCCTCCATTGCGAAAAGGACCCAAAAGAACCGTTTGCTGACAGGTGGACATCTGCCTGCAAAGGTGCTTTAACAACTATCATTGAGAAACTTACTTCTGCGTCAGTCCTTGGGTTTGCTGACCTCACAAAGCCTTATATCCTTCATCGGGATGCAAGCATGACGGGCCTCGGGGCTGCTTTATACAAGGAACAAGATGGCCAGAAGAGAGTGATTGCTTTTGAAAGCAGGGGTTTGTCGCATAGTGAATCCAGGTATCCTGCACACAAACTTGAATTTCCCGCCCTCAAATGGGCAGAAACAGAACAATTCTCAGACTATCTTTATGGAAATTCCTTTACAGTAGTGACTTACAGTAACCCCCTCACCTTTATATTAACATCTGCAAAACTAGATGCTACAGGCTACAGGTGGCTTTCGGCTCTTTCCACGTTCACGTTCAACCTACTGTATCATGCCGGAAACAAAAATCAGGATGCAGACGGCCTGTCTAGATGTTCTCATGGTGAATTAACTAATGATTCTCTTTTCCAGAAAGCACAGGAATGGGTCCGGAAGTTCATTCAGCATCACACCTCTGAAACATCAGAAATAAGTGAGGATGTAGTCAAAGCTATGTGTGAGAAGCATTTCATTATGAGAGATTTTGGTGACTGTGAATCCCCTATCACTGGTGTGGAATCATTGTCTATTCATGCAAATGCTATTCCTGACTTTTTGAAAATGAAAATTTCATACAAGGTTGTGGGACTATTCCTAATTTTTCCAAGACTGATTTAAAAGAAGAGCAAAGATCTGACCCAGGCATACAGCAAGTGATTATTCCGTTGGAAACAGGAGAAACGCCATGCCCAACAGTAAGAACCAAGCTACCTGAGTTGCCATTGTTGTTAAGAGAGTCAAACTGTCTTGAACTACTTGAAGGAGTCCTGTACAGATGACGACAAGAGAAGGAACAAACACAATACCAACTGGTGTTGCCAAAGAAATTGGGTTCTCTAGAATGGATGCTGATTTTCCTGAACATTTATACAGTGATCAAGGACCAGACTTTGAGTCACAGACCATTAAAGAACTGTGCAGCCTAGCAGGTATTCAGAAAACAAGAACGAGTCTCTACCACCCAAGAGCCAATCCTGTTGAACGCTTCAACAGGACGTTGCTCAATATGCTTGGTAGTCTGACAAACCAGAATAAATCACATTGGCACGACTTTGTGAAACCCTTGGTTCATGATTATAATTGTACAAAGAATGAAGTCACGGGTTTCACCCCTTATGAACTCATTTTTGGGAGACAACCAAGATTACCATTGGATATAGCTTTTGGCCTACTGGTCAAAGAAAGCCCCCAGAAATCACACTCTCAATATGTAAAAAACCTCAAATCTCATCTTGAAGAGAACTACAAAGTAGCAACACAGAATGCTTTTAAGTCCATGGGAAGAAATAAAACCAGATTCGATAAACTTGTGACTGAATCAAAATTGGAAGTTGGAGACAGAGTTTTGATTAGGAATGTCCGAATTAGAGGAAAACAAAAGCTTGCTGACAAGTGGGAGCCCGATGTGTATGTAGTTGTGAACCGTGCAGGAGACTTGCCTTCACTGTTCGGCCTGAAAATAAAGAAGGGCCGCACCATAATTTACACCGAGACCTACTCTTATCCTGCAGTTTCTTACCAATGTCTGAAGTAGAAAGCAAACCTACTTCTACCAAGCCCTGTAGACCTAGAACCAGATCAAGACAAACAGTTAATGAGATAGCGAATGGCGACATTGAGTCAGAGTTGGAGGAAGACGAATGAAGCCTTACTCTTGCTCCTCATCCAACTGAAGAAACCAGACTGTCTTACGTATATGGCCTTAAGCAACCCTTTCATGCTGAAACTGAGGAAGAGATGATGAATGTCAGAAATGCTGCTCAATCGAGAGAGGTAATCAGTCCTCCAGGTCAAAACTTGCCTTCTGCTATACCAGTTGATGTTGATATTCCTGTTGTACCCAAAGTACCACCTCTTGAGGAAAACCTTGAAAACTTACCTGATGAAGATCCTGTAGGGGAAAAAGAATGTGACTTGCCTGCTGTGACACCTGCTGGAGAGAAAGAACACTTACCTGATCCAATGAGTGACATTCCCAAGGTACATGAAGATCCCAGTTCCAAAGAAGTGGTAGCAAGCTCTAGTAACGAATCTGCGGAATCCATGGAGAGATGTAATGTCAGTGACACAGATCTCCCTGTGAGACATTCTCACAGAATCAAGATACAACCCATATTTCACTATCCTCAGTTAGGGAATCCACTCATTTCTGTTGTTCATTCCCTATTTCAAAGCCTTAACACTGCCATCATCGATTCTATGAACAGCTTTGAAAACGTAGAGACTCTTCCTAACTTATCACTGACCCATTCTGAAGTGGTGTAGTCTGTATGCAAAAGGGACTTGCATATATTTAGAGGGGGAGGATGTAACCCAGTTATAGATATTTATCTCTAGAACTTATTGAGAATCAATATTAAGCTTTAAAAATATCCCGTTTTGGATAAAACCCCAAAAACGTACCCTCTCTACGTTCGCTAATATAACTATAAAATAGCTGCTAAGATTCATGAATAAGTAAATAAATAATTTACCCTTTTCATTGTAGAGCACTTGATCTCTTATTTTGAAGAATGTGAACGAATCGTGTTCAAGCTCCTCCTATCTAATATAGTATATATGCAGTGCTGCAAGGTTCTACTTCTTTTTTTCCGTTGGTCGTTCAGCGTGAAGATGCACTAGATTGGAGACAAAGCTGTAAACGTATAGATAACGCAAAATAACGTGTTAAATCGCTTGTTAAGTCACTGTATACCTACAAAAGGTTCTACAATTCCCATTTCTTCTCTATACTTAGCAATTGAAAAGTAAAGCGATTGTATGTTTTAAGCTTTTTATGTCATACTTCGGAAGATATATAATGTAGTTTTGTTATAAATTGTTCTGTTAAACACATTTCCTATGAAAATGGTGGCAGCGCATTGTTACTCACCGTGCCGAGTGAAAGTTCTAAAATGGCTGAAACTTTCACACCTGAAGTCCACAGGAGGGCACTTGTTGCCCAATTTTGCTGCTTCAACTGGGTAAAAGCTATATATTATGTTAGAATGGTTATAGTGGAGTTTTGATGCTCCTAAAAATAAAAAAAAGAACATTGAGCTTATATACAAAGGAAACCAATGGAAATATTCAGTGTTTTATTGTACTAGATTTATACAGTTTTGTATGTTATGTTTTGCAATTTGAAGCTGTTCGAATTTATGTAACTTGTACATTCCTATATTAATTTTCGTGATTTCTATTGTGTTTGTGTAAATATTTGATTGGGAATTCAAAGCTGAAATATATATATATATATATATATATATTTTTTTTTTTGCAAATTGTAAATTTGTGAATTGCATCTTAAGTGCTACCTTAATTAAATGTGTTTAATTTTTTTTGCTCCTTTAAGCCTTGGTCTCAGTTGAATACCTTTAATACAGCCAGCTCTATACCGAACCTAGACCCTGACTAGTAAAACAGTAGTAACAAAGATCATACCTGTTACATAACCATGAACTTTTTACCCTCCTCCCATCTGGCAGGCGTTACAGGATCCTCCACTGCTGAACCAGCAGGCTCAGGAAGAGCTTCTTCCCTCAGGCTGTGACCCTGCTGAACTCCACCCTTTAACCCTACCACTTTAACCAGATCTTTGCACTCACTGCAGTGTTACTGTACTTTATGTCCTAGGTTTATTGCACTCTTCATATTTGTACAATCTATTAGTATTATTGCACTATTCATTTTGGACAGCATATTACTGCACTATTCATATTTGCACAGACAGTTACTGTAAATATTTTTACTCTGCATTCTCATAATTTTACATATGCTGCTCTCACAGTACGTTCCTAAATTGCGTTCTCTATACTTTCTCCATATATTATGCATATTTATACTTGCAATATCCATTTTTTTTTACCACTCTACCATCTTTAATTGTACATATTATAACCACAGCATTGCTTACCATGGTTACTTCCCTGCACTTTGTATGTAAAATAATACTGTATTTTGCACTTCATTGCCTCTGTACCTGTACTCTGCATGATGACAATAAAGTTGAATCGAATCAAATCTAATCTACTTTTCAAAAAGAGTAAAATTTTTCAGTTTCAACCTTAGATATAAATGATTCTTTTACATGATTTGCACATCATTATATTCTGTTTTTATTTAAATTTTGCACAGTGTCCCAATTTCTTTTGAAATGTGATTGTAATATGTATTAATATAAAACAAAACTAATAATTACTGACAATGAATGTACAATTAACTTCATTTGAAAACAACTGAAATAAAATTGAGACTTGTCTTTTTTGTTTCTTTAGAGTTTAACAGAGGGGCAGTGCTGTAGGGAATGATCTCATCAGAGACCAAAAAAATATATATACAAGTGATCTTCACAGGTATGCTGGTATTGTTTCTCAGCTGCAGAAGGTACAGTATTAATAGTGCAAATCATACACTGTCAATAGTGATCTCATTCCTCTTCTACAACTTTTATGCTTTTATTCACGTTATAAAGGATTAATTGTTGATTTATTGTAACATTGCAACAATTATTTTGTTTATACTTCTATTGCCAGCACAAATCTAATTAGTGCAAACCGTTACTTCCTATAGATGTTTTAAAGCCAGATGTCTGCTGATTTGAATTTTATGCAGTCCGTGTCATCAACAAATGCAACATTTATTCGTCCCTCCAACTTTTACATGAGTGGACTTTACAATGTCCCACATGCAAAGTACTACTATGTGTTTCTGTGCTTTGTTTATGCTGTGACTGTGTTGGGGAATTTGTTTATTATGGGCACCATATACCTGGCACACAGCTTACACACTGCTAAGTATATAGCTGTCTTCAACTTGGCCTTGTGTGATCTGTGTGGAAGCTCTGCTCTCATTCCAAAGCTTCTGGACATGTTTCTGTTTGAGAATCAGTACATATCTTATGAAGCCTGTCTAGCAAACATGTTTTTTGTTTATGTCTTTATGGCCATGCAGTCACTTACTTTGCTTGCTATGGCCTATGACAGGCTAATTGCTATATGTTTTCCACTAAGATACCATGCAATTGTCACCAAAACTGCAATGACTTTGATCATTGGTGTTATGTGGATTCTCTCTCTGAGTGCCCATGCTCTGATGGTAGCTCTAATTACTAGACTGTTTTTCTGTAAATCAACTACAATTAACAGCTATTACTGTGATCATGGACCTGTCTATTCCCTAGCCTGTAATGACAACTCCATGAATTCCATTATTGGCAGTGTCTTAACTGCTGCACTGCTTTACATTCCATTGATGCTAATAGCTCTCTCATATGTTTGTATTGCTTTTGCATTACAGAAGATCTCACATGGTGTTGAGCGAATCAAAGCCATTAAAACCTGCACTTCTCATGTCATATTAGTGGCCATGTTTTACATACCAATTATAAGTGTTTATACTGTAGCTCTTACAACGTATATAGATTCAAATGTTGCAATAATCAATACTGCTTTGACACAAACCATTCCACCCATGTTAAACCCCATCATGTATACACTAAAAACAGAGGAGGTATTACAGTCTGTTAAAGTACTCTACAAACGAGCGAAGGTGAACTCTGTGAAAAAGACTGCGAAGAAATAAAGTGACAATAACTATATAATTGTTCTCCTCAGAAAATTGTTTTTAGGGATTTTCAGTTGTGTTTATTTATTACTGTTTATATTTTTTTCTTTAAAAATCAACCAGTCTAGTCAAAGGAAATTTGGGCAAGAAAAAATTCATCAGTTTCTATTTTGATATATATTACATTTAAACAGCAATTTCTTTGTATGTGACAAAATTATGCAGTATCACTTCAATAAAGTAGTGACATAAAATTGCAACACTGGATAACTACAATTTACATTATATTATATTTATATTCGAAATTATCATCAGAATAATGTAACCAAGTTTTATCTATCCTCCATACTTCTTCCTGTCAACAACAGGCTCCTATAAGTAGGCAATCTATGGATTACAGATAACAAATTTAAATGTTTCTATTTGTTAATCCAATTTTCTGTAGTGTACTAAAAATATCTGTTGTTTAAATAGAAAAAAATATACATAACTTCTGTTTATTTTTAGTTATTTATACTTCAGCTCTTGACTTTTTTTCTGATGGATTTTACTGTCCCTCAAACTGGTTGTTATACATTCTTATTAGCTATTGACCTGATTGGCGTACAGCGCCCAGTGACATACGTAAAATGTTCCATTATTTAATATAATTTTTGATCCAAAACCACAATTTGGGGTTTGTACATTTATTTAAAGAGAACATTTTGGCTTTCAGTTGATACGAATATTATCTTTCTGTTTCATGTATTGTACCCGAAAAACATATACATTTTTAAATGTTAACTATTATTTTAAGGGTGTGACAAGACTCAACATCAGGGATTGATGAAAAACAGTGGGGACTAAGTTGAAAAACAACTGAATTCAGCACACTATAAAAACATTTTTTATGCAGTTCATTAAAAGTCTATCAGTGTATTCACTGTTGCTTCATAATTGATTTATGTCACTGAGAGTCTGTTTAGGGTTTACTTCATCTAAAAAGGACCACTAAAAATAAAGTGTGACTGACATTTTAAACACACAACTGCTGACCTTGCATTTATTAACATCTGACAGCATGCCATGGTGGCTATAGGCTAAATAAGCAGATTCCTACCTTTTACAGCACTAGCTGTAGATGTCTAGGAAAATGACTGGAGACTGCAATGTTCTTGATGGTGTTCCAAACTGACCTCTTTCTTTACCACTGTTAACTTTACTACTTAAAATGATGGTTAAGTGTTCTTTAATAAAGAAAATGGCTCTATATAATACCATGAACACTCAAAGCAACCTTGGCATTATTAAAGGGTTTTTGCATAGTTAAAGGGTTCTTCAGATTGATGGCGAATGTGCTGTAGATGGTTCTATATAGAATCTTTTTTTAAAACGGTACTATAGTGACCCCAAAAGGGGTTCTTCTTTGAACTATGAAGAACCATCCTTTTTAAGAGTGTAGCTCACCATAACTGTGTAAGCAGAATCCTATGCTAGGAACTTAGGCAGATCAGTTAAGCTCCTACAGTCTGGAGAAACAGTGAAGCAAAAACTGTTGTTTCATGCCTCATTAATGGCTGTATGCAGCCATTTAAATTCTGCCATGGTGGTAGCAACTGATTTGGCAGTCACTTTAATTTGTATACTTTTAGAAAAAATGCATGAGATTGCAAAATTTTTAATTTTGCTCTGTTTTCCATCAGGCAAGCCTAATTTCTAAAACATTAAACCAGGAAATTTATCAGCGTAGTGTAATGGCAACAAAGGGAGCACTGTAAAAAGATCAATATTCAGTTTGAGATATCAACATGGTGACATTCATCTCTCAGTTAATTAAAAATCAATATAAATTCAGGGCTATTGTGGCCAATTTTACACTGTTAAAAATGAGGGGTCTGCTCAACTCAAAATGATATAGTAACTGTTCTAATGGCCTTTCTTGAGTTGACTAAACTTGAGGATATTTGAGTTCACACAACTGAAAGTTCTTAGCTGAGTCAAAAGTTCCCTTAATTCATAAATTCTGCATCTCGGTTGGATAAATGAAATGAACTTTTTTTTATTACCCTCAACTTTCCCCACTAGCCAGGACTCTTTCCATAATACAATCCTGCTAGACATTTTTCCTCCTGGGTACAGTCTTATGGAAGGTTATGGCATTGCTAGGGCTCAAACTCAAAACCTTCTGTTGGGGGGGGGGCAGCTTAGTCCACTGCACCACTCAGGAATGCATAAAGCAACTTGAAAATTTGTGTTGAGAAATGTTTAATACACTGGAGAAAATATTTGTTGTTTTAACTTTGAAACATGGCATAGTCTCATGTGGTATAACTGTCTAATAACTCATCCCACAATCAGATGATTGTGAGTTTGAATCCCAGCAACACTATAGCTGTTCATATCTGGAAGCCCAGGAGTATAATATGCCAAAGGGGACTGTGTGATAGAAGAAGTGCTAGCTAGTGGAGAAATTGACTAAAAACGCAAACACAGTTTTGTTTATCTAACTGAGATGCAGACCTAGAAACAGTGGCTGAGAGAGTTTTGGACTCAATTAAGAAGTTTAAGTTGGGCAAACTCTGGTGTCCAGAGTTTGAGTTGAGTTGAGTCAAACCAAGAAAGGCCATGTAATCAGTTACTATATCATCTTAAGTTGAGCTGACCTCTCATTTTTTACAGTGTAGAAGCTGGCAGCTGTGATAATTTAATGTTGACTCAACACAGTGTTAACACTGATATTTACACAGAAAACAATAACCAGTGAGCTGCATTGCAATCATTTAAATTTCTATAAACCAGGCAAAAAAGAGCCCATGTAAAATTTGCACACAACCATTAAGACAACTCAAAAATTGAACCACAATCCTACAAGAAGCTAATTACATTTTACCATAGACATCTCAGAGCTGTAATTTCCAGCAACAGCTGTGCAGCAAAGTAGTAATGTTATCAAATTGTCGTTTTCCCTATCAGTTATTTTTAACATGCATGCTTATGGTGGCCCATGACACAAACACTAAAATGGCACAAACTGAAATGCGTGTGTGTTTGTGCAAGAGAGATAGCAGTGGGCAATGTCATGGCTCCTTTTATGCACTGCTGCTCTCTCTCCTAGTTGTTTAGCAATTAAAGTTAAATTTATTGTTGTTTATTGCTGTTTAGGTCTATTATGTGTATTTATGTTTTAGTTATTGTGTGTATGCCTGTTTTTTACTTTTTGTATACAGCTACCCTCATGTGGTTTTGTTCCCATAGTCAAGGCAAATCAAAGTTTATGTATATAGAGGGTTTTTCAGTTTGTTGAAGTAAGGTAAACAATTTCAGCCTCTCTGTCCGAATTACATTGTACTCAAGATCTTCATTAGCTTTATAGGGCAGCAAGTTTGTAGAGGTTCACTGTGTGTTTTGAATTTTTTGCCTGATTGTTTCAATTTTATAATTAAAGAAATTCATAAACCCATTGCTGCTGTAGCCTGATGGTATCTGGGGTTGTGTAGCTGTTGGTTCTTAGTCAATTTGAAATTGTGTTAAATAATAATCTAAGATCATTCTTATTATTTTCAATTAGAGAGGAGAGATAGGTTAAGCATGCTGCAGTAAGGGCCCTTCTATAGTCTTTAAGGCTATCCCTCCAGACGGACTGGAATACCTCTAGTTAAGTCAGTCGCTTTAACTGTCTGACAGTCTGTTTTAAAACTCGAGTATGATCATTGCACAATGGGGCAAGCTTTTTATGCCTTATTCTTTTACTTTTAAATGGAGCTACATCATCTAGAGTAGAGATTGCAAAATTTGAGCTTTTTTTATTTGTGGTAATTTGAGCTTTTTTTATGATCTTTATTTACCTTAATGTCTTTCACGTTCATTACATCATGGGACAATCGGCCAGTCAGAAGACGGAGGCAAATGTAAAACAAGGAAATTAGGTTAAAAGCATTGGTAACTTCTCCCTTGGAGCTATTTTCTTTTTTTTAACCATTTGGAATCATGAGCACAAATTTATCAAACAAGTTATTGAACGGATGTTAAACACAGTTTACCAAAGGAGGGTGAACAATGGACTTGTACCACTTTTCAAGCTGACGGGGAGGTGGGCAACCGGGTTCTTGAACTTGAGACTGACAAGTCTTGGCATTGTTTATTAATTGCCATACTCTCTCTCTCCCCTATTACTTTGCACTCGTGGAACTGTAAAAGCTGGTAAACAGAATCACTGAATCCTAAAATTGATTCTCTGTGTTCTATAGATTAAATTGCCCAGGTGCTTGTTACACCCCTCATAATTATTAAGTCCAGGTATTTTAGCCATACCCATTGCTAACAAGTGGATAAAATTAAGCACACAGCCTTGCAGTCTCGATGTAGTAGACACTGGCAGTAGAGTCGTACTGATGAGCTCAGTGTCTTTAAATGTGGCACTGTCAAAGGATGCCACCTCTGCCACAAGTCTGTTTGTGAAATTTCTGTCCTGCTAGATCTGCCCCAGTCAACTGTATGTGCTGTTATTGTAAAATGGAAGCTGTTGAATCACTCACTTAAGAGTTCCAAATTGCCTCTGGAAGCAACATCAGCAAAAGAACTGCAGGTGAGGAGCTTCACAAAATGAGTTTTCTTGTCCAAGCAGCAACACACGAGCCTAAAATCAAAATGCACAATGCCATGCGTTGAGGCAAAGTGGTGTAAAGTACATTACCACTGGACTCTCGAGCAGTGGAAACGTATTCTGTGGAGTGATGAATCACGCTTCTCTATCTTGCAGTCTGACGGATGAGTCTGGGTTTAGTGAATGCCAGGAAAACCTTCAAGCCTGACTGCTATGGGGTTGTTTTTCAAGGGTTGGCCTAGGCTCTTTAGTTCCAGTTAAGGGAAATCTTAATGCTTCAACATACCAAGGTATTTTGGACATTGTATGCTTCCAACTTTGTTGGAACGGTTTGGGGAAGGCCCTTTTCTGTTTCAGCATGACTGTGCCCCAGTGCATACAGCAAGATCCGTAAAGGCATGTTTGGGTGAGTTTGGTGTGGAAGAACTTGACTCGCCCCCACAGACAAGATAAGATAAGATAAGATTAAATTAACAATATAAACAATTATAAATAAATTGAAGCAAAATTATTTACACTGTAAGGATATTTTACCTGAACTGAGTATTGCACATGAGGTACTGATTTATGTTATACATGGGAATGGTGAAGAGTCAGCAATATAAACATTATAAATACAACCCCATTTCCAAAAAATTTAGGGACGCTGTGCAAAATATAAATAAAAACAAAATGCAATGAAGTACAATTCATTTAAACCCTAAATGTAATTGAAAATAGTACAAAAACAACATATCAAATGTTCAAAATGAGAATCTTTATTGTTTTTTGAAAAATATTTGTCCATTTTGAATTTGATGCCAACAATGGGGCTGTATATTAAGATACTGCCTCGGCCAATAAAATCTGCTGGCTAACCTTGTAAGAGTCCTGTGCTGGCCTGCATGCCCTGCCCATGGGGTGGTATGTTCCAATTGTAGTACTGGAGATCTTAAAATTTTTGGTACTGCTAGCTGTTTACAGTTATTAGAACATCTGTACAGTCTACCATCTCTTACAAAAAATATTCTTTGTCCATTACTTTACTTATTTTAGCTTCTTTGTGGGCTTTTTCAAAAAGTGGCTGAAGCGTCTCATTTAGTCTTTGTAATTATGTTATGTTGCTGGGAATTGGGTCTGAAAAAATGCTGTCTAGTTTTTGAAGCTGTTCTTTAAATACAGTGCCCTTCACTTTTTCCTGTCCCTTTAACCTTTTATATTTGTTCTCTGTTGGATCTTAAGCAAAAGCAAGCATGTCTAGTGGGTTACCAAGCTGTCTCTGTCCCTCAGCTTGCAGCCTAATTGTAGCCATGACACTCCTGACTTCTTCCTGTCTTTGTATCTACTAGCACAGGTACATTTTTGCCTAAAAACAGCGTATGGAGCTTCAGGCATTGCTCCTACAGATAGCAGGTAAGGCTGACCCTCAATCTGAACTTGCAGGTCTACTGTAGCGTATTCTTGCTCATATATATATGTATATATATATATATATATATATATATATATATATATATACTATATATATTCGGTTTTCAGAAAACTTGCTTCATCAATGCAATCTGCTATAACAGCATTTGTCTGGAGCCCAAATCAACCAGTGCTTTATACACTTTGTTTTCTATTTTGACCAGGATTACTGCATTAGTGTTTAAGTTTTATTCAAAGGTACTATTGAGTGGCCTAAGCATGTAGCACGACACATGTTCTTAACTCCCTGCACTGTAAATTCGCTCACTTTATGCCCTTCCTGTCCACAGACCATACTGGACTGACTCGTGCTACAGCGTTGCTTCATGTTTTCTTGTAGCTGAGGCTCACAAGGGCTTATATTCCTAATATTGGGGCTTGGGCCATGACCATAAGCCTCCCCAAGGCTCACTGGATATGCTGTCCCAGCCGGTAGCCTTTGTGTGTTCATGAGCTTGGGTTGATGAGGTGAGGTTATGTTCTTGAATCCAGGTCTGCAGCTCCGGGTTGATAACGTAAAGAAACTGCTCCAAGATAATGATGCTGCCAATTTCTTCTTTTATCTTTAGTTTCAGTGTCATCCATTTTGCCTACAAGTCCTTGAGTCACTTGTAATTCTTTTGGAGTTTTGCCTCTTAAAACAGTGCTGGCTTGAAATCTCAGTCTATAAGTCTCTTTATTGATTTCATACTTAAGGAGAATTGCTTCTTTGACTTTCTTGTAGTCATTAATGTGCTCAACAGTCCATTGCCACATAGGCTGCTTGGGCTTTGCCATTAAGGAGAGGGATCAAATGCAGGGCCCAATCCTCAGCTGACCATCTGCACGCTTGTGCAAGTCACTGAACACTGCCTGACATTTTTTGAATGTCATCTTCCTCTTGAAGTGGTGCCATCTTAGGTCCTTTCCAACCCATATACATTGGCTGGAGTCACTGGGCTGTAGTGAGTGTTGACTCATTCACTCATGGCTGCGTATCTTCTGTCAATCTTATACAATGGAGGATGTATGCTCCTGTCACCAAGGCTAGAATTATTTCGGTTGCACTTCCCAGGAACTGCTGCTCTCACTGCTCCTGCTGAACTTCTCTCTGTAGTTGCCTGAATTGACTGTACGTTATCAGTGTTCTCGCTGATGAAATTCATGCGCATACCGTTCCTGGCTAGCCATGAAGTTCTGTAGTAGGTTGGTGATGTAGGCTGTATTCTCTATCGCATCCATTGCTTTTGTTGTTGTGATGTCAATTAGGTTCTCATCTTGCTGTTCCTCTCTTTGTCCTTCTATTGTAGTCGGAACTTGTTTTCTTTAAGGCATTGTGGCTTCTGGTTGGCTGCAAATCCTTTGTCTTTGAGGCTCCGTACTGGACTGGACATAAGTACTGCTGCCACAACTTGTGGTGCTGTTTGCATTTGGTCATAGTGTCTAAAGGGAGGTGCTAGGGAAGCCAGAACAATAGGAGCTCCAGTTCAATGGCCACACCTTTATAAGTTCCCAGAAATCACCAATCAATCAATCACAAATTAAATGCATTATTTACAAGTGAGAAGTGATGAATAGTAAGTGGGAGCAAGGAACAGGACCGACTGGCCTAGACTGGGCGTAAAAACCCCCAAATTCTATTTTCACCAGATGAAGTTCTTCACCCAGGGCCTTGCTGTCTGCACAAGGTGTGCAGATGCATATTGTCAGGATGCTCAACGCAACTTAATTCACTGTGCCTTTTGCTCATAGTGCTCCAGAACCCTCCCACACCTGTGGAGAATTTTAATGCTTCAGAGGAGATGTTGAACTTAGCACTTCTAACTGCAAATCTGCACACAGGTCAGTGCCCTTTTCTTTTTAGGCCCTAAAAAAGGAAGCCCTAAAATGTCTCTCTTCTCTGCTGGCCAACTGCAGAAATTTCATTGCCTGCTGCCAAGGACTCGAGGCCATTACTTAGCAAAATGCTTCATTGCCTCGGCTATGCCAGCTACTTTTTCCAGCTTACTGGAAAGGCAAGGAAACAGACCTATGGGTCCTCAGTACCCTGTCAACAGGCCACAGACCGCAGCTTTATTGCAAGCCACCCTAAGGTTCCTGGCCAAGGGTCCCCAAGGTTCGAGACCCCTGTTTTGGCTTCAATGTTCTCCCGTGAAATCACTTCTTACCTGGACAGAGGGTCCACAGAGGTAGTAAACGCTAGATGCGTTTCACTTTTGTGGTGAACGCCTTCTTCCACATTACTACTGTGCCAGAGTACAGATGCTTTCTCCACTTCGCTTTTCAGCACAGCGTGTTCCAATTCCGAGTTCTGCCCTTCAGCCTTTCTGCCTTTCTTTGGCGCCAAGAATCTTCACAAGATGTGTGTGGGTGGCTTTGTCCCCCTTATGGCTAAGGATAATGTCTTATCCCAATGACTTCCTGATATGTACCCCTTCAAAGCAATGAGCATGCGAGGACCTGCTCTGACTCTGGACTTACATGGTCCATGCTTAAGGCATTTTTTTCTCCCTCCACTGCCTCAGGTTGGGCTCTGTGGTGCAGTAATTAAATCTCCTGTGTCTTCAGGGACTGCTTATGGCAGATTGCATTGAGGAAACTTTACATTTGACCCTTTCATATATGGCTTATTGGCCGGTAGCTGGATGCTGTGTGACACAAGTGTGCGCTTGTGCACATTTCCAGTGAGAGTTGGAAGGACCTCAGCATTTGAAACACCACTGCCTTTGTCCCATCAGGGATGACAATGGAGCAAATCCCCTCTCGCAGGGAGGCGGTTACCATGGATGCCTCTACTACTGGTTGGGGGGCTGTGTGGTATCACAGGGCAGTTCAGCATGTCTGGTTCATGGAACAAGCTTGAGACCACATCAACGCCCAAAAGCTGTGTGCCATAGGGCTGGCCTTGAGACATTTTCTCCCTGTGTTGCAGGGAAGGGATAATGTATTGTGCTCAGACAACGCAGCAGTGGTCTACCATGTGAACCACTTTGGCAGAACAAGGTCTCGCAAGCTTCTGAGTGTTACTTTTCTTTGGACATGGGCCAACCCTGAGTTATTGTCTCTGAGAGCAGCTCAGCTGGCCGGGACCTCCAACAGCACTGCAGATGCTCTTTTTCACCATGCTCTCCGCATGGGTCAGTGGAGGCTATATCCTGACATGATCCAGTCGGTGTGGAGGTTCTTCGGGGATGTCTATGCTTAATTGGACATGATGCACTGGCCCCTATGGTTCCCCTATGGCGTGCTGGACAGCTTACTGGGCCAGGATGCCCTCACCCATGACTGGCCAAGACCTGTACTTTATGTTTTTTCCTCTCTGCCCTCCTGGACAGGGTGCATCTGGGGTGGCATTGAGTACTTTTGGTGGCTACATGGTGGCTAGCCATAGTTTCCCCTTCTGCTATCACTGACATGCAAAGCTCCTTGGGAACTTCCATGGCAGGCAGACCTGCTCCCTCAGTTGAACAGGCAAGTGAGGCACCAACATCCAGAGTGGCTTTGCTTATCGCTGTGGCTCTTAGTCCCCCTAATTTGCACCACATGCGTCCAGCCAAGGTCCAGTACACTATTGAATTAGTGCATTTTTTAAGACTTTGACCAATGGTCCTGTATGCTGCAGATAGTATTGTCCTTCTTGCAGTTGATGCTGAACGAGGGGAGATCCCCCTCAGTGCTTAAGTTGTATGTGGCGGCTTTGGCATGCAACCTGGTACTGACTGATGGACTTTCATTGGGTTTCCAAAGGCTTATAACTTAGCTTTGAGGCCCCCAAGTAGAGAGGGACCATATACTGCAGCTAAGGATGCTTTCAGGGTTAAAAGCCTTTCTATGTCAGTTCCCTGAGCAAAGCTTCACTGCAGTAATGAGGCCTCCCAGGTGAAGAGCGACTGTCTACTGAGGCTAAGGACTCTATCAGGGCTACAAGGCTTGTGAAAAAGTATGTGAAAAAGAATGCATCGATGACTCATCCAGGAGGACAAAAAAGAACCACACGGACATCTAAAGAACTGTAGGCCTAATTTGCCTCAGTGAAGGCCTGTGTACATGGTTTCACAATAAAATACACTGGACACCCATGGGGGAGTTGCAAGGCACAAACCACTACTGACTATAACAACATAAATGCTCATCTTGCATTTGCCAGAAATATTTACACCAAGTTGGATGTGCCTTTAAATAGCTTGGAAAATTGCAGAAAATTATATAATAGTTTTAGAAGTTTCTTGGGTTAACTGGAGGTACCTGTGGCAGTATTTTAAGGCCAACCTTCAAAGCCTACTTACATCTTTGCTTGCCATCATGGGAAATTCAAAAGAAATCAGCTGAAAAAGAATTGTCGACCTCCACAAGTCTGGTACATCCTTGATTGAAAATGATTTATATCAACAGTAAAACATGTCCCATATAGATATGACCTGAAAGGCTGTTCAGCAAGGAAGAAGCCGCTGTTCCAAAGTGCCATAAAAAGCTGAGGTTACAGTAAGCAACTACACATGAGGGGGGGGGTGGTTGAGAAAATGCTGGTCTGATGAAACAAAAATGGAACTGTTTGGCCATAATGACCATCACTATGTATGGAGGAAAAAGGGGAGGCTTACAAGCCAAAGAACACCATCCCAACCATGAAATGGGGGTGGCAGCATCATGCTGTGTGGTGCTTTGCTGCAGGAGGGACTGGTGCAAAGTCATCATGGCATTATGAGGAAGGAAAACTTTGTAGAGATACTGAAGCAAAATCTCAAGACATCAGCCAAGAAATTAAAGTTTGGGTGCAAATGGGTCTTCCAAATAGACAATGACCCCAAGAATACTTCCAAAGTTGTAGCAAAATGGCTTAAGGACTAGAAGGTGAAGGTAATGGAGTTGCCATCACAAAGCTCTGACCTCAATGCTATACAAAAATTTATGGAGAGAACTGAAAAAGCATGTGTGAGCAAGGAGACCTACAAACCTGACTCAGTTACACCAGCTGCATCAAAATTCCAGCAACTTGTTGTGAGAAGCAGTTGACCTCAGTTAAACAATTTAAAGCCAACGTTACCAAATACTAACCATGTGTATGTAAGCTTCTGAGCCTCTGGGAAAGTGATGAAATAAAGTCTGAAATAAATCATTGTCTCTAGTATTATTCTGACATTTCACATTCTTAAAATATAGTAGTGATCCTGACTGACCTACATAGGAATAAATATTAAGAATTGTGAAAAACTGAGTTTAAATGAATGTGGCTTTTGTGTATGTAAACTTATGATTTCAACTATATATAGGAGTGATAATACCCATAAAAGAGCAGCAGGTGTGTGGTTAATAGTGGACAGAGCTTGAGTCAATTAAAAATGGAAGAGTACATGTGCTAATTCTGTAGGGGAAGCCAAGGTGGGGCTGGAGCTGGAATGAGCTAATGCAAAATAGAGTAGGCCTAAGTGGAGTCTCCTCAGAGGAGGGAGACATTGTGACAGGGCTCTCCCTTAAGCACGGCTCCCGGAGCAAGAGACAGGGCAAGCCTTGGCCATGAAGAAACATGGCCAAAACAGATAGTCCAGAGGGGAGGAGAGTCCAGCAAACAGGTCAACAAAGGGGACAGGATTTTGCTGCTACCAACAATGGAGTGAAACGAACTGGGTCAAGATAAGTGCCAGGGACACAGCCTAGGTCAGGATGTGGGCCAGGGATGGGGTCAGCCGCAGAGGCCAGAAGCACTAGCCAGAAAAGCACCGGGAAGCAATCTTTTGGCCTGGCACTGGAGGAGCAACTCTGGGAGCCAGCACCAGAGAAGTTGTCCTAAAAGCCTGCATAGGAGTTTGCCCTGGAGGAGCAGTCTGGCAAGGAACAGAGCAGCAGAGCTGGAGGAGCAGCAGATTGGGACGAGGAAGATGGCACCTGATTAGTTGTAGCTTACGGAGTAGCTTCGTCCCAAAGAAACCACATATAGATCTCAGACTCTTAGCCATGCCCTTGTAGTAAAGAAACTGCAACTTTAATGTCTTGCATAGGACAGACACTCACCACAAACTTTCAGAACCTCTCCAGTGAGTCATCCAACTTCTTAGGAAGGACAGACGGTGAAGCCCTGGGCTTGGTGGCAGCCAACCTTGGTTGGCAAAGTTTTCTTTAATGAATGAGGCATGTAGGCAGACTGCATGCATTGAGAGGCTTTATCAGGGCAAATCCAATGCTCATAGTTATCACATGCAGAGGTCAAAAACAGGCAGGCAGGTACACAAAAGGCAGATCCGTTTAGCAAAAACCAGTAAACAAAGCAACAGTAAAACACAGTGAAACAATCAAAAGAAACTGGAGTGAGCCAATGCAAAACAGGGCAGGTCCAAATGGAGTCTCCCCACAGAGGGGGTATTGTACATACTTTAAGGAAATCAAATTCTTGAATATTTATTACCATTTATTAACATTAAACCTGATTATGTAAAGTGAAATATTATTCCTTGCATCTTTTTTTTTTACCTGTTAATATTTCAGCTCAGTTCAGTCTGTGACTGCTTCATTCTGTAAGCAGCTGAACTCAATTTTCAAGATGAGATTCAGCACTAATGGGGCACATTTTTTCATGGAAGTGTATGTCTTGGCATGGAATGATCCTAAATATTAGCACCCCAGACCAAAACAAATTGCATGCAATATAACAAGTAATTTTTTCCACTTCTATTGTACATGTCTCAGTCATATAGGTTATTTTACGCTTAGAACATTATAGAAGTCAAGACATATAAATATCTAGCTAAAATCTGCCTTCAGTCAACTTCACATAGTAGCGTACAAAATTAATTTCAACAATGCCTCTGAGTTCAGCAGAGAACAGTGATTGGAAAGCAATTATATTTCAGTGCAGCATAATTTCTGCACATTTTGGAAATGCAGTAAAGTTCCTGATATTTCTGAGATGAATAACTTAATGAGTTACCTCGCTTGTGTTCTCAGTTACAAATGTGGCAGTAAAACTCTATGCAGAGACTGGTCTTTTTTGTATTTAAACTTCTATTGAAGAGCAGTGCTGTAGGGAATGATATCACCAGAGACCAAACATAAATATAGGTGGTGATCACAGATATGCTGGCATTCATTTTTAACTGCAGAAGGTACTGTATCAGTGGGGCAACTGCTACACTAGCAATAGTGACCTCATTCCCCTGGTACAAGGAGGATTAATTGTTGATTGTTATTGCATTGCAAAGATTTTATTCATACAAACTTTTTGACACGAAAATTAATTTAAGGTGTTTCAGCAACATGTAATTTATGAATTTTGAATTACGAAATAATGCAAACCATTTCTTCTCACAGGTGTTTTGACACCAGACGGCTGCTAACTTGACTTTCTTGCAGTCAATGTCATCAATAAATTCAACATTTATTCGTCCCTCCAGCTTTTACATCAGTGGACTTTACAATGTTCCACATGCTAGATACTATTACATGTTTCTATGCTTTGTGTATGCAGTGACTGTTTTGGGGAATTCTTTTATAATAGGCATCATATACCTGGCACGCAGCTTACACACTGCTAAATATATAGCTGTATTCAACCTGGCCTTGTCTGATCTGTGTGGAAGCTCTGCTCTCATTCCAAAGCTTCTGGACATGTTTCTGTTTGAGAATCAGTACATATCTTATGAAGCCTGTCTTGCAAACATGTTTTTTGTTTATGTCTTTATGACCCTGCAGTCTCTTACTCTGCTTGCTATGGCCTATGACAGGCTAATTGCTATATGTTTTCCACTAAGGTATCATGCAATTGTCACCAAAACAGCAATGGTTTTGATTATCGGTGCTATGTGGATTCTCTCTTTGAGTGTCATTACTCTAATGGTAGCTCTAGTTACCAGATTGACTTTCTGTAGATCTACTACAGTTAACAGCTATTACTGTGAACATGGCCCTGTTTATAAATTAGCATGTAATGATAACTCCATAAATTCCATAATTGGCATTCTCTGTACTTCTACACTGCTTTACATTCCATTGTTCCTAATAGCTCTCTCATATGTTTGTATTGGTTTTGCATTACAGAAGATCTTGCATGGGGTAGAACAAGTCAAAGCTTTGAAAACCTGCACCTCTCATGTCATATTAGTGGCCATGTTTTATCTACCAATTATTGGTGTTTACACTGCAGGTCGTATAACATCTGTAAATACAAATGTCAGGATAATCAATACTGCTTTGTCACAAACCATTCCACCCATGTTAAATCCCATCATATATACACTAAACACAGAGGAGGTATTGCAGTCTATTAAAGTACTCTACAAACGAACCAAAGTGAGCTCTACAATAACAACAAGGAATTAAAGTCACTGTAAATTGGCCTCATGTGAGAAATAATCATTTGTTATGTCACTTGTTATGTCAGTTATGTCACTTGTTATGTCAGTTGTTTACTTACTGTTTCTATTCTTAACATAGAGCCACTAGTCTAGACATTTTGGCAAGCTGAGATTTTATTTCAATTTTTGTTTTCTTCCTCATTACATTTATACAACAATTTATATTGTATATGTTGTAAAACTGTGCTGTACAGTTACATTAATTTACACTTACTTATACATTTACACACATAAGTAATTATGTAAGTCTATAAATCCATATTGTGCAGTTGCAATACTTGGGTAGCTAAAAGTTTTCTTTTATTTATATGACAACTTATCAGAGTAAGATGATCAAGGTTTATCAATACTCCACACCTTGACTCCTGTCAGCAACAGACTCCTATAAGTAGGAGATGTATGTAGTACAGATGACATGGATTACAGATGCTTTTTTACAGATGACATGGATAACAGATTATTTAATTTGTTAAATAAATCATTTCTTGTGGCCTACTAAACACACCTTTACTGCAGAACTGTGTGTAATTTTAGTTATTTTCCAGCACACCTCTTCTTTTAAAATAACTTTTATGGCCACTTTACATTTTGTCAAACATATTCATTAGGTAGTTATTTTAGACCCAAACCCACAGTTTGGGGTTACTACCTATAAAAAGGAAATATTAGCTGTCAGGAGATTTTCATGTAATGTTCTATGTAATGACAATATTTTTCTGAGGAGACACAGCACTTCCACAAAATTTCGGATTGCCTTTCCTATAAAGTCAGAAAACATCTCATTTCTTTATTCTGTAGTTAATTAATATACTTAAAAATGTAAACACTAACCAAGGTCTTTGTTGGAATAAGGTGGAAGATTTTATCCTTTTTCATTTCAACCAAAAGCTCCAAGTAGTTCAGACTGCAGTAGCCTGTGTGTTAACCAGAAAATGAAAGTTTAAGCATATAATTCCGGTTTTGTTCAATTTACACTGACCTCCTGTTCAGTTCTGCTTTGACTACAAAATCTTGTTAATGGCATTTAAAGTTAATGGTCTAGCTCTGGCATGTCGTACTTTTCTATTGATATGTTATAACCCTTCCAGACCACTTCATTCAGCTGAGGCAGGTTTAGGATTTTGTAAACAAAATGAAAAGTGCAGTATAAATTTATTATTATTATTATTATTATTATTATTATTGTTGTTGTTGTTGTTGTTATAGGCTAGAAAAAAGCTAACAATATAAGCTTTTATTATTCAATTGAATTATCTTGCTGCATTTCCCCTTTGATCCTGGTTTCTCAGTCATAATATCTGTCTGAAAAAGAATGTCAGTGTCAACTAAAACTGAAAAATGTAAAATCACCTGTTACAATATTAAGCTGACTTGCTTCTCTCAAAATTATATTGCGACTGTGAGAAAACTAGCCAACATGGAAAACATATACATCAAAAACATAGACCAACTTATACCCAACAATGCAAGTTGCTGACAAGACTGACATAATGTTATAGTTCAGAAACATTAAAAAGAATTGTTTTTTATTGTGCTTTAATAAACATATACTTCAGCTAAAATGAAATGAAGCTTTGATCTAATCGCTAGCTAGTAAGGATGTAATCAGACACTTAGCTCATGATTTGATGATGTGGTTACAGTTATGCAGTGGGCAGACTGGAACTGGACATTAGACATATGACACTGAACATGATAGTGTGAGTTAAGCTGATTGCAACCTATGATGTTAAGTAAATGCAGTTGCAATAAATCGCATAATTAATATATTTCCAGGTAATAGTTAATCATTGGACAAAATCTGCATTTTAGCATCACTTTTAACTGAACTGAATCAACTTTCCAATCTGATTGTGGTATCTTCTGACCAAAAATACAAAGATTTGCACAGATGCAGGCAGATGAAGCTTCAAACTTTTACTGAACTGTCTTAAGCCACTTGAGCAGCTTTTTAGGAAGGCTAACCAATTTCTTCCTCCTAGCTCCATTTCTAAAGTACTACTGCCGCCCTACTGATTCTGACAGGGGACAGCCTAAAACGATTTACATTGATGTTGATTCTTAATCCGTTTTACACCAATGATTAATACTTTTAAATTGAACTTTACCAAAACCACAACACTAATTTTACTTCAATCAGTCTGAATGAAAATGAACATGATATTGACAGTAGTGATAAGGAAGGTAAGAGCAAAGCCAGCCGTCACTGAAAGAGCTGCTGAATGAAATGAAAGCAGCAGGAGTGACCTTTAAACAAAGAACAATAAGCAATGAACTGAACCTCAGTCATCTCTATTTCTACACTTCACACAAAACTCAAAAAAAAATAAATAAAATTGGACTGATGTACTGTTACGTTAAAAGAAAAAAAAATTCAATTCAGCTCATCATGTTTCAAGAAAGAAAAGGTATGATCTAAGGAAAACTATACACACAATGAAGTACAGAAATGGGAGCATCATGATATGACAAATGAACAATAATCTGGCTAGTTAAGATCTTCTCAAAGCTGTAATGTAACATGTGCAAAGTCAGAAGACATTATGTGGTACATCTAAAGTGGATAACTGCACTGGAAATGTATTAACCTCTTAAATGGCCAGGGCCAAAGTTTTATTACACACTTCTATAACCTAAGAATAGCTCAGCCAGTTTGCATTGAAATCCCTGTAGTTACTGAATAATAAGCCCTAGTATGTAATAAACCTGGGATTCTGAGGGGTTAAAAATGAATACAAACCTGTCAAAATACTTTTTTCACCTCACTATACATTTATATACACTATACATTTTGGTGCTACAGCATCTTGCCGAGTCAAAGCTGTGTCTAATATTCTTACAATTCTTTTATAAATTTCAGCCTACCTCACTGGCATCCTTGACTTTGAGACATATCTCCAAATACTGCTTTCTGGGTTCTGCTCAATGCCTCTTTCTGCATACAATTTATGCAGTTCAATTATTTAAAAAATTATTATTTACAATTATTTAAAATAATTTAATTTAATATTTCATATTTAATTATGTTTGCACTATTATGTACATATGCAAATACTTCACAATAAAATATACATTGATTTTTCTAAGACATGTATTTCTTTATGTTGTTGTGAAGTTTGTGCCTTTCAAAATTCTGACAGATTCTTGAGATGTTCATTGTATCTCCACATATTTGCTCTAATAAATAAAATTTTGACAGAATAAGTTATGGCCTCCTTTTTTCGCAACTGAATTTATACAGTAATAGCTAAAGTAGCAGCTACACTCTCAACCAATTCACATGCACAGAATGCCATCTCAAACTAAGCCCATTTAAGAAGACAAAACATACAAGTCTAGGTTTAAATTAAACATTTGTTTGTACTTATCTTTTGTTTGTGGTCATGCACCTTGTGTTGTTTGTTCTGGGCCAGTGTGAGTAGTGACCACTTGTTGTCTCCTGTCTTTCACATAGCAGTAAAACTGTATGTGAGGACCCCAGCTGGCTTTATCGGTGCCTGGTGCATGCACCCTCAGTACTACAGCAAAGAAAAAGGTGTTCGGAACATATTTAATATATTACTACACGGAAAACATTTTGAACATATTTGTTAGCTGAGGACTTAATCAGTAAATAGTACCAATATATGCACATATTTATTCACTATTGTCATTATATGCCGTTACTGTGCCTCCTTGTACAGTCATTATTGCACTGCCTTTTGCATTTCAGGTTATAGATCTTATTCTATTTGTATATATGCCTGTAGATAGGATTTTTTTAATATATATTCTTCCTTTTTTATTGTGTCACCCTTATTATTATTATTGTCCTGTGTTGTGTGACTGCTACTGGCTGCTAAATTTCCTTCGGGATCAATAAAGTATCTATTTATCTATCTCTATCTATCTATCTATCTAAATATTGTAAATTAAAATAAGTTTTATTGTTATTTATTGTTCATATTTGCTTTATATATATGTATTGTTTATATCTGTATTACTAGGGTGGATATGTTATGCCTGACAGACCCTGTCCGGAATGAAAATTATGTCAATACAATGTCTGTGGTTCAATGCTTTTGAACTTGGCCCCTCTGAAGCCTTCATCATGTCACTGAAACACATATAACAGTATATTATTTTTGTGTGGGTAAAAATAAATCATAGACATGTAAAAGTCAATGAAAAAATAATTATAATCATTTTTTTTCTTAAAATAAATATTTTTAAGTAAAATGTTTATATTCTTAATGTAAAAATAGGAATAGAATTTGGCATGGCAAATGTCTTGTGAAACCTTTTTTTAACTTACATTTTTATTCAGAATTTTTAAGACATAGACATGTAAAATTGGTTATATTTGTAAAAAGCACACACATATAGAAAACATTGATTTTCCATACATAGATTTTCCATTTCTATTTATAGTTATTTGCATGACATTCCAGAGATTAGTGTAAGCTCAGTCTTGTGTGTTCAACTGCACAAGAAGCTAATCAGGAAGTGACACATAGACCTCAGCTTTTACCAGCTCGAAACTGCAGTGTGACTGGCTAACTAACAATCTCTGTTGGCTTAAGTAGAATTCTAGGCTGTATATCTACAACTTTTTATTGGAAACATGAGCAAAACATTACCATAGTGCATATTATCACTATGTTCCTATACTAGCTAATGCTAATCCCGCAAAGTTCCTGACCACTAGGCCATTGCAGTGCCAAAAAAGAGCAACATGCAGGAAAATATTATCACACAAATTTTGATCAGCAATCACAAGCATCCTCATGAGCCGTCATCATTATTGATATCTACATGTTTCAGTAATATAGGTTGTCAGGTAGATGTCATGCCTAGAACACTTCCAAAGTCAACCGAGCACACATTTGCTGGAAATGCAATAAAATTCCTGATAATGATCAGAGCCATGTTGTAGTACTTGAGTCTGGTCTCTGTCTCGAGTCTGGTCTGGAAACTATAAACTAGAGGTCTCTGGCTCAATCTCGTCTCTGTCTTGTCTTGGTCTCAGGATAAGGTGGACTCTGGAAATTGTTGTCAAGACCAGCTGATGCCTCTGTCTGAGGTAGCTGGATTTTTATTACTTTGAATTATTACTGAATATGAACAAAACCAGAATAAACAGAACTAAACAGTTCCTTATCTGCATCAGAGGTTCCTAAACTTAAACAACTCATGGTCCACACAAACAACAGCAAAAGTTTTCTGCCACACATAATGAGAAGGCTGATATAGAAACCAAGTATGGGATGTCAGGCTGAAGTGAGGAAAGCTGCAAATGAAATTCTGTCTCAGTTTAACAGGTTAAGAAACATATTCACTGTGTTTAGTCTCTGAGTGACGGCGTAAACTGTTTTCAGTTTTCAGGGTTTCAAAGCTTGATTTTAAAAAAAGGCCTCTGAGCAAACAGTACAGAGTGAAGTTACTCATTTTCAGTTCTCACACTACATATTCAGTGCTGTATTTCCTTTGTCTCGGGCAATGCCCACAGGTTGAAAACCATGGCTGTATGTGTTTAAATAAAATCTGTTCATTGAGGATCTAATTGATCTTTTACTCAATTCTATATCATTTTATTATTTAATGTTATATGTTACAAATTTAGTATAAAATTAAATACAACCCCATTTCTGAAAAAAAGTTGGTATGCTTTGCAAAATGTAAATTAAAACAGAATGTAATGATGTGCAAATAATTTTAACTTTATATTTAATAGAAAATAGGGCAAAGACAAAATATCAAATGTTAAAACTAAGAAAAATCTGGTTTAGCATTTTCTTGCTGAAATAAAGTCCTTTACTGAAAAAGATCCTCTGGATGGCAGCACATGTTGCCCAAAACTTGTATGTATCTTTCACCATTAATCGTGCCTTCACAGATCTGCATGTCACCCATTGCTATGTGCACTAATACACCCCCAGACCATCATAGATGCTGGCTTTTGAACTGTGAGCTGATAACAAGCCGGATGGTCCCTCTCCTCTCTAGCCCAAAGAATACATCCAAAAAAAAATTTCAAATTTTGATTTGCCAGACCACAGAACACTTTTCTACTTTGTCTCCATACATTTCAAATGAGTTTGGACTCAGAGAAGGTGGCAGTGTTTCTGGACTGTATATATGGTTTCTTCTTTGCATATTTGAGTTTTAACTTGCTTTTGTGGAAGCATTGACTAACTGTGATCTCAGATAATGAGCCCTTGCAGTGATTTCCATTACACAATCGTGTCTATTTTAAATGCAGTGCCAACCTGAGGGCCCGAAGATCAAGGTCAGCCAATATTGTTTTTTGGCTTAGTATCATGCATACAGAGATTTCTCTGGATCGGTGTATCTTGCTGAAATGTTTAAATTGGAGCAGTTTTATTTCAACAGTTGACAACACTTTGCACAAAATTCTCTGGTTTGTATTCAGTTATTTTTGTTGATTTTTGTTAGGAAAAACCTGGAATGATTGACTTTGCCTTTAGTCTAAATTTTTGTTGGATATCACACCTTTGGTTGTGTAATTTTGATTGTTGGTTACCTTTAAACTTACTTTTTGGTGATCTATTTGTATATTTGCAGCTTTTCAATTGTATGTTTCTTTCTGGCACATGATTAAATGCAGTGTCTTGTTCACACTTTCAGTTGGGCCTGTTTGGTGTGTCAGTTGGAGATTCACGAACATTCTGACAATCGTGCTTTGAAAGTAGCTAAAAAGTAGCCACTACTGTTTTCTGGAAATGTAGCTAAATTGTAGCTAGCTACAAATTTTGGGGAAGTAGCTACAAAGTAGCTAACCACTCATTTTTCAGTAGCTATCCCCACCCTGCATGTTACTGACCTGTTGCCAGTTAAGCTAATTAGTTGTGAGACACTCTAACATTTCAAAGGGATCTCAAAAGGATGAATCAATAGTCCTAAAACAGGTAATGATGGCCAAAACCAGAGACAAGTGTAAATCTAACAAAGGGAACATCTATAACCAGAAACAGGCAAGGGGCAAATACCAAAGGAAAGGAGACATGGAATGAACATGAGACATAATAACAAAAATGCAAGTCTAGCTGATCATCATTTAGCTTTTTTTTCAAAATTTTGAATGGACTAATATATTTGGGGTCTAGCTTTCTACACTCTTCTGCAAACCTAAAGTCAAGTCAAGTCAAATTTATTTATATAGCGCCTTTTACAACAGTTGTTGTCACAAAGCAACTTTACAGAGAATCCGGGTCCACGCCCTCAGTGAGCAAGCCTCGGCCACAGTGGCAAGGAAAAACTCCCTCAACAGGAGGAAGAAACCTCGAGAGGAACCAGACTCAAAAGGGGAACCCATCCTCCTCTGGTCGACACCGGATAACAGCACAGACACAAAACAGTATAAGTGGATACAGTTTTACACTTCTGTACAGTGCACCGGCCACATCAGATCCCCCTGGGACATGATTGAGTGGTGTTCACATCAGATCCTCTTGGGACGGGCAGCTGTTCAGCTCAGGGAAAGAGAGGGGGGGGGGAAGAGGGGGACAGATAGTTAGTTCAGAACCAACATTCCCAGCTTACCATAGGACTCTCTGTCCCAGATCTGCACCTTTTTCAAACAGGAAAACTAATTAACCAAAGTCGACTAAACAGGTAAGTTTTTAGCCTAGACTTAAAGATGGAGGCTGTGTCTGAGTCCCGAACACTGACTGGTAGGCTATTCCAAAGCTGGGGGGCTTTATATGAAAAGGCTCCTCCCCCTGACCTTACTTTATTTATTCTGGGTACTAATAATGAGCAGCACCTTGTGATCTAAGTTGGCGTGTCGGTTGATAATAGGAAATAAGGTCACTGAGGTACTGAGGAGCAAGGCCATTCAAAGCTTTATATGTCAGTAGAAGAATTTTGTACTCAATGCGGAATTTAACTGGCAACCAATGTAAGGTACGCAAAATTGGGCTAATGTGGTCAAATTTCCAAATTTCCAAATAGTCCAAATTTCTGGACTAACTAAAGCTTGTTAAGGTTTTGGCTGGAACAACCAGAAAGCAGAGCGTTACAGTAATCTAACCTGGACGTGATAAAGGCGTGAACTAACGTTTCTGCATCCTGTAGTGACAGTGCATTTCTTAATTTAGCAATGTTACGAAGGTGGAGGAAAGCTATTCTGGTAATACTGGTAATATGCTTATAGAAGGGCAGATCGGGACCGATCGTGACACCAAGGCTTTTTACAGATGTGCCTGGTGCAATTGAGAAACTCTTGAGATTAAGAGTAAACGTAGGCAGATTATTCCTAGCAGCTTTTGGACCAAGAAGAAGAACTTCTGTTTTGTCCGAGTTTAGTAAGAGGAAGTTACTTGACATCCAGTCTTTAATGTCTTTGACACAGTCCTCTATCTTATTAAGTTCAATTTTGTCTTCTGGTTTAGCTGAAATATACAATTGTGTATCATCGGCATAGCAGTGGAAACTGATGCCATGTTTTCTAATGATGGTACCAAGTGGTAGCATACATAAGGTAAATAATATGGGTCCTAAGACAGAGCCCTGTGGAACACCATACTTTACTCTTGTGAGAGCTGATGGTTCACCATTTACATTAACAAACTCAAAGCGATCACTAAGGTAAGATTTGAACCACGAAAGAGCTTTACCTGTCACTCCTACTAGTTTTTCAAGCCTGTCTAATAGAATGGAATGGTCTATTGTGTCAAAAGCTGCACTAAGATCAAGTAAAACCAGTAAGGATATGTTTCCTTTGTCAGCGGATAATAAAAGATCATTTACAATTTTCACTAATGCTGTTTTAGTGCTATGGTGAGGCCTGAAGCCAGACTGAAATTTTTCATATATATCACTCCTATGCAGATGGGAACATAATTGTTTTGCCATGGCTTTCTCTAAAATGTTTGAAAAAAAGGGAAGATCTGAAATAGGTCTATAGTTTGATAACTCAAAGGGATCAAGACTAGGTTTCTTTATTAGGGGTTTAATTACACCTAATTTAAGAGACTTTGGAACATAGTTGAGGCTGAGAGAAGAGTTTATTCTAGATAAAAAAGGCTTGGTAAAGGCTTGGCAAAACGTCTTAAAGTAAACCTGTAGGAATTGGATCTAGTATACAAGTTGTTGTTTTTCAAGATGAAATAATTTGGACAAGCTCTGTTTGTTGGAGAAGAGTAAAAGACTCCAGCGTCTCTGTAGTGGTTATACTGCACTCTAGATCTAGATTAGGTTTATAGGACACTGCACTTGTTAGCTGCGCATTTTGAATTTTGTGCCTAATCGATTCAATTTTATTATTGAAGAAGTTCATCAAGTCAATGCTGCTGTAGGCTGATGGTATCTGGGCTTCAGTAGCTGCTTGATTATTAGTCAATTTAGAAATTGTACTGAATAGTAGTCTAGGATTATTCTTGTTATTTTCAATCATTGACGAGAGATAGGCTGAACACGCTGACTTTAGTGCTTTTCTTTCTCTTCTTCCAGGCAGATAGGAAAACCTCAAGTTTAGTCTGACGCCATTTACGCGATAATCGCCTAACAGTCTGTTTTATAGCTCGAGTATGGTCATTGTACCATGGAGCGAGTCTTTTCTGCCTTCTTCTTTTACTTTTTAGTGGAGCCACATTATCTAAAGTGGAGCGAAAAGTGTCTTCCAAACATTTAGTCAGCATATCTAATTCATTAGGTTCAGACGGACAGCTAATTAAGGACGAAAGATCTGGAAGGTTTTCAATAAAGCTATTGGGTGTAGACGATGTTATAGTACGTTTAACACTATAGCGTGTGGATGTATATTACGACTTAAACTGATTTCATATGAGATTAAGTAGTAATCTGACACTGCTGTGGTCTGAGGAAGGATGGCCAAATGCTTAATGTCTATACCTAAGGTCAATATTAAGTCTAGAGTGTGGTTACAGTAATGAGTAGGCCCCATAATATTTTGAGTGAAGCCTAAACAGTCTAAAATAGATAAAAATGCCTTACTTAGTGGATCCTGTGGTTTGTCTATGTGGATAAAATCTCCAACAATTATTACTTTATTTCAGATTGTTATTAAATTAGATAACAGGTCAGTAAATTCCTGTAAAAACTCAGAGTGAGGCCCCTGTGGCCTGTAGATTATGATGAACAAAAATTAGCTCTCATTTGTTCCTCGATTGCTAACATTGAGAAACTGAATTTCAAAGGAAGAGAAACTACGGTCTGCTTTCTGGTTTATTCCTAATGTATTGGTGTAAATGGTTGCTATGCCTTCACCGACCGTTTAAGCGAGGACTATGTACATGGCTATAGCCTGTCGGGGTGGCTTCATTTAAAGATAAGTACTCTTTAGGTCTAATCCACGTCTCTGTTACACACAGAGCATCAAAGTCGTGATCAGTAATAATTTCATTTACGACGACGGCTTTAGGTGTGAGAGATCTTATGTTAGGCAGTCCTAGTTTTAGACCAAAGGTGTGGTCATTGCAGAGTGGTACAACTAGTCTGATATTAATCAAGTTACTAGAGCAAACATTTCGAGGCTTTTTGATGCTCTGTTTTATTCGGGGGAACAGACACAGTCTCAATTGGGAAAAACCTCTGAGCATTTGTAGTTATAGAATAAGTATTTTTATCAGTCCCTTGTTTCTTCCTGTTCCACCTGTTCTCCATGTACAACTCCTGAGACACTACCTGCATACAAACTTATGCTCTTACCTGTGCCTGTCCATCCCTGGGCATAGAGCATAGTCCCTGGTCAAAAGTCATATCCAGTCTCCAGACTGGTAGGACAATCAGCCAGCTCTTTATTTCTTCACAGTAGAGTCTCAATTCACTGATGGGTCTCCTCCCACACCTCTTCACTGTGCTGCATCCAATTGTCTACTGCATGAACCTCAGAATTTAATGCAGTCCACAAGGCTACAGGTGACTGATACCCCAGTACGCACTGAAATGGGGTCAGCCCCATAGCGAACAAATTTTAAAGGTGAATTGAGCCATAATCAGACAATATGTCCTCTAGGATGCCAAAATTTTTGAAGATCTGAGAAAATGAAGTTTCTGTAGTTTCAAAAGCAATTGGAAGTGATGAGCATGGGATAAATCGGAGACTATGGGAAAATCTATCTGCAATGGTGAGATTTGTGGTAAAGCCCTAAGATACTGGAAAGTCAGAGACAAAATTTTTCATAATGTGGGACCAGGGATGGACAGGCACAGGTAAGAGCATAAGTTTGCGTGCAGGTAGTGTCTCAGAAGTTGTACATGGAGAACAGGTGGAACAGGAAGAAACAAATTTGTGAACATCACTACTTAGTATTTCCCACCAGTAACAGTTGATCAGGAGCCGTTGAGTACGTATTTCACTTGGGTGAACTGAAGTCAGGTAGGAATGAGCCCAGGTGATTAGTCGGTCACAATATTGTTCAGGAACATACATTTTATTGAGACACTGAGTAAGTATGGAGATTTTCTCTAGAGCTCTCTCGATTTCCACATTTATTTCTCAACAGATTGATGCTATTTTCACATTATAGGGTAGAATCCGTTCTGGTTCTTGCAGTGAATCCCTGTCTTCATTGTCTTCATACATTCAAGACAACACATCAGTCTTAGTATTATTTGATCTGAGGGGGAAGTATATATTGAACTAAAATCTAGAGAAAAAAGGGACCAATAAACTTGTCAGGGATTTAAACGTTTAGCAGTTCTCAGGTACTTTAGATTCTTATGGTCTGTGAGAATTAAAACGGATGACTATCACCCTCCAACCAATGCCGCCACTCTTCACTGCCAGAAGTCCTCAATTGCCTGTACTGGAATTTCTTTTTACTGGAGTGAGTTTATGTGAGTAGAATGCTAAACGATATAGCTTACAAGGATTTCCAGTGTGTTGATACAATACTTCCCAGTGCTGTCCACCTCAACCACAAAAAGTTCTGACGGGTAGGTTGCTTAAAAACAGGGGCCGAGGTGAACTCTTCCTTGGATGTGCAGAAAGCCCTTTCAGCTTGGGGCGACCAAACCAGCCTTTTACTGGTGACCTTGAGGAGGGCAGTAAGTGGAGCTGTGAGGCTGCTAAAGTTTCTGATAAATCAATAATAATAAAAATTTGCAAATACCAAGAACGTTTGTAGCTCCTAAATGGAGGTGGATGTAGGCTAGTTTATAACTGCTTCCACCTCATAGTCATCTATGACTACTCCACTGTCACCACTATATATATATATATATATATATATATATATATATATATATATATATATATATATGTACAATGATCTTGGCCAGATTGGGATTGTTGGATTTCATGCTTATTGTTTATTCCTGTCATTCATGTCATTACAAATGTGGCAGTAGAGATCTATGCAGAGAATTGACTTATTTGTTTCTTTGGAGTTCTACAGAGGAGCAGTGCTGTTGGGAATGATATCACCAGAGACCAAACATAAATATAAGTGATCCTCACAGATATAATGGTATTCCTTCTCTACTGCAGCGGTACAGTACTCAAATGCACTACACTATCAACAGTGATCTCTTTTCTCTGCCACAACTTTTATGCTTTTATTAATATTATAAAGATGAATTGTTCATTTACTGTAATTACTACATAACTACAACAATGTTTTTTCATTCTTCTATTGTGACAGAGAAGTAATATAAGGTGTTCCAGCACAAATCTAATTACGCAAACCATTTCTTCATACAGGTGTTTTGAATCCAGATGTCTGCTGACTTAACTTTCACGCAGTCAGTGTCATCAACAAATACAACATTTATGCGTCCCTCCAGCTTTTACATGAGTGGACTTTACAATGTCCCACATGCAAAGTACTACTATGTGTTTCTGTGCTTTGTGTATGCAGTGACTGTTTTGGGGAATTTATTTATAATGGGCACCATATACCTGGCACGCAGTTTACACACTGCTAAGTATATAGCTGTCTTCAACTTGGCCTTGTCTGATCTATGTGGAAGCTCTGCTCTCATTCCAAAGCTTCTGGACATGTTTCTGTTTGAGAATCAGTACATATCTTATGAAGCCTGTCTAGCAAACATGTTTTTTGTTTATGTCTTTATGACCATGCAGTCTCTTACTCTGCTTGCTATGGCCTATGACAGGCTGATTGCTATATGTTTTCCACTAAGATACCATGCAATTGTCACCAAACCAGCAATGACTTTGATCATTGGTGTTATGTGGATTCTCTCTCTAAGTGTCATTGCTCTGATGGTAGCTCTAGTTACCAGATTGTCTTTCTGTAGATCTACTACAATTAACAGCTATTACTGTGACCATGGACCTGTCTATTCCCTAGCCTGTAATGATTACTCCATGAATTCCATTATTGGCAGTGTATTGACTGCTGCACTGCTTTACATTCCATTGATATTAATAGCTCTCTCATATGTTTGTATTGGTCTTGCCTTACAGAAGATCTCACATGGAGCTGAGCGAATCAAAGCTATAAAAACCTGCACCTCTCATGTCATATTAGTGGTCATGTTTTATCTACCCATTATTTGTGTTTATACTACAGCTCTTACAACATATATAGATTCAAATGTTGCAATAATCAATACTGCTTTGACACAAACCATTCCACCTATGTTAAACCCCATCATATATACACTAAAAACAGAGGAGGTATTGCAGTCTGTTAAAGTACTCTACAAACGAACCATGGTGAACACTACAATGGAAAAAGCTGTGAAAAAGACTGAGAAGAAATAAAGTGACCTTGTCTGAACGGTAAACATTCTCATGAAAAAAAAAATCGTCATGGAGTTTTTCATGTGTATTTATTTATTATTGGTTATATTATTAAAACAGTTCAAACAGCTCTAAAAATTGTCAATGGATTGGAGCAAGACAAATTTCATCAGTTTCTAGTTTCGTGTCCATGACATTACTACAGTAATTTTTTTGTATGTGCTAAAACTATACAGCACAATTATAGCAATTTGCAACTATGTGAAAGAAAAAAGCCTCCAACTAGTTTAGAATGCAGAATGCTACACAAAGCTTTGAAAACTTTCCATGTCATATTAATGGCAATGGTTTATCTACCAATTATTGTGTGTTAACACTGCAGGTCATACAACATCTATAAGCACAAATGTTACAATAATCAATATTGCTTTGACACAAACTATTCCACTTATGTTTAACCCCATCGTATATACACTAAAAACAGTCTATTTAGGTACTGTGGTGAACTCCACAATGGAAAGAACAGAGGGAAAATCTGTGAGGAATTGAAGTAACACAATTACTGTAAATTGGCCTCGTGAGAGAACTAATCATGGGATAGAATCACTGTTTCTATTTTGTTGCTCATTACATTTATACTACAATTTCTTTGTATATTATAAAACTGTGCAGTACAATCACATCAATACTCATTTTTGTACCTAACCAACAGTCAGGGGTTACAATATTTCTGTAAAAAGGAAATATTAGCTTGGTATTAGGAAACACCAATATTATCTTTGTGTTCCATGTATTAGACTAATTTTTTTATACAATACCAGGGGCATACCTGGACTCAACATTGGGCACTGAGCCAATGGCCCATTTTGCATGGTTTCCTATATCTACAGAAGTCACAGTACATCCACTGAATTTCAGAGTGCCTTTCCTATAAACTTAGAAGACGTTTTGTATTATTCTGTAGTCATCAATTAATACATTTTAAAAATGACACTAGGAAAGGCATTATTACTTCTCTAAAGATTGTATGGTTTTTTTAGTGCAACCAAAAGCTTCAACTAGTTCAGACGGCGGTAGCCCATGTGCTAACTAGGAAATGAAAGTTTATGCATATTATTCTGGTCTTCTTTAGTTTACACTGACTTCCTGTTAAGTGATGCATTGATTACTCATGACATTTAAAGATAATGGACAAGCTTCGGGATATCGGACATGTCTGTTGAGTGTTATTGCCCATCCAGACCACTCGATTCAGCTAAGGCAGGCTGACTGCAAATATTTGTTTAGACTAGTATATGCTTATAAATATTGGGGCTCATTTTCTCCTGTTTGAAACTGTGCTGTGCTTTCATTTGAGGTATAGATTTTTTTTTATGTTTGCATTTTGGGATTTTAAACCAAAATGAAAATAATAATAATAATAATTCTATTTCTTCTTATTGTTAATCGAGTTATTTTGCTGCATTTCCACTTTGTTTCCAGTTTCTCAGTCATAAAATCTGAAATGAATGTCAGTGCCAAATAAAACTGAAAAATGTAAAAAACACCTTTTACAATATTAAGTTGGCTTGCTACTTCCAGAATTATATTGTTACTGTGAGATAACTAGCCAACATGTAAAACATATACATATAACTCATAGGCCAACTTATACCCAACAATGCAAGTTAGCTATAAGAGTGACATCATGTTACAGTGCAAAGACTTTAAAAAGAATTGGTGTTGTTAAGCTTTAATAAACATAGACTTTAGCTAATATCAAAGGAACCAGTGATCTAACAGCTGGCTAGTAAAGATATAATCGTACACTCAGCTTAAGATTTAATGAAGTAATGCGGCTACAGTTATGCAGTGAGAGGACTGGAACTGGAAGCATGAACTCTGATGTTCAGTCAATGCAGTCGCAATAAATGACATAATATCTCCCCAGGGAGTAATTAATCATTTTTATTATTTTATTATGCCTCCCCTCGCTTTATCCCTCTAGTGGGTGGAGCCAGAAGCAGAGTTATGGCTACAAAAGGCACAGGGCTCCAGTAGTGCCGCATTTCACCTCAGTTCCTTTTTGAAGAAGCATATCTCGCATGAGCACTTAAAAAATAGTATAAAAATAGGTAGGAATGCAGCATCCCACCTTCTCGATCTCTCTCACGAATGAGGGGGCTCTGAGCACAATTTTCCAGCGAGGATTTAACAATAGGCTAAAAGATGAGTTGGCCACCCTGAAAAAATAACACAAGGAATCAACCCAGCTCTATGAAATATGCATCAGGCTAGACGCCCGCATGCATCAGAGGGCAAAGAAGAGAGCTAGCAGTGTTCGAGGCCCTGCTTCTCACTACTGTTCATGCAACTTTCCCGCCAGGCCACCGTCTCCTCAGGAGCCCTCCGAGCCCATGCAGTTCGGGGGTACCCATGTCCCCGACCATTAATCAAACCACTCTTTCTCACGAGCAGAACCAACCCTCGGAAAACACAAAAGCCTACGCAGGACAGGGGAACCGAGCATAGGCCAAACATACCCCACTATGGGGCTTCACTTGTACATCACCCTTTCGTGGGGCCCCCACCAACACACCAAACTGCGGGCTTTTGTGGACTCTGAGGCCGCATGAAGCTTTGTTGACTACTCGCTTGCCTCAGTCCTATGGCTATTGGTAGAGACTTTGGACCATCCCTCCATTCTCACCATCAATGGGCGGTCACTGGACTCTGGCCAGGTTACACACTGCACACAGCCCCTTACATTATGGGTAGGCCCCCACACAACAAATAGAGCAGGCTCCACATATCTGGTTAGTTCTAGTGTACCCCTGGCTGAAGCGACACAACCCGCACATTGTCTGGTGCACTCGGTCGGTGTATGCATGGGGTCCATCCTGTCAGGGGACTTGCCTGGGGTTTTCAGGGCCCACATTTGAGCCCCTAGCACCTTGAGACCCAATCGAGTGTGACCTCTCCCAGGTTCCCGAGGTATACTGGGACCTCCGAGAGGTGTTCAGTAAAAAGAAGGCTCAAATCCTACTGCACATAGAGAGTTTCACTGTGCTATCACCACACCTCACCTGGCCTACATACAACAGGCCAAGCAGCTCAATGCAGGCCCAGTGGGCACTGTTCTTTGGCCACTTCCTGTTGTCTTATAGGCTGGGTTCAAAGAATGCCAAGCCAGATGCACTCTCCAGGCAAGGGGAACCTCCTGGCCCCTATCCTTGACCAGATCCCATCATGCCCACTCCTTAGATTCTAGCCCCTCTCCAATGGGGGAATTGATGATGCCATCCAAAGGGTACTTCAGCTGGAATTCCTTCGGAGGCGCTTCCGGTAGGCTGGGATGGAGAAGGATGTCCGCGCCTTCTTCATTTCTTGCAAGGTGTGCACAAGAAATAAAGCACCCAGGTCACGGCCTCAGGGGCTCCTCCATCCCAATGTTCATGGTTGCCGGCGCACCACATTTTGGACCTGGAACTCATCTGTGAGTTCTGCAACCGTGCCTTCAGGCATGGGAGCTTCAGGAGCCACCTAATGGGGTCCTGTAAGGGGTCAGGCTATGATGGCAGCCATCACTAGGGGGCCTGGGCGTCATGCCAGGGGAGCTGCTAGGCATTAATCAGCAATAATCAGTGCTGACTGGTTGGACCTGAGGAACGCTGCATAAAAGCTTGCACAAATTACAGCTCAGCGTTACACCTTTGTAGAGGGGTAACTAGTATGGTACTTCCGCCCAGGTGGGTATAAAGAAAGAAATGGAAAGGAATAAAAGGAAAACAAAAAGGTAGAAGAAAGAGCAACGAAGCGGGCAACAGAAGAGAAAAGAACGAGATCCAAAGGAAAAGACAATCTCAAGGAAGTTTGATGAGCTGGATTCTTCACTCTTATGCCCTCTCAAGCTTGAGCATGGTTTTGTGTTCTTTTTAGTTTCCCTTTTTAAAGAAGTTCCTTTGTTTGAGCAAGCTGGTCTTAAGTGTCCCCTTTTTTTTATTACTGTAATTTCTTTTCTCACCGCCTAGCGTAGCAGTTTTTCCGCCTTTTTGCCAACAGCTCCTGTGATACAGTGCTAAAACTGTGCTCCCTCATGCAACAGGTCACCAGTTTGAACCCTACACAGTGACACCAAACATATCTTTTTCACTTTACCATTGCATGCCAGGAAGTATTCTACACACTACAATAAACACCCAAGAGCTCTGCGCTTGGGCCACCCCCACGAATTTGGTGTCAGTGGTGGGATGGGAAGCTTGAGAGAAAATCTGTTAATTGAAGACCAAATTCCATCATTAATTAATTAATTCTATTCTATTCTGTTCTATCCTAGTATTTAATGTTACATTATACAAATATGTTATAAAATATTGAATAACCCTATTTTCAAAAAAGCTGGGGCACTGTGCAAAATGTAAATAAAACAAGTATGCAATAATGTGCAAATCACTTACACCCTACAGTTATTTGAAATTAGTACAAAAAAACAGGGGCGTGTTTTTTTCAGCTGCTCAACAGTTCGGGCTCTTCTTTATCGTATTTTTTGTTTCATAATGCACTAAATGTTTTCAGTGGGTGATTGTAGACAGGCCAGTTTTGCAGAGTCTTTTACTATGAAGCCATGATGTTATAATATGTGCAGAACGTGGTTTGGCATAGTCTTGTTGAAATAAACAAGGCCTTCCCTGAAAGTGACGTTGTCTAAATGGCAGCATATGTTGCACCAAAACCTGTATGTATCATTCAGCATTAATGTTGCTTTCACAGATGTGAAAGTCACTGTAGCACGTCATGCGCTACCCTGGGCTCAAGGAGGGCGCTGGAGGCAGGATTCACTGTTGCAACAGCCATTTTCACCAAACAAACAACACAAACTGAAAGAAAGCCAATGCTAAGCTGGCCACTTTTCAGTGGTTTTCGACTAGACGTTTTGGTCCTTTTCTCAGTTTAGCTCTTCAGCTCTTCACTCAGTCTTTTGCTGCTGCTGCTGGTGCTCGTCCCTCTCTTTCTCTGTTCCCTCTCTGCTCTAAAAGGTGCTCACGCAGCCAGCTAGGTCAGTCTCTGCTGGTTCTCATTAAGGGCAGCATGAGCACCTGAGCCGAGAGGGAACGAGAGCTTGTTGTTCTGCATCTTCGTTACCCCCCCCCACGCTGCAGTTCCCCCGCCTGGATCGAATGTGAGGTGCAGTGAACAGGGGGTGGGGCCCGGGCGGCAGAGTTCGGGACTCGCTTCCCACTTTTGTGCCTCTCGTTGCCGTCATTGTCATCGCCCCCTCTCTCGCTACTGATGTCCTTCTCCTGCCATCACTCACGTCCCTCAGCAGTGGTCAGGATTTGCACGTTGTCTCCCACTTACTCCTCTCTCCCCGCTGTCCTCACCAGGGTTCATCACCACTCCTGCAAGCTCTTGCAACTGTCAGCAGGGCCCAGGGGACGGGCGCATGCCACAGTCACCCATGCCATGTGCACAAATGCACCCCCATACCATCACGGATGCTGGCTTTTGAACTGTGAGCTGATAACATCCTAGATGGTCCCCCTTCTCTTTAGCATTTATGATTGGGTCTGTTTCTAATGCATGTATGTATGTATGTCCCAAAAGCACTGCTCCTCTTTAGAACTTTAACAAAACAAATAAGACCAGTGCCCGCATACGTCTCTACTGGCACATTTGTAAGAAAAGAAAAAACAGAAGGGATAACTCATTAATAATCAGCTTGAGCTACATACACACATACATACATACATATGTATATATAAATAAATAAATATATACACATATATGTATATATATATATATATGTATATATATAAATATATATATATATATATATATATATACACACACACACATATGTATGTATGTGTGTGTGTGTGTGTGTGTGTGTGTAAATCCTGAAAAAACTTCTGAGTCTTCTGAATCTTGACCATTCCTGGTCTTGGTCTTGACAAGATTTGCATCTAGCGGTCAAGACAACTAGCTCAAGCTGATTATTAATGAGTTATCCCTTCTGTTTTTTCTTTTCTTTACAAATGTGCCAGTAGAGACGTATGCGGGCACTGATCTTATTTGTTTTGTTAAAGTTCTAAAGAGGAGCAGTGCTGTAGGGAATGATATCACCAGAGACCATACTTAAATATAAGTGATGTTTACAGATATGCTGGCATTCATTCTTAACTGATGAAGGTAGAGTATTACTAATACAATTGACACACTATCAATAGTGATCTCATTTCTCGTCTATAATTTGTATGCTTTTATTAATATTATAAAAAAATGAATTGTTGATTTAGTTTAATTATTACAACACTACAACAGTTTTATTCATACTACAACTGTAACAAAGGCATATTACAAGATGTTCCAGCACAAATCTAATTAGTGAAAATCATTTCTTCATACAGGTGTTTTGAAGCCAGATGTCTGCTGACTTAACTTTCATGCAGTCAGTGTCATCAACAAATACAGCGTTTATTCGTCCCTCCAGCTTTTACATTACTGGACTTTACAATGTCCCACATGCAAAGTACTACTATGTGTTTCTGTGCTTTGTGTATGCAGTGACTGTTTTGGGAAATCTGTTTATAATGGGCACCATATACCTGGCACACAGCTTACACACTGCTAAGTACGTAGCTGTCTTCAACCTGGCCTTGTCTGATCTGTGTGGAAGCTCTGCTCTCATTCCAAAGCTTCTGGACATGTTTCTGTTTGAGAATCAGTACATATCTTATGAAGCCTGTCTAGCAAACATGTTTTTTGTTTATGTCTTTATGACCATGCAGTCTCTTACTCTGCTTGCTATGGCCTATGACAGGCTAATTGCTATATGTTTTCCACTAAGGTATCATGCAATTGTCACCAAAACATCAATGACATTGATCATCTTTGCTATGTGGATTCTCTCTTTGAGTGTCACTGCTCTGATGGTAGCTCTAGTTACCAGATTGTCTTTCTGTAGATCCACTACAGTTCACAGCTATTTCTGTGACCATGGACCTGTCTATTACCTAGCCTGTAATGATTACTCCATGAATTCCATTATTGGCAGTGTCTGTACTGCTGGACTGCTCTACATTCCATTGATACTAATAGCTCTCTCATATGTTTGTATTGGTATTGCATTACAGAAGATCTCACATGGAGCTGAACGAAAGAAAGCTATAAAAACCTGCACCTCTCATGTCATATTAGTGGCCATGTTTTATCTACCATTTATTAGTGTTTTTACTGCAGCTCTTACAAAATTTATAGACACAAATGTTGCAATGATCAGTACTGCTTTGACACAAACCATACCATCTATGTTAAACCCCATCATATATACACTGAAAACAGAGGAGGTATTGCAGTCTATTAAAGTACTCTACAAACGAGCCAAAGTGAATTCTACAATGGAAACAGTTGTGAAAAAGACTGCGAAAACGTAAAGTGACAATAATTGTACAATCTTTCTCTTCAGATAAATAACAATGGGATTTACAGTTGTTTTTATTTATTACTGTTTCTCTTATTAAAACTGGTCCACCAGTCTAGTTCAAGAAACTCAATGGATTTGGGCAACACATATTTCATCAGTTTCTAATTTAGTGTTCATTACATTTACACAGCAATTTCTTTGTATGTGATAAATTATGCAGTAGAATTACATCATAAATTTATGTAACAAATTATCATCAGAAAAAGACTACCAAGGTTTATCCATTCTCCATACTGTGTCCTTTAAACAACAGGCTCCTATAACTAGGCAATCTATGGTTTACAGATAACATATTTTAATTTTTCTATTTTTATTTTTCTGTGGTTACAAAAATATGTCTTTTAATTAATTTAGAAAAGAAAGCTTCTGTATTTTTTTTAGCTATTCATGTTAAAACTCTCGACTTTTTTCTGACTCATTTACTGGCTGTCGTACATACTGTTATGCATTTAATTATAGCTTATAGCACTTAGTCACATATGTGACCTGTTCATTTTTTTGACATAATTTTTGACCCAAAACCACAGTTTGGGATTTATATATTTCAGTGAAAAGAAGATTTTAGCTTTAAGATGATACCAGTATTACCTTTGTGTTCCATGTTTTACACCAGAAAAATATATAATTTTTTTTTTTTAAGTAAACTCTCATACCAGGGGCATGACAAGACATCAGAGACTGAGCTTATGGCCCATTTTGCATGGTTTTATCTATTTGCAGTGCTTTCATTAAATGTTAAAGTACCTTTGCTAAAAACATCAGAAAATGTCTCATTTCTTTATTCTGTAATCACTAATAAATATTACAGAATGGGACACCAACCAAAGTGTTTTAAGTCTGCTTGCAGATTTTATATTGATCTTAATGGTTTTCAAGTGCAACCTAAAGCTAAGAACACTGGTATTGATGTTTCAGTTGAGTATCAGTAATATCTCTAAGATTTTATTATTTCTGGGGAGAATCTGGAGAAAAGACAGATTCAGTTTCAGCAAAAAAGTGACCTCAAACACACAGTCAAATTGCCCTTAGTTCTGCCTGATGCAACCTAATACTTTCCAGTGCTTTAAGTTGTGAGACAAATCAATAAAGAAGCTTTTTTTCTTTTAAACATGCTGCCAGCTTCAGCATCTTCAATGATGCCACAGTATGTTTGTGTTTGTATTTATACAAAATGTATTATATTTATTATATTATGTATGTAAGTTTGAAGTGAATATATGCACTGGAAATCTACACATAATTGCCTGTCCCTGTACATGTAATTACAAACTCTTGTGCCACAGCATCTTGCCCACTCGAAGCTTTTTCTGACTTATTCTAAATAGTTTTGCGAAATTTCAGTCTTTCAGACTTTGAGACAGGCCTCCTAATACTGTTTTCTGAGTTGCCCAGCTCTTTACTACTACCTATTTAGCTAGCCATGTTGTGCTGTGCAAGCAGAGATCTGTGAGATGGAATGATTTTTTTTTTTGGAGCATTTCACAAAAAATTGTAAGTTGTCACTTATCGCAGTGTGTATTCATGCTGCTTCTCACCAACAGATTATCATTGATTATCATTTGAGTTCACCTGCCTAGCCAGGCTAAAGTGCAGCCTCCAAATGTCAAACTCTTATGCATTCTTTCCTCATTATACTAAAATAATTTCACACGTTATGGTTAAATAAGTTTGTAAGTTAATTTTTTTTGTGCCATAATCAAAATGGTAGAAAACAAACATATTTTGCTTGAAAAGTTGGCAGAGGGACTATCCCATGATGCCGTAGGCCCTCCTTCTCTTCTCACCAATTGGGTGCAGCTTCTTCAATAGGCCCCAGCTGCCATATGGGCTCTCAATACATTCAGCACTCAGGCCGTTTAGGCTATCTGCACGCTCACTGGCATAGTTCTGAGTTCACCGTAGCTGGCTATGCGCACTGTTAGGAACTGCTGGGTTTTTGCTTCTGTGGTGCTTCACTGCTAGCCAGCCACTGCCTCTGCTATCTTTGAGCTAACTCTTACATGTTGAGAACTCTAGCTCCCCCCCACTGGACGATGGACACCGGCTGTGTTCGTCATGCTTGTGCTTGACTTTTCAGCACAGGGTGTTCCAAATCCAAGTTCTGCCCTTCAGCCTTTTTCTCAGTCTTTACGAGAGCCTTTACTGCCCCCACCCCCCACCCCCATTGCCCAGGGACTGAAGACAATGCCTTATCTTGGTGAATGGCTGGTATGTGCCCCTTTGAAGCACTCAGTGTGGCATGAGCGCTTTTCTGCCTCTGGACCATTCTTAGGTCATACACTCCTCAATCCACTGTCTCAGTCTTGGAGGTGCAGTAATTAAGCCTCTTGCAGATGCAGGCACTGCTTACAGCAACTGCACAGGTAGTTTCATTGGGGAAACTTCATGTTCAACCCTTTCATATGTGGCTTACTGGCTTGCAGCTGGATGTGGTGCACCACAGGTGTGCATTTATGTGCGTTTCCAGAAATTTCTTGACAGCCTACTGCATTTGAAACTTCACTGCCTTCCTCCTGCTGGGGGTGACAGTGGGGCAAATCCCCTCCATTATGAAGGTGGTTACTACAGACGCCTCAACCACCAGCTGGGGGGCTGTGTGGTGTTGCGAGGTAGTCTGGTCGATGCAACAAGCTAGAGACCACATCAACACTCAAGAGCTGTGTAGGAGGATAGGGCTGACCTTGAGACATTTTCTCTGTTTTCTGGGGAGGCATATTTTAATAATGTATCAGTGGTTTATCATATGTATCACTTTGGCAGAACAGCTCCCCGAGTGCACAGACCTTAAGGAGGAGTTTAATAGGGGTAATGCTACGAATTAACATCCACATCGCCCCTATGACTGTGCCATAGACCTCGTAGATAACCCAATCCTTCCAAAAAAGTGTATGCCCTAACTCAAAAAGAAGAACAGGCCATGGACACTTATATTCAAGAAGCTCTTGACCAGGGGTTCATCAGGCCTTCCACATCCCCAGCAGCTTCAGGATGGAGGCCTTCGCCCTTGCATAGACCACAGAGGCTTGAATCAGATTACCAGAACATACCCATATCCTCTTCCCTTTGTTCCAGTAGAACTTGTACAGTTGAAGGGAACCCAGTATTTTACTAAATTAGACTTGAAAAGCGCATATAACCTAAAAAGAATCAAAGAGGGAGACGAGTGGAAGACTGCTTTTGTGACCACTAGGAGAAACTATGAGTACTTAGTTATGCCTTTCGGACTTTCTAACATCATTAGTTCCAAAGGGGTTTTCATGAACGATTAAAAGGTAGATGCTGTTGTAAATTGGCCAACTCCATCTTCTGTGAAAGAACTTCAGACATTCCTTGGATTTGCTAACTTTCATCATCAATTCATTTGAGGCTTTACTGGTATTGCCGCCCCTTCTTGAGGAAGTCTTTTCCACTGCTTCTATACTAAAGCACCCTGACTCTTCCAAGCCATTTGTTGTAGAGGTTCTGAAACTGGGAGAGGTGCGGTTCTCTCATAGTGTTCACTGACTTGCCTGTTCTGTCACAATAACCCCACAGACTGGTCCAGATTCTTCTAGGTGTGGTGGTCGTCCTGGCCAGCCTCGTTCCAAGGCAACCCCGGACTGTTTTAGGGGTTATTGTCACGAATCCCTTTGGCTCTAAAGCCTTCTTGGACTCCATCTCCCAGTACCACCTGGGAATCACATGACTCCTGCCTCTCTCTTGCACTCCAATCAGCACTCTCAATCTCCAGAGTATTGATCTGTTTCACCTGTTGTGTCTAGTTAATTTCATATAAAGCCCAGGCTTCTAGCTTTAGTTTGTGAGGTATTGCTACTTTTCACAAGAGCTACTGAGCGTTTCATTTCTTTGACTGTATATCCAGTTCTGACTTCTTTTTCAGGTTTTCTGACCTGCCCTTTTGCCTGATCCCTTTTTGGACTGTTTGTCTGGTTATGTTTGTGTTTTGTATCTCTGGCCATTTTGGATTTGACCTGTGCTTGTTACCTGACTATGATTGTGGATTGTGATTTCAACAGTAAAGCCTCGCATTCACTTTTTACCTGTTGGCATCTGCGTCATTCTGTTGTGTTACATATATATTAAAGAAGTGCATTGTGGTAATTTCAGCAGTTGATGCTCAAGTATAAGACATTCTTCCAGACAGACTAAGGAGGCAGGAGTCATTTTTAATCCTAAAGTAAATTTTACGAGTTGAATCATAACAATTCAGTAGTAAATAAAGAGTTTCTGCCGTAGGCCCTGTCCTCAGTCCAGATCTTGGAGTGTTGAGGTCCTCGTTGATCCTGCTGGATAGAGATGGCAGAGGCAGAGCCTACCCTCAGACAACCGGTCAGGAACCAAATTAATATTGGTGAGAAGAAAGGAGAGGAATGTCAAAATGTTGGCACCTGAAAGCAATAGAACATGTATGTAAGTTGCATCATTTTAAAGACAGCTATAGGACCCTCATTGGTTGGATTGGGGGGGGGTATGAATTAGTATTCATACTAATATGAATTAGTATTTGAATGTAATAGAATGGCTGCTGTACATTACAAATGTAACTGTCAGTTCAATTCCTGTTTCAAGCTTAATCTGTAAACCATTATTTTAAAAAAGAATATCAAATATAGTGATTGTTAGTGTTTCAAAGCTTTATATCATAGATTTATAATCATAGATTTAATTATAGCTTGACATTAAATATGAGCTTTTTGATTTTATGGGTCTTGCAAGATGATCAGGATCTTCCTCCATGGCTAAGGACTTTTTCCAGGCTACAAGCTTTCTGGTCTGACCATTTAAGCTCTACTGCACGGCAGGAAAAAGTCCTTCTAGGCAGAGAAGGGCTGTCCTCTGCAGCTAAGGACCCTTTCAGGGCTAAAATCCTTCCTATGCCAGCCACCTTAGCAATACTTTACTTCAGCAATGAGGCCTCTTAGACAGAGAAGACCTGCCCATTTAGGGCTAAACACTTTTTCTGGGCTACTCACCAGGGCATGCCACCTCAGCAATACCACACCACAGCAATGTGGCCTCTTGGCCTAAGAGGGACATGTTTTCATAACTGAAGAGTCTGTTCTGGCCCAGTAAGTGACTCTGTACTGTAGTCTGCAAAGTTTTTCCCCATGCCAGTTTATTTGTTATACATTTGTACTTTACAACTGTAAAGTTGTGAAGTTCACTCAGATGTGTTACAAATACATTTTTTTATAATATTTAATATTTACCAATATTTTCTAATAATATTACAATGAAATAGGTATAACTCCCAGCAATGGGAGCAGCAAAACAAGAGTAGCAGGAACTCAGTCGGGATAAGCGCCTGGGACGCAGCCCAGGTCAGGATGTAGGCCAAGGAAGGAGTCTGGTATAGCTGCAGAGTCCAGGAACACTGGCCTAGCTGTAGGGACAGGCTGACAGGGAAAGCAAGCTGTGGACCAATCTTTTGGCCTTTTACTAGAAAAGCAGCTCTGGGAGCCAGCACCAGAGAAGCAGTCCTAAAAACCTGCACTGGAACAGGTCTGGGAGTTGACACTTAAGGAACAGTTTGGGAAACCAGGAACAGGACAGGATGAGAAGCCCATATTTAGACCTCCAACTTAGACATGCCCTCATATTAAAGAATCTACAGCTGTAATGGCTTAGATATGACAGGAACTCACCACGAACTTCCAGAACCTTTCTATTGTGCCATAATACTTCTCAGGAAGGACAAGAGGTGAAGACCTAAGCTTCTGGCAGCTATATGGTGAAGTTTTCTGTAATGAATGGGGCATGTATGCAGACTGCATGTGCTGAGTGGCTTTGTTATGGCAAATCCAGTACTCATAGTTTTTACATGCAGAGGGCAAAAACAGGCAGGCAGGTGCACGTAAGGCAGATCCATTTAGCAAAAATGAGTAAACAAAGCAACAGTAAAACGCAGTGAAACAATCAAGAGAAACTCGGCTCAGCACCTGGGTAAGCAACAGAGAGTCTTGTATACAGGGGTATATATATACTACACTGTACTACTTGCAGATATGTGGTTAATAGTGGACAGAGCTTGAGCAGGAGTGCAGCAATGCGATATGGGGCAGGTCCTCATGGGGTCTCCCCAGCGGGGGGATACACTGTGAAAAATACATCCTTTAAAGAAATGAATTTCTTGAACATTAAACAACATGGATTTTACGTGAAATTTTATTCCTTGCAATGTATTTTACCCTTGTAATATTTCAGCTCAGTTCAGTCTGTAAGTGCTTCATTCTGTAAGCAGTTAAACTCAATGTTTAAGATGCAATTTAGAAACTAATGGGGACTAAATCCTAACTGAAAAACTAACTGGATCACAGTTTTTAAAATTTTGACTGATTTGGTTAAAGTTTTTGTTTGAATTGTTTCATGGGAATATATGTCTTGGCATGGACTAATCCATGAATATTAGCACCCAAGGCGCAAACAAATTGCATGAGATTTCACAAGTAGGCTCCTTCCCTTCTCATATACATGTTTCAGTCATATAGGTTATTTTATGCCTAGAACACTACTGAATTCATCACAGATAAATAGCTACCTAACATCAGCCAAAAAAATTCTGTCAACATCACTTAGTAGCTTTGATAATGCCTCTGAGTTTGGCAGAGGACACTGATTGGACAGCAATTACATTTCAGTGCAGCATAATTTCTGCACATTTTTTTTTGGAAATACTATGAAATTCCTCATAATTGTGAGGTTATTTACTTGATATTTTATCTCTCTTTTGTCCTTTGTTACATATGTGACAAGTAGAGAGCCATGCAGCGACCACACTGAGAGAAAAGCAGGGCTGTAGGGAATAATATCACCAGAGACCAAACATAAATATAAGTGATTGTCACAGATATGCTGGCAGTCTTTCTCAACTGCAGAATGTACAGTATCAATAGAGCAACTGATACTCGACCAATAGTTATTTTACTTCCCTTCTACAAGTTTTATGTTTGCATTAATATTGTAAAAGGATTAATTGTTGATTTAGCATAATTTTTATTGCATTGCATTGATTTTATCCATATATATATTTTAACAAGAAATTAATTGAAGGTGTTTCAGCAATAATTCATTTATGAATTTTGATTTACTTGATAATGTAAACCATTTCTTCTCACAGGTGTTTTGAAGCCAGATGGCTGCTAACTTGACTTTCATGCAGTCAGTGTCATCAATAAATGCAACGTTTATTCGTCCATCCAGCTTTTACATCACTGGACTTCACAATGTTCCATATGCAAGATACTACTACATGTTTCTATGCACTGTGTATGCAGTGACTGTTTTGGGGAATTCTTTTATAATGGGCACCATATATCTGGCACGCAGCTTACACACTGCTAAGTTCATAGCTGTCTTCAACTTGGCCTTGTCTGATCTGTGTGGAAGTTCTGCTCTCATTCCAAAGCTTGTGGACATGTTTCTGTTTGAGAATCAGTACATATCTTATGAAGCCTGTCTAGCAAACATGTTTTTTGTTTATGTCTTTATGACCATGCAGTCTCTTACTCTGCTTGCTATGGCCTATGACAGGCTGATTGCTATATGTTTTCCATTAAGGTATCATGCAATTGTGACCAAAACTGCAATGTCTTTAATCATTGGTGCTATGTGGATTCTCTCTATTAGTGTCACTGCTCTGCTTGTAGGTCTAGTTACCAGACTGTCCTTCTGTAGATCTACTACAGTTAATAGCTATTACTGTGAACATGGCCCTGTCTCTAAACTAGCCTGTAATGATTACTCCATAAATTCCATTATTGGCAATGTCTGTACTGCTACACTGCTCTACATTCCACTAATACTAATAGCTCTCTCATATGTTTGTATTGGTTTTGCATTGCACAAGATCTCACATGGTGTTGAGCAAATCAGAGCTTTGAAAACCTGCACCTCCCATGTCATATTAGTGGCCATGTTTTATCTACCAATTATTAGTGTTTACACTGCAGGTCGTACAACAACTGTAAGTACAAATGTCAGAATAATCAATACTGCTTTGTCACAAACCATTCCACCCATGTTAAATCCCATCATATATACACTAAGCACAGAGGAGGTATTACAGTCTATTAAAGTACTCTACAAACGAATCAAATTGAACTCTACAATGAAAAGAGCTGTGAAAAAGACTGTAAGGAATTGAAGTGAAATTGTCCTTGTGAGAGAAATAACCATGGGTTTTTCAGTTGTTTACTTACTGTTTCTATTTTCCACATAGAGCCACCATGCAGTAAACTGAATTTTGGAAAGAAGAGTTTTTGTTTTAATTGCTATGTTGTTGCTACTTATAATTATGCGGAACAATAAAATGTATTTACAACAATAAATTATTATGTACATCCATAAATCCTTAATGTAAAATTGAAACATTGAGTAGATAAAAATAAAGATTGTATTTCATTTATATGGTAACTTCTCAGAATAAGATGATCAAGGCCTATAAGTAGGAGATCTATGGATTTCAGATGACACATTTAGATTTTTTTTAATTTGCTAAACATTTCTTATGGCCTAGTAAACACACCTTTTATTTACTTTGGAAACACCTGTGTACTTTTAGTTATTATTCAGCATTCCTCTAATTTTGAAAGATGTTCATGGCCACTGTACACACACTCAAACATATTATGTTGCCATGTACACATTTTAGAACCAAACCCACAGGTTTGGGTTACTACATTTCTGTAAAGGGGAGATATTAGCTTTGAGGAGATACCAATATTGTCTTTGTGTTCAATGTATTAGACATTTTTTTTACACTGTAGCGGGGCATGACTAGATTCCACCAATATCAGGCGCAAGGCTCATTTTACATGGTTTCCTACATCTAGAGGAGACACAGCACTTCCACTAAATTTTATATTGCCTTTCCTATAAAGTCAGAAAACATCTCATTTATTTATCCTGCAGTTTTGTAATTAATATTACAAAAAAATGACACTAACCAAGACATTCTTATTCCACTTGAAATAAGGTGAAAGATTTTATCCTTAAAGGTTTTTCAGTGCCACCAAAACTCCAGCTAGTTCAAAATGCAGTTAGCCCATGTGCTAACCAGGAAATGAACATTTAAGTATATTACTCTGGTCTTGCTCAGCTTACATTGACGTCTAGTTAAGTTCTCCATTGACTACAAAGTCTTGCTCATGACATTTAAAATTTTTAAAGGCCTAGCTGCACCAAAATTTGCTTAGACTAGCATATGCCTATAAGTATTGGGGCTCATTTTCTCCTGTTTGAAATTGTGCTGTTAGTGCATAGCGTTTTTATGTGTTTAAATCACTTTGAAAAGTTCTATACTATTATTATTATCATTATTATTATTATTATTATTATTATTATTAGAAGTAGTAGTAGTAGTAGTAGTATTGGCTACCAAAAAGCTAATGCTAGGAAAGCATGAAAAAAAATCCAGCAAAATCTTATTATTCAATTGAGTTATCTTGCTGCATTTCCTTTTGTTCCCAGTTTCTCAGTCATAATATCTGTCTAAAAATGAATGTCAGTGTCAACTGAAACTGAAAAATGTAAAAGCACCAGTTACAATATTAAGCTGGCTTGCATCTCTCAAAATTATATTGTTACTGTGAGTTAACTAGCCTACATGTAAAACACATACATACGAAACATACATTAACTTTTGCCCAAGCTACTAACAAGAGTAACATAATTTTACAGCGTAGTGACATTAGAGGTAAAAAGAATTGATGCTGTTGTGCTTTAACAAACATAAACTTCAGCTAAGATTAAAGGAACTGTTGATCTAACAGCTTGCTAGTAAAGATGGAATCATACACTCAGTTTATGATTCGATGAGGTAATGCAGCTACATTTAGTAGGAGGATGCTGGTGTGGGTTAAGCTGGTTATAACCTCTAATGTTCAGTCAATGCAGTTGCAGTAAAGACATAATTAATATCTTCCCAGGTAGTAATCAATCATTGGACTGATGTTAAATCAACATTATAGTGTATTATCACTCTTAATTGAACTGAATCAATGTTCCAATCTGATGTTGATTCTTAATCACTTTTACTCCCATAATTAGCACTTTAACAAAAAGTCAACACAACAATATTTTTAAACTTTTTAAAAACTATATTACTACAGTATTAATTTGTAAATTCCTTCCTGCCAACTGAACAAAACTATTAATTTGTTTCAGACAAAATATGTTTTTTTGTCCAAGAATCAAATGAATCAAACTTAGTTGCTCATTTGGACAAAAACTGAACAAGGTATAAATTTTCCTCTCTATTATTTTAAAAGCTTATGTATACATCTCAGAGCTATAATTGGCAATATGTGCAAAAGTCAAAGTCAAAAGGCATTATGTATGTACATTTAAAGTGGATATATGTGCTGGAAATCTATTAAACAATTAATGTCCCTTCACAGTACATTTACTTACAAACTATGGTGCCACAGCATCCTGCCCAATCGAATCTGTATCTAACACTTTTGAAATGGTTTTAGACTTTTAGTTGCATCTGCTAATACAGTTTTCTAGGTTGCACGGCTTTATTTGAGACTAGTTTTGAAGATGATCATATTCACCCTTACAGCAAGATTTGCTAGTACCATCATTATGGCATCATAAGAAAGAAAAAAATAGCAGAGCACATTTTAAGGAGGACAATAAACAAGCTAACTTTGTTTTTTTTTTTGGCTTTTTGACTAACTTTAGAAAATGACTTCTTAGCTACAATTCAAAGGCCTGCTTAATGTCTCTTTTCTGCATATAATTAGTTTAAAATTATTAAATTATTGACAAATCATTAATAGTAAAAAATAACAAAAAATAAGTTTAATTAAATATTCAGTTATGCTTGCACTCTCATGTACATATGTAAATACAATATAGTACAATAAACTACATTATAAATTCTAACTACATAATAAAATACATTAATGTATTTCTTAGTATGTCGTTGTGAAGTTGAATTGATACTGTGATACTTAGAGTACGAGCTACCCTCTTGACACACACAAACAATGTCATTTCATACTAAGCCCATCAAAGAAAACAAAACATGTTAAGTCTAGGTTTGACATTGTTTGTTTGTACATGTCTCTTCTATGTAATTGTGCATCTTGTGTTGTTCATTCTTTGGTAATACACCAGTGTCAGTAGTGACCACTTGTTGCCTCCTGTCTTTCACATACCAGCAAAATTGTACGTGAGGCCCCCGGGGTGGCTTTCTCCATGCCTAGCACATGCACCCTCAGTACGACAGCAAAGACAAATGTGTTTGGAACATATTTAATATACTTACACTGGACTAAAAATATTGGTTGTACAATATTTGTCAGTTAAGGCAGTGATCAATAAACATCATAAATTAAATTATATTTTTATTTTGTATTGGCACCACTTCATCCCACTAGTGGGTGCAGCCAGAGGCAGAGTTAAGGCTACAAAAGGCACAGGGCTCCAGTGGTAGAGAAGTTCACCTCAGTTCCTTTCTGAAGAAGGATGTCACTTACAGAAACTCTTTTTTTATTTTTTAATCTAGAGATGCCTGGTATAAGCCCATTTATTAATATATTAATTCAGATAAGGATTTAATAATATTTTTTTTTTTCTCATTTGCAGTTGTTGGTTTGTCATTGATGGGAACTCTACACTGCAAACAAAAAAAAAGTACATTTGCGCTAAAGGTCTGTTTTGTGGTAAGCAATCATTTGCATTCATGAAGGATGTTTCTGTGTCATTTGGTGTCAGTGGTGGGATGGCTTGCCACAAGAACACACTATAAACACTATAACTATACAGACCAGAAGAGCTCCAGACCCCGGCCTGGAAAGTGCATGATGCATGACTCAGGAGATGCAGATAAGCCGATAAAATGGAGGAGGAGGGGAAGAGGAAGACAATTATAATGGAAATGCAACCCGTCCAAATGTTAGTTCCCCAGTGACCCCTGCTGTCACATTAGCACCAGCAACAGATGTGATGACACAAATAAAAATGTCTTGCTAGGCAAGCAGCAGAGAGAGGAGCACATTCAGCAGGAGCTCAGATGCCTTTCTGAGTCTTGGGCCAGAAGACCCAGCAATTCAGCAGCAAAAGGGATCAGCAACACACAGCACTGCTGCATCAGAGAGCCCAAGGATTGAAAACCACAGCTGTATATGTTTGAATAAATTCTGTTAAATAAAGACATAATTTATCATTAACTCTATTCTATTCTTTTCTATTATATTCTAGTATTCAATGTTATGTTTTACAAATATATTATACAATATTATATGACCCCATTTTTAAAAAAGTTCAGACGCTGTGCAAAATGTATATAAAGTATGCAATAATGTGCAAATCACCTACACCCTATATTTAATTGAATTTAGTACAAAGACAGCATATCAAATGTTAACACTAATTGTACTGATTTATTTATTTATTTATTTATTTATTTATTTATTTATGTTTTTTGAAAAATATATGCCCATTTTGAATTTGGTGCCAGCACATTTCAAAAACAGGGGCATGTTTACCACTGTGTTGCATCACATCTTACTTTAACAACACTCTATACGTGTTTGGGAACTGAGGAGACCAATTGCTGTAGTTTTGAAAGTAAAATGTTGTCCCAGTCTTGGTTGATATAGGATTTCAGCTGCTCAACCTTTTCGGGGTCTATTTTTTGTTTCATAATGCACTGAATGTTTTCAATGGGTGACAGGTCTGGACTGCAGGCAGGCCAGTTTAGCATCAAGAGTCTTTTACTACGAAGCCATGCTGTTTTAATATGCAGAACTTGGTTTCCCTGAAAAAAACATTGTCTGGATGGCAGCATATGCTGCTCCAAAACCTGTATATGTCAATCAGCATTAATGGTGCCTTCACAGATGTTAAAAGTCACCCATACCAAGTGCACTAATGCACTCCATACCATCACATATGCTGGCTTTTGAACTGTGAGCTCATAACAAGTTGGATAGTCTCTCTCTTCTTTGGCGTCCATGATTTCCAAAAAGAAGAAGATAAAATTTAGATTCTTTGCACCACAGGACCACTTTGCCTCATTCCATCTTAAATGAGCTCGGACCCAGAGAAGGTGTCATTGTTTCTGGATCCTATTTATATATGGTTTCTTTTTTGCATATTTAACTTGCATTTGTGGATACAGCGACAAACTGTGTTCACAGTTTCTGCAAATGATCCTCAGGCTATGCAATAATTTCCACTATAGAACTGTCTGTTTTTAATACAGTGCCGTCTGAGGGCCCATAAATCACAGCCAACCTATACTGGTTTTCGCCCTTGTTGCTTGCAGATTTCTCTGGATTCTCCAGATTTTTTTTATTATTTTACACTGAGAAACAATATTCTTGAATTGTTGCACTATTTTCCTATGCAGACTTTCATAGAGTTTTGAAACCCTCACTCTTTATTTCTGAAAGATTTAGTCTCTCTGGGATGCACTTTTTACACACAATCATGTTACTGATCTGTTGCCAATCACACTTACTGGTTCCTACAGTGTCTCCAACCAACCTGTAAGCTCCAACTTCCATGATTCATCGGGTCCACCTCCATCTTTAAGTCTAGGCTAAAAACTTACCTGTTTAGTCGAGCCTTTGGTTAATTTGTTTTCCTGTTAGAAAAGGTGCTGATCTGGGGGTTCATGGACAGAGAGTCTTTTGGGAATGTTGGTGCTGTCGTCCCAATGCTCTGTCATCCCACTGCTCTTACGCATTTCACTCAAGTTAGTTGATGATGGAGCAGAGGGGCGCTCTTAGGGAGGCCTCATGTTCTTGTTACCTTCTGGTTCTCCCTCTTAGTTATGCTACCATAGCCAGGCCTACCGCACTCTGTCAACTCTCTGTTCTGTTCGGCCACCCATAACAGAACTAACTATTTGTCCCCCTTAACACCCCCCCTCTCTTTCCCTGAGCTGAGCGGCTGCCCGTCCCAAGAGGGTCTGATATGAACACCACTCACTCCCATCCCAGGGGGTCAGATGCAGCTGGCACTCCATCCTGTGTGGTCCTGTCACTTCATCTGCCATGATTGGATGGGCTGCCCGCATGCATCATAGAGCCTTGCGCTATGTGGATCCTTGTGTGGTCTTCACTGTACAAAGGACTCTTAACTCCATACTCAACACTGTACAGAACTGTAAAACTGTATCCACTTATACTGTTTTGTGTCTGTGCTGTTTTCCGGTGTCGACCAGAGGAGGATGGGTTCCCCTTTTGAGTCTGGTTCCTCTCGAGGTTTCTTCCTCCTGTTGAGGGGGATTTTCCTTGTCACTGTCGCCATGGCTTGCTCACTGGGGGTGTGGACCCGGATTCTCTGTAAAGCTGCTTCATGACAACAACTGTTGTAAAAGGCGCTATATAAATAAATTTGACTTGACTTGACTTTTTAGTCTTTGACAGTCTCTCGTTGAAGATTTAACATACTAGGAAACCAACTGCGATGCTTATAAATGCGAATAAGTCCATTTGTCTTCAAATGTTCATCTTAAACCTCTCTTTGCCTTTTCGTTAGCTACTAGCAAACATATTTTACTGACACAGCGACCCCCCCACAACAACACCAAAATCGAACATGTGCTGCATGGACATCCATTGCCACAGAGTCTTATGTCACCGTAACTGTGCATATTATTGCAGATGAGTGGCAGCCTCCGTCTCATCTGCTGCAAACAAGAATAGTGAATGAGAACCTTCTAGTTCACTTGCCACATCACTTCCATTTGTTATTAGAAAAGATTATTTTGTTATTAGAATAAATATTGGAAGTAAATTCATTATGGATCATTACGAATACTTTGCTTTAAAAGTACCCTAAAGTCCTCAAACAGTGAGAAAAAAGAAATCTTGGTAACACTTTCTATGAATGTCACCTTTGTAAGCATCTATAAACACATTCATAACATGTTATAATGCATTCATAAGGCATTATAAACATGGCTATAAATATTCATAAAAATGCATTATACATTATAGCCATGCTTATTATGCATTATGAATTGTTAACATAATACATTATAAGTACTGTTTATAACATATTATAAGAGCTCATAAGTCGTATTTGTCCGCTCTAAGTAAAGTGAAGCGTACTGTACTAAAGCCTCCTCCAGTGTTAAGAGTGAGGCTTCAAGTTGAAGTATTTACTGAAGGATTTACTGAAACACTAAAACATACACAATACAGCACATTACAGGCTTCAAAGAGTTTAGACTATTGCTGCCATCAGTGTTTTACCCAATGTGGGAAAGTCAATGTACACCACTGTTAGCTTGGTATTTGTCTTTACTTTACGCTCTACAAGCTGGGACTGACTTTTTTGGCACTGACAGTATAACATGTTATCAACACTACTTATAATGCATTATATTAACGATTCATAATGTATAATAAACATGGTTATAAAGTGTAATTCAGTGTAATTCATTTTTATAAATGCTTATAATCATGTTTATAATGCCGTGTGAAGACATTATAACATGTTATAAATATGTTTATAGATGCTTACAAACATGACATTCATAGAAAGTGTTACCGAAACCTTTTTTCGTTTTATAATCGCATCACAGCCCTCTGAATCGTAATCAGTTCGAACCGTGAGTTGCCTGGAGATTCCCACCCCTAATATATATATATATATATATATATATATATATATATATATCTTTTCATTACAAAAGTGCCAATAGAGATCTATGTAGACACTTATTTATTTCTTTAGGCCTCTTTTGAGGAGCAGTGCGCTTGGGAATGATATCATCAGAGACGAAACTTAAATATAAGTGATCTTCACAGATATGCTAGCATTCTTTCTCAGCTGATGAAGGTACAGTATTAGTAGTGTAGCTGATACACTATCAATAGTGATCTCATTCTACAACCTTTATGTTTTAAATTAATATTATAAAAGAATGGATTGTTGATTTAGTTTAATTATTACAACACGGCAACAATTTTATTCATACTACAACTGTAACAAAGAAATATTATAAGGTGTTCCAGCACAAATCTAATTAGTGAAACCGTTTCTTCATACAGGTGTTTTGAAGCCAGATGTCTGCTGACTTGACTTTCATGCAGTCGGTGTCATCAACAAATGCAACATTTATTCGTCCCTCCAGCTTTTACATTACTGGACTTCACAATGTCCCACATGCAAAGTACTACTATGTGTTTCTGTGCTTTGTGTATGCAGTGACTGTTTTGGGGAATTTATTTATTATGGGCACCATATACATGGCACACAGCTTACACACTGCTAAGTTCATAGCTGTCTTCAACTTGGCCTTGTCTGATCTGTGTGGAAGCTCTGCTCTCATTCCAAAGCTTCTGGACATGTTTCTGTTTGAGAATCAGTACATATCTTATGAAGCCTGTCTAGCAAACATGTTTTTTGTTTATGTCTTTATGACCCTGCAGTCTCTTACTCTGCTTGCTATGGCCTATGACAGGCTAAATGCTATATGTTCTCCACTAAGATATCATGCAATTGTCACCAAACCAGCAATGACTTTGATCATCTGTGTTATGTGGATTCTCTCTCTGAGTGTCAATACTCTGATGGTAGCTCTAGTTACCAGACTGTCCTTCTGTAGATCCACTACAGTTCACAGCTATTTCTGTGACCATGGCCCTGTCTTTTACCTAGCCTGTAATGATTACTCCATAAATTCCATAATTGGCTACACTGCTTCACATTCCATTGATACTAATAGCTCTCTCATATGTTTGTATTGGTTTTGCATTACAGATCTCACATGTTGTTGAGAGAAACAAAGCTATAAAAACTTGCACCTCTCATGTCATATTAGTGGCCATGTTTTATCTACCAGTTATTGGTGTTTATACTGCAGGTCTTACAACATTTATAGATATAGATAAAAAAAACATTTATTCTGTAACCATTAATAAATGTTACGAAAAAGGGACACTAACCAAAATGTTTTAAGTCTGCTTGTAATTAAGTTGCAGATTTTATATTGGTTTAAATGTTTTTTCAGTGCAACCCAAAGCTACATTTAAAGAACACTGGTGTTGGTGTTTTAATTGAGTCCTATATCAGTAATATCTCTGAGATTTTATTATGTGGCATAAATATTTTGGATAAACACATCCCAAATATGACACATTTTCCCTACAAGTTGCTGAAAAATTACTATGTGCTTTCATAATCACTAAATTCAAGTACTGCAACAACTTTCTGGCTGGATGGATGCTTTCTCTCTAAACAGCCTACAACCAGTTCAGACTGCAGCAGCCTGTGTGCTTACCAGAGAAAAAAAAAGTTTCAGCATATTACACCAGTCATATTCAGTTTACACTGACTTCCTGTTAAGTTCTGCATTGACTGCAAGAAGGTCTTCCTTACGATATTTAAAGCTCTTAATTTTCCAGCTCAAGTATATCTTACTGATCTGTTGACAGGGTTGGGAGGGTTACTTTCAGCACAGATTACTGAATACATGTAATGTGTAACCAAGGAATTACTATTTTAAGGTAATGTAATCTGATTTTCTGTGTAAACAAGGCAGGAAACAGGAAGACTGCACTGTTATATGAGACAAAAACAATACATTATAGGTGACACATAACTGCCAATGGCTCAAACAGAATTTCAAACCACAGCCATCTAAGAGCATTATGTCAGTGACATCGCTGTAATGAGGTTGACAGCCATCAATTAGCCAAGTAGCTTACTTCATTGTAGCTTCCACAATCAGAGAAAAAATTACATTTTAAACACATAACTGCTGACCTTGCATTTAACTGCCCATATAACTTTAACGGCTGAGAGCACACTAAGGTGGCTAAAGGCTAATTAAACAGATTTCTACTTTTTCCAGCACTAGCCATAGATGCCTAAGACAAATTATTGATGACTGCAGTTTTCTTGTTGTTCAAAACTGATCTTTATCTTTACCACTATCAATTTTTTTCCACTTATCAGGTTCACCATACCTATGCAAGCAGAATCCTATGCTAGGAGTCAATACAGATCAGTTAAGATCAGTTAAGCTCCTACAGTCAAAACAGTGGAGCAAAAACTGTTGTTCCATGCTTCTTTGATGGCTATATGCAGTCGTTTAAATGCTGCCATGCTGATAGCAACTGCTTTGGCAGTCACGTTTATTTGTGTAATGTCAGAAAAAAAGGCATAGAATGCATAATTTTTAATTCCGCTCTGTTTATAGCTAAAATCTACAACTCTAAACCAGGAATTTTATCAGCACAATGTAATGGCAAATAAGGGAGCACTGTAAAAGGATTAATATTCAGTTTGAGATATCAACATGGCGATATTCCTCTTGCAGTTCATTATAAACCAAAGTAAATTTAGTGTCATTGTGGGTAATGTTAGGAGCTGGCAACTTTGTTTAATAATTTAACATTGATCCAACACAGGATTAAAGTTTACAGAAAGAACAATAAGCAATTTATTGCACCACAATCTGCTTGATTTCTGTAAAGAATGCAAAACTCCTCCACTAAAAAGAAGCCCATATACAATTTGCATACAACCATTTAGACAAATCAGAACCTTTCAGAGCAATGTACAATGGTCAGATGAAACAAAAAATAGAACTCTATCAACAAATTAGCTTGTCATGTTTGAAGAATGAGGGGTTGCACGTGTGATCCGAAGAATACTGTATCCACGGTGAAGTACAGTAAAGGGAGCATTAAAATATAAGGTGACTTCTCTGCAAATAGCATTGTGGCATTCCATGCCATCAATGTAAACATCTGGGGAGAAGATAGATGTTTCAGCAGAACAGTGACCCCAAACACACACACACACACACACACACACACATACACACACAAACAAACACTCTCTAAACCACTTATCCTTCTGAGTTGTGGGGGGAGCTGGAGCCTATCCCAGCAGTCATTGGGCGGAAGCACCCTGGACAGGTCGCCAGTCCATCGCAGGGCAGACAGACAGACAGACATATACATTCACACAGACATTCACCTAGGGGCAATTTAGCATATCCAGTTGGCCTGACTTCATGTTTTTGGACTGTGGGAGGAAACCAGAGTGCCCAGAGGAAACCCACACAGACGCCGGGAGAACATGCAAACTCGACACAAAAAAAGACCCTAGTTGCCTGGCCGGGAATCGAACCCAGGCCATTCTTGCTGTGAGGGAACTAGCCAGTGTTCTGCCTGATGCAAGGTGGTTTTTGCCCACCTAGTGCTTTTCAGTCCTTTAAGCATGAGAAAAATCAATAAAGAAGCCGTTTTTTCAAACATGCTGCCTGCTTCAGCATTTTTAATAAAAAAGCCACAATATGTTTTTGTTTGTTTGAGATATCATGTGTGTACATTTAGAGTAGATCTATGCACTGGAGGTATATTAAATAACAAAAAACATAGTTGTCTGTCTCTGTGTGTTTAATTTCAAACTCTTGTGTCACAGCATCTTGCCCATTTGAAGCTGTTTCTGACTTATTTTAAATGGTTTGCGAAATATCCGTCCTAATATTGTTTTCTGAGTTGCCTAGCTCCATTTGAGACTAGTGCTGAATTTACATCATCCAAGTGTCTGCTCTATCTTATGCCTTCCTATTATCAATTGCATAAGAAGCTGATCAGGAAGTGATACGATATATCTTAGCTCCTGCCAATTGAAAGTAGCAGCATGGCTGGCTGGCTTGAGTAGAATTCTAGGCTGCCTTTTTGCAAATTTCTTATTGGTAACATTAGCAATATATTATCATGTACTTTCACCATAATACCAAGTAACATAAATTATTCAAAAAAAAAGCATCACAACAAATATTACCCCTACCTATTTAGCTAGACAGGGGGCTGTTTCTCAAATCTTGCTCCATGCAAGCGGAGATCTGTGAGATGCATTGATTTTTTTTTCTTGTTTTGGAGCATTGTCAAAGAAATTTGAAGCTATCACTATTGCAGTGTGTATTTATCCTGCTTTCCATTGACAATCAAATTATTGTCAATTATCATTTGAATTCACCTGCCTAGCCAGGCTAAAGTACAGCCTCCACATACCAGAGTTGTTTTATCACACTCTTATGCATTCTTTTCTCATTAAGCTAAAATCATTTTACCTGTTATGAGTGGGTAAATAGGTCTGTAAGTTTAATATTTCTAAGGAAGAGGTCTGCACCATAATCAAAATGACAGAGGATAAATATATTTTGTTTGACAAATTGACAGAGGGTCTATCCCATCACACCAAATAAAAGTGGCAGGAAATCACTAATACGGTCAATGCCGTCATGAGCAATCAAACATCTTTACTCGTAATTAAGGATGAACCATTTTTCCACCATGAACCAACCAGTCTTGGCACATGGAACACTGAAAAAAACATTTCTCCTGATTGCCAAGGTGGTGCTAAAAGTCAAAGGAGCTTCATATTCTCCGACCTCAAGAGCTGTTATTTCCTTTGGATGTATCTATGCTGTGCCACAGCGAGCCGAGAGTGTATGTCAACAGAGTCGCTCATGATGAAGCATGTGGACCAAGCGTGGGTATATTTATCGTCTTGGTACATGCTGTAGGTCATCCTTCTCCTCTCACCTGGAAACAGTTGAGTGCAGCTCCTTCACTAGGCCCCAGCTACCATACAGGCTCTTGATACACCGAAAGCCACCGTATTCAGCATTTGCATGCTGTTTAGGATATTTGCATCATCACTGGCATAGTTCTGCGTTATCACTATTACTACTTAGTGCTAATTTACATCAAGTTCATCATAGCTGACTATGTGCACTGTTGAGTACTGCTGGGCACTTGCTTCTGTGGTGCTTCACCACTAGCCAGCCACTACCGCTGCTATGCGGTCATTGGGCTAGCTCTCACTTGTTAAGAATTCTCGCTCTGCCCACCAGACGATGGTCCCTGTGCCTGTCATGTTTGGGTTTAGATCACCTATGTGTAGTGTCCTTGGCTATTTTTGATTCATAAACTGATCTGAACTTCCTGGACATAGCAGAATTTTCTTTCACTTCAGAGACAACTGATTTCTCCAGACAGCAGGATGTCAGCAAGAAGAAACAGCAGCCGAATTTCTGACTCGGAGTGCTAAACACACTATCCCAACCCCCATTTGCTCTCACCTCAGAGCCATTCCCACTCTCACCCATAGGTCTGGAGACCTTCTGACTAACATATAAGCGCAACATTAGTGGAACCCTTCTTTTTAAACACCCTGAAGAGACATTTGGACCTAATCAGAGTAAATTCTGGATACAAAATAAGTTATGACTTTTGAAAATTCCTTTCCCTGTGTCACACACACATCTCATTTAACTACAGAGAGAAAGACTTCTGGCCCTAAAGCAGATGTCAGAGGCACAGATCACCCTTGGGTTGATAGAATAATGGGACTTCAAAAGATGTGTGGATAGATACTTTTAAGTGCATTTTTCAGCCTTGTAAATTTTGGTTCTGCCCAGAAACTAGGCTCTTCAGAGCTCAGCTTCAAGTCCCCTCCTTTCTGGCAAATTATTGACAATATATGATCTTTATCAAATACAAAGGTGAATTAATACTAAACTCCCTACAATTACTAGTTATGTAGATTTTTGAACTGAAACACAGTTTCATTAATCTAGGTTATTGTGTTGATCTTTACTTATCCTGTAACTTTCCATGTCAGCATTGTTTAGAAATATTAGTGCTGATTAACTTGAGCTTATTTATTTTGAAAAATAATTTCCTTTCTTTAGTACTCATGTCCCTTACAAGTAGCTATGTAATACCATTAGATATGATAATCTGTAAGCTCAATAATTACTTGTAATAGTTAATATCGAAACAATAATGTTTTATGTATGAAATTGCATGCTTATGTTCTTTTCCTTAAGTGGTAACCAAGCAGAAATGTTTGAAGTTTTGTACAGTTGTCTCAATGGTGAATTTGCATATTTATTGGAAATTGGAAACATTTCCCCATCTTAGCTCCGCGTTAGCTCCACCTTCATTTCACCTCTCAAAGTTCCTCTTTTTGTGACTAAACACAGGAAGTCGAGTCAGTCAGTCGAGTAGAGAGTGAGAAAGACAACATGGAACCTCGAAGAAATGACAAGAAAGAAACTCTCTCCTCTCTTTTTGCACTTTAAATCTGCAGATGTTCCTCGCGTGTTTGTTCGGTTCATTTTGTTTTCATTTACACGCTAATCTTGAAGTGTTGGTAACTTGCAGACTGTGTTTACAGGTTGAATAGCTGCATCTAGCTTGTTTGTTTTCAAGTTTCGATTCATTTTGAAAGTCTAATTGGCAACAATAGGTCACTGTAAACATAGTTTAGGAATAGAAACAGAAGCAAACACAGCACTGACTGAAATACATTGAAAGAGTCTGCTCCAGTGTCCCTGTGTAAAGCTGTGGCTGACTGCACCAGCTAACCACCACTGCAAGCCAGCTCAAAAGCCGCCTTCCTCACCAGAGACCGACATGAGCCAGCTGGAAGCCCGCCTTGCCATTTTGATTAGGTCAGATGTGGTGCCCCTGAGGTTCACGTTTTCAGTGACCTCATCTTCAACTCATGTACCCTTCTCCAGCCCACACGTGCAGTCTCTTCCTCAACGTGGCGCGCATTGTCTGAAGTGTCAGGTTGTAAGGCTCATTTTTACTGCTACTTTATGTGATTTCAGTCTCGCTGTGAAAAACACCATATGATAATTTCGAGTCTCAGCTAATTACAGTATGTTTGATCTGTGAATTTAATACCTGGACAGAGAACTGGACAGAAACAGAGGATAAAGTAAAGAAATTAATGTCAGAAAAGCTTAACATGGATTCAAAAAGTTGAAATTGAAAGAGCTCACAGAACCAGGAAACTGACAAATAATAAGGCCAGACCATGTTCTGTAGTGGTAAAGTTTCTCAGGTACAAAGATAAAACAACCTGCCAACAACACCTGAAGGGAAGCAACATCTACATTAGTGAGGACTATACAGAAGTTGTATGTCAAAAGAGGAAAGAACTTATTCCAGCAATGAGAGCTGCAAGAGAAAGGGGAGAAGAAGCATGCATCAAGTATGACAAACTAGTAGTCCATCCTCCCTCAAAAAAAGAAAAGAACAAAAAGGATGTACAGAGAACAAGAGGTGTGAGTCCAGCTGTACATACATGAATCAGAACACATGCACAGACAGATAATGTGAAACATTAAGAAGCACAGTAATATGATGTATAGCAAAAACTGACAGAGACTGACCTATCAAATGTCATCCTTAAACAAATTACCAAAGAAGGACCTGAACATAGCACACATTAATATATGTAGTCTGAGAAATAAAGTTTATGAAATTTTGGAAATACTGAAGGAATATGAAATTCACGATTTTAGCAGTCTCAGAAACACACCTAGACTCTACCTTTGATGATGATGCAATTAAGATACATGGTTTTAAAATTTTTAGAAAGGACAGGAACAGCTATGGTGGTGGTATAGCGATCATTAAGTCAAACATTGCAGTAAAGATTGGAGCTGACTTAATCTTCAATGATATTGAAGCCTTATGGTTGCAAGTTCATCTACCGTATGTGAAACCTATGCTTGTGGGATGCTGCTATAGACCACGTAGTGCCAACAGCCATTATTTAGAACTGATGGGAAAAATGTTGGATAAAGTGTCAGATGGTAAAAGGGATGTGTACTTTTTAGGTGACATAAACATTGACTGGCTATCAACTTCTTGTCCATTTAAAAACAAATGGATAAATATCTTAAACACCTGCAACATAAAACAAGTTGTAACTGAATTTATAAGAGCTGTGACAAGCAAAGCAGGTCTAAAAACATCAACATGTATTGATCATATTTATACAAATGTACCTGATCTTTGCTCCAAAGCAATTTCAGTACCAACAGTTTGCAGTGATCACAATATAGTGGCCATAATAAGAAAAACTGCAAAAGCTGCACCTAAAGTGATATAAGAAAGTCTTACAAAAATTTTATCTTGGACAAATTTTTAAGTGATGTAAAATCTATATGCTGGGCTGAGGTATACAAACAAAGACATCCTGATGAAGCTTTGGAAATCGTGCATGAACCCTTAAAGAAGTCTACAGTAAAAACTACAAAGGCCCCCTGGATGGAAGCAACTAAAAAGTATCATAGCACAAAGAAATGAAGCAAAAACAGATGCTGTGAAAAATGGTAGTGCTAAATATTGGAGTGAATACTGTAAATTGAGAAATTATGTGTGCAAACTTAATAGGAAAAAGAAAAGGGAGTATTACAAAAACAAGATTGAGGTTTCAATGAATAATGGAAAGGTATTATGGAAAACATTGAATTGTATCTTGGGCAAGAAAGGTGACTCATTGCCATCTTTTATTGAGATAGAGGGGTCTTTCTTAACCAAACCAGGAAAAATTACAAATTATTTTAATGATTATTTTATAAAGAAAACAGACAATCTTCAAAACAAGATGAGCAATACAGTTAGTGAACAAGCATGTGTAAATATTAAAGAGCTAATTGTGAAAAAAAAAAAACATGTTACGTAACTGAGGAAGAGGTTGAACAGCTTATAAGAACTATATAAAATGAGAAAACATCCGGGATTGATAATCTGAATGGGAAACTATTAAAAATTGCTGCAAAACATATAACTAAACCAGTTTGCTATATCTTCAATTTAAGCTTAAAAAAGGGAATATATCCAAAGCTGTGGAAGGAAGCGAAAGTCATCCCACTGCCAAAAGACAAAAAAGCTTCCTTTAATGGACCTAATAGTCGACGTATAAGCTTGTTGGCAGTTTTAGGAAAACTGTAAAAGGGTAAATCTAGGAGTACCTCAAGGAAGTTGTCTTGGCCCATTATTATTTTCGATATATAAACGATCTGCCTTTAGTATTAAGCAGAGCCACGCTGCAGCATACTACTCTGTATGCAGCAGCCAAGACAGTAAAGGATCTTTCAAAAATGCTGGATGGAAAATTAAAGATAGTGGTATCTGGATTGAAGGCAATCAACTTATACTAAATGTACAGAAAACAAAAAGTATAATAATCGGGTCCAAATCATCACTGAAAGGAGAACCAAAGTTAACATTAAATATAGGCAAAGAAGAAATAGCACAAGTTCAAGAGGTACAACTCAAGGTGTTACAATAGACAACAGATTATAATGGTCAAAACATATTGAGAGCATATTTTAAAAAATGGGAAAAGTCTTATCATTAATAAGGAGATGTGCAACATTTTTAACACCAAGGTCACTAAAACTAGTGTCAGAATCACTGGCACTATGTAATTTAGATTACTGTGCTGCAATATCGCCAAATAAGGCAAAGAAACATCTGACAAAACTGCAAATAATGCAAAATAAGGCAGCAAGAATTACATAACAATGTCTGTATAGAACCAACATTAATAAAATGGATCATAAATTTGAATGGTTAAAGGTTGAGGACAGGTGGAAGATGATTCTTACTTGACGTTTTAAAAATACTTATGAACAAAAAATATCCAGCAGATCTCTTTAATCAACTGGAGCAGGTAAAAGGTAGAGAAACTAATATAACAAGATACACGACAAAAAATTATTTCAAATGACCCAGAGCAAAAACTAACTACATGTGTCGAACAGTAATTTATAGACCCATAAAGGAGTGGAATTCCCTACCGGTCTCACTGCTTAAAATTGAGGGTAAAAAAATGTTTAAAAAACTGATAAAAAAAAAACACTATTTAACAAATTTAGAGATCAGTTAAGCAGGTAGGTCCTTGATAGCTGGAACAACACTATGGTGGATTGGGCAGGAATGTAGATATTTACCAGAATATAGTCACTAAAGTTTTTGTAAATGTACACATGATATTTTCTTCAGTGTGATTTTTCAGTTTTCAATCGTTTTCCTTATGTTCTGTTACGGTGACATTGCCTACCTTGTATTTATTTTTTTTCTCCTTCTCTCCTTCTGTCCTTTTTTTGTTTTGTTTTGTTTTGTTTTTCTTGATTTTTTACTCTTGTATTTTGTATGACTTGTACTGTTGTTACCACACTATTTTTGTTATGTATGATATGTCTACTGGACCCCAGGAAGAACAGCAGCTATCACAATAGCAGCTAATGGGGATCATAAAAATAAACAGAATAAACAAAATAAACCTCTGTTTTCTCTTCATAACTGATAATCTAGTATTTAGTGCCTATATACCTTTTGTAATTCATCATTTAGTGCTTATATACTTCTATCAATAAATAACTAGCTCCTCTGCACCCTCTCGCTCACTCTTCTTGGTAAAGAGGAATATCCTTCTGCTGCAGCCACGTTCACAACTAGATAAAACTGAAATAAGCTTTGGTTAGCTAACTGGGCCCAGACACCCCAAAAACAGTGGTTTCACAAGATGAAGCATTTTACCCAGAGCCTCACTGTCCAAGCAAGGAGTGTAGACGCATAGATGAGTTGATTGTCAGGATGCACAATTTGGCAACCTAACTAGGTAGGCTTCTGAACTCACTGTGCATTCTGCTCATAGCACTTAAGAACCCTCCTGCACCTGTGGAGGATGCAAATGTTTCAGAAAAGCTGTTGAACTTAGCTCTTCTAACCATGAGCCTGCACACCCGCTGCCAAACATAGATGGGTCAGTGTTTGTTTCCTGAGCCGTGCCAAGCTTCACTGGGGTTTGTGCCCTTAACTTCTCTTAGGGGCAGAAAGTTTCTTTTTGGAAGGGAAGCCCTGGAATATCACTCCTCTCTCACAGAGGCACAAAAGCTACATAGTGCTGGCCAGCTGCATACATTGCATCATCTGCTGCCACAAGCTTGAGGCCATGACTAATCAAAACACTTGGTGGGCTTCAGACTGCAGCTTTATCGCCAGCCACCCCTAAGATCTCACCCAAGGGTCACCATGGTTTGAGACACAGTTCTGGCATTGAGGCTCTCCCACAAAGCCACTTCTCTCCATGGGCCATAGAGGTAGTTGATTCTCATGTTCACCCAGAAGGGTTTTTTAGTTCATTTCATTGATCCAAAAAGGGACAGCGATTTGCATCCAATTTTGGATCTTCGACAGCTGAAAACTTTTCTGAAGGGTCTGCCCTTTTAAATGTTACACACAATGATTGTTCTTTGCACAGTTTGCAAAGCAGAGTGGTTCACTTTGATGGATCTCATGAATGCCTTCTTCCACAATCCATTCACACTGGAACACAGACACTTTCTCTGGTTCATTTTTTTAGCACAGGGTGTTCCAAATCTAAGTTCTTCCTGTCTCTGGCTGCAAGAGTCTTTACGAGATGTGTGTGGGGGGCACTGTTCTCTATTATAGCCCAGGGGCTGAAGATAATGCCTTATCTTGAGGAATGGCTGGTATGTGTCACTTTGAAGCAACAAGCATCCGAGGACACACTCAGTGTGGCATGAAAGCTTCGCTGCCTCTGGACTGTTCTTGAGTCATACTCTCCTCCATCTGTCACCTCAGGCTGCGCTCGCAACTGCAGGGACTGCAAATGCGCAGGTAGTTGCATTGGGGAAATTTCACATTCAGCCCTTTCATATGTGGCTTATTGTGGCTGGATGTGGTGCACAATAGGCATGCATTCATTCGTGTTTCCAGAAATTGCTTGACAACTGTGGCAGCGGAGAGGCAGAGCCGTAGCCTAGCCCCGACTCCTTTGCTGATTGCGCATAGGAGCATAGACTCTTTAAAAACTGGCTCTGTTTCCAGCGTAAAGGAGGCTGCTGACCTGTACGCCACACACCAGGAGAGAGAGCAAGGCACTGAGAGAGGTTAGTAAGGCTGAGCTAGCCAAGTTTGGTTTTGGGTGTTTGTTTCATGCAGATATGTGTAAAAGCTCATGCTAGTATTTGTGTGTGTGTCTCTGAGCTGTCATTGGCTTTCCCAGTCTGGGTGCCTCGCCCCCACCAGCCGAGCCACATTTGTGGAGAATGTAGGCAACGCCCCTTTCTGGGTGGGTTCTGTGATTGGGAGCTGAGCAAGGCTCAGAAGCACGCCGCAGCTTTGGCGCGAGTGGCGTTAGTTTAAATCTTTTTTTGTTTTTAATGAGACATTTTCAATGTAAATTTTATAGGTTTACATGCACAATTTGTCTAGAACAAGTCTGTGAAGGCTAATGAAAGGCTTTGTTTAAAGTATTGATTTTTAGGGTATATGCAAGTGTATATGGAATGCAATTAATAAAGGCAACTAGCAGTGCTACCTTGGCAGCAGTCAATTCATTATACATTTGCTTACATTTGTTACAATAAGTTCAACATTTTAAAAATAATACTCAATATTTATCAATATTCAGTAATAATATTACAAATGAGGAGGTATAACTCCCAGCAATGGGAGCAGCAAAACAGGGATGGCAGGAACTCAGTCGGGATAAGTGCCTGGGACGCAGCCCAGGTCAGGATGTGGGCCAGGGAAGGAGTCTGGTTGAGCCAGGAGCACTGGCCTAGCAGTGGGGACAGGCTGAAAGGGGCACTGGGAAGCAAGCTGTGGAGCAATCTTTTGGTCTAGCACTAGAAAGGCAGCTCTGAGAGCCAGTACCAGAGAAGCAGTCCTACAAGCCTGCACTACAACAGGTCTGGGAGTTGGCACTTAAGGAACAGTTTGAAAAACAAGGAATGGAACAGGATGAGAAGCCCATACGCAGACCTCCGACTTAATCATACCATCATAGTAAAGAATCTACAACTGTAATGTCTTATATAGGACAGAAACTCACCACAAACTTCCTGACCCTTTCCATTGTGCCATAAAACTTCTCAGCCATATAGGGGAATCTACTGACTGCAACCTTCATTGGTAAGGTTTTGTGTTATGAATGGGGCATTTAGGCAGACTGCATGCACTGAATGGCTTTATTACGGCAAATCCAATACTCATAGTTTTCACATGCAGATGACAAAAAGAGGCTGACAGGTGCACAAAAGGCAGATCTATTTAGCAAAAACGAGTAAACAAAGCAAAAGCAAAAGACAGTGAAACAATCGAAAGAAACTTGGCTCAGCACCTGGGTAGGCAACACAGAGACTTGTATACAGGGGTATATATGGGACTGATAACGTCCATAAACTATCTGTGTGATTAATAGTGGACAGAGCTTGAGCAGAAGTAAAGCAATGCAAAATGGGCCAGGTCCAAATGGAGTCTCCACAGAGGGGGGAGGCATTGTGAAAAGTACGTCCTTTAAAGAAATCAATTTCTTAAACATTTAACAACATGAAATTTGATGATATAAAGTGAAATTTTATTCCTTGCAATTAATTTTACTCTGTTAATAATCTAGCTTGGTTCAGTCTGTAAGTGCTTCATTCTGTAAGCAGTTAAACTCAATGTTTAACATGCAATTTAGAAACTACTGGGGACTAAATCCAAACTGAAAAACTAATTGGAGCAAAGTCTTTGAAATTTTGCATGATTTCATTGGTTAAATTAAGTTTCATGTGAATATATGTCTTGGCATGGATTGATCCATGAATATTAGCACCCCAGACACAAATTGCATGAAATTTAACAAGTAGGCTTCTTCCTTTCTCATGTACATGTTTCATGGGGCAGTCATGGGCTGGAGGGTAGGGAACCAGCCTTGTGACCAGAAGGTTGCCGGTTTGATCCCCTGGGTACGACAGAACGTGACTGAAGTGCAAGGCACCTCACCCCTAACTGCTCCCCAGTTGCCATGGATAGGGCTGCCCACCGCTCCAGGCAAGTGTGCTCACTGCCCACTAGTGTGTATATGGTGTTTCACTGCACGGATGGGTAAAATTCGGAGGTGAAATTTCCCTGTTGTGGGACTAATAAAGGTCACTTAACTTCAGTCCTATATGTTATTTTATGCCTAGAACACTGCTGAATTAATCACAGATACGTAGCTAGCTAAAGTCGGCCAAAACATTTTGTCAACATCACCTAGTAGCTTTGACAGTGCCTCTGAGTTTGGTAGAGGACACTGACTGGACAGCGATTACATTTTAGTGCAGTATAATTTCTGCACATTTTTGTTGGAAATGCTGTAAAATTCCTCATAATTGTGAGGTCAGATACTTGATGTGTCTCTCGTTTGTTCTTTGTTACATATGTGGCAGTAGAGAGCCATGCAGAGACTTGTCTTTCTTTGTTTCTTTAAAGTTCTATTGAAGAACAGGGCTGTAGGGAATAATATCACCAGAGACCAAACATAAATATAAGTGATTGTCACAGATATGCTGGCAGTCTTTCTCAACTGCAGAATGTACAGTATCAATAGTGCAACGGATGCACTGCCAATAGTTATCTCATTCTCTTTCTAAAAGTTTTATGTTAATAATTGTTAATTTTGTGTAACTATTATTGTACTGAAATGATTTTATTCATACATATATTTTGACATGATATTCATTTAAAAGGTTTCAGCAATAATTCATTTATGAATTTTGAACTACAAAATAATGCAAAACATTTTTTCTCACAGGTATTTTGAAGCCAGATGGCTGCTAACTTGACTTTCATGCAGTCAGCGTCATCAATAAATGCGACGTTTTTTCGTCCATCCAGCTTTTACATCACTGGACTTTACAATGTCCCACATGCAAGATACTACTACATGTTTCTATGCATTGTGTATGCAGTGACTGTTTTGGGGAATTCGTTTATAATGGGCACCATATACCTGGCACGCAGCTTACACACTGCTAAGTATATAGCTGTCTTCAACCTGGCCTTGTCTGATCTGTGTGGAAGCTCTGCTCTCATTCCAAAGCTTCTGGACATGTTTCTGTTTGAGAATCAGTACATATCTTACGAAGCCTGTTTAGCAAACATGTTTTTTGTTTATGTCTTTATGACCATGCAGTCTCTTACTTTGCTTGCTATGGCCTATGACAGGCTGATTGCTATATGTTTTCCATTAAGGTATCATGCAATTGTCACCAAAACTGCAATGTCTTTGTTCATGAGTGTTATGTGGATTCTGTCCATAAGTTTCAATGCTCTGCTTGTAGCTCTAGTTACCAGACTGTCCTTCTGTAGATCTACTACAGTTAATAGCTATTATTGTGAACATGGCCCTGTCTCTAAATTAGCCTGTAATGATTACTCCATAAATTCCATAATTGGCAATGTCTGTACTGCTACACTGCTTTACATTCCACTGATACTAATAGCTCTCTCATATGTTTGTATTGGTTTTGCATTGCACAAGATCTCACATGGTGTTGAGCAAATCAGAGCTTTGAAAACTTGCACCTCCCATGTCATATTAGTGGCCATGTTTTATCTACCAATTATTAGTGTTTACACTGCAGGTCGTACAACAACTGTAAGTACAAATGTCAGAATAATCAATACTGCTTTGTCACAAACCATTCCACCCATGTTAAACCCCATCATATATACACTAAACACAGAGGAGGTATTACAGTCTATTAAAGTACTCTACAAACGAATCAAAGTGAGCTCTACAATGGAAAGAACTGTGAAAAAGACTGCAAGGAATTGAAGTGACACAATCACTTTAAATTGTCCTTGTGAGAAAAATAACCATGGGATTTTCAGTTGTTTACTTACTATTTCTATTTTTAACATAGAGCCACCAGACTAGTCTGGTAAACTGAATTTTGGCAAGGAGAGATTTTGTTATAATTTCTATTTTGGTGCTTATTATAATTATCCAACAATTTATTTGTATGTTAAAAAACTATGCAGAACAATAATATTAATTTACAATAATAAGTTATTATGTACATCTATATATCCTTAATGTGAAACTGAAACACTGGATAGGTAAAATTCAAAATTGTATTTCAGTTATATGATGACTTCAGAATAAGATGATCAAGGCTTATCCATATTCCACACCTTGACTGTAAGTAGGAGATCAATGGATCACGAATGAAACATTCTGATTGTTCTAATTTGTTAAACCATTTCTTGTGGCCTAGTAAACACACTTTTTATTTACTTTGGAAACGTCTGGGTAATTTTAGTTCTTTTCCAGCACTCCTCTTCTTTTGAAAGATTTTCATGGCCACTGTATATGCAGTCAAACATACTATGTAGCCAAGTACACATTTCTCAATCAAACCCACAGATTTGGGCTACTTCATTTCCACAAGGGGAAATTTTAGTTTTAAGAAGGTACCAATATTGTTTTTGAGTTCCATGTATTAGACATTTTTATTTTTAGAGGAGACACAGCACTTCCAGTAAACTAGATTGCCTTTCCTTTGAAGATAAACATCTTATTTCTTTATCCTGTAAGACACATACACTAACTTATGCCCAACAATGCAAATTACTGACAAGACTGACATAATGTTACAACATAATGATAGAGTTACAAAGAAGTGATGCTGTTGAGCTTTAACAAACATAATCTGTAGCTAATATTAAAGGAACCACTGATCTGACAGCTAGCTAGTAAAGATGTAATAATACACTCAGCTTATGATTCGATGAGGTAATGTGGCTACAGTTACGTAGGTCTAGTTACCAGATCAACGGTTCAATGTGATGTTGATTTTTAATCACTTTTACTCCCATAATAATACTTTAACACTGAACGTTTAACAAAAAGTCAACATAACATAAATGATATTTCAATCAATTTTACACTTCTTAAAAATTCTATAACTGCAGTAAAATTTGTAAAATCCATCTTGCCAACTGAAACAAAAACCTTTAAATTGTTTCAGACAAATACTTCTTTGTTCACATTAACTGGTTAACAATCTAACAACCAAAAGGTTTCAATTAAGTTTTCAATAGTGCAAAAATAATCACATACTCAAACTGTCAATCATCACCCTAACCATCAGATGACTCGCTCACTTCATGGCATGTCCTTTTTCATTCTGGAGCTGTAATTGGCAACACGATCAAAGTCAAAAGACATTATGTGAGTACACTTGAAGAGGATATATGCACTGGAAATTAGCCCCTTAAATGACAGAGCCTGCTGTTAGGCCTAAAGTTTTATTACGCACTTCTGTATCCTAAGAATAGTTCAGCCCATTTGACTGAATAATAACTTTTACTGAATAATAGAGCTTAGTATACAATAAGCCTGGGATTTTAAGGGCTTGAACAATAAAAAAAAATCAAAGATTGAAGATGATCATATTCACCCTTTGTTTAAAGCCTCCATGAACAGCAAGATCTGCTTGTATCATCTGGCACAATAAGAGAGAAAAACTAGCAGAGCACCTTGTAAGGAAAACAATGAACAAGTTAACTGTTTCATTGTCACTAATTTTATAAAAGGACTTCTTAGCTACAGCCCAGCTCAATGTCTCTTTTCTGCATACAATTAGTGCATAAAAATCTATTGTTATAAGCCCACTAACAATTAGCAAATTAAATATTTAATTATGCTGAAATATGCTATCATGTGCATATGCAAATACATTACAGGACAATATACAATATACACTAATATTTCTAAGACATGTACAGTGCTGTGAAAAAAAATATTTAACCCCTTAACCACATTTCTTCTATTTTTGCATATTTGTCACACTTCAATGTTTCAGATCATCAAACTACATTTAATGTCAGACAAAGGTAAACAAAGTAAACACTAAATGCTGTTTTTGAATAATTATTTTCATTTATTGAAGGAAAAATGCTGTTCAGCTCTACCTGGGCCTATGTGAAAAAGTAATTGCCCCCTTAGCTACTAAATCAACCATTTAAACATATACAATTGACTATTGGATATTGACATGATAACTGTCAGAGATGCTGAACCTAAACATCACTTAAATAAAACCTGTCTGGAAACAGGCTAGAATGTCTTAAAAAGCAGCACACAATTCAACATTCTAAAGAGATTTAAATACAGATGTGTAACAAATTCATTGAAATCTATTGGTCTTACAGTTTTATATTTTTGGGACTCATTCTTGGGATGAGTCAAAGGTGGAACCTTTGGAAAGACATGGGTGCCATTACATCTGATGTAAAGCTAACATCGCATTCCACCATAAGAACATCATACTAACTCTCAAACATGGTGGTGGTAATGTGATGGTCTGAGGCTACTGTGCTTCTGCAGGACCTAGATGACTTGTCATAGTTGATGGAAGCAAGAAGTCTGCTCTCTATCAGAAAATCCTGAAGGAGAATGTCTGCTTGTCAGTTTGTGGCCTAAAGCTCAAGCACAGTTGAGTTATGCAGCATGACAATGATCTGAAGCACACAAGCAAGTCCACATCCGAATGGCTGAAAAGAAACAATATTAAGGCTTTGGAGGGGCTGAGTCAAAGTCCTGACTTAAATCTCATTGAGATGCTGTGAAAAGACCTTAAATGCAATGTATCCAAATGAAAACAATTCTGCAAAGAATGAGGCAAAATTCCTTCACAGCAATATGAAAGACTCAACGTAAGTTATCACAAAAGTTTGATTACAGTTGTTATTGCCACGGGTGGCAAAACCAGTTATTAAATTTAGGTGGACAATTACTTTTTTACATGGGTGATATACACTGATCAGGCTTAGCATTATGACCACCTCCTTGTTTCTACGCTCATTGTCCATTTTATGAGCTCCACTTACTATATATGTGCACTTCATAGTTCTACAATTACAGACTGTAGTCCATCAGTTTCTAGTCACCATCTCCTCTAGTCACTGCCATTAATTACCACTCCCTTTCAGCATATTGCCTTGCAATGCTTTGAAGAAGAGTAGTTCCGGATAGTAGTATATCATGGTCATCAGGAATGACGCAACTCAGTATCACATACAAAGGCCCCAACTTCACTTTTAGACTCATGAAACAACTCCTACCATCTCTAGTAGACTGGCTTGGTTGAGAATTTCAATCAACACAACAACATGCTGCACACGTTGGTCAGTGACACAGGGAAAAACTGGGATAAATTATGAACTTTCCTTCTCTTTATATAGTAGGAGGTTTCCAAGGCTTCCACTGGCTTCTCAGCCTCTGATGTATTGGTGGCCTATCCACGGGCCACTTGATTTACTAAAAAATGAAGCGGGATTTGCCACTGGCAGCAGTGACAGAGAAGAGGATTGTGCAAAATATTCTGGAAATGCAAGACCAACTGAAAAGTTGCAGGGGGAGGAGGTACTGTAGAAATTGGAGTCCCCAGAGCACAGAAGAGGTGGTCTGACCACCATGCCCGGCACCATGATCATCAGCCTGGTCACAATGTTCCTGAAGGGCCAGGCGGAGGTGAGTTATCTGGAGAAGAACCAAAGAAAAGAATGCAATGGATCTTTGACATGTTTCCACCCCTTTTCAAACAGAAGCCCATAAAGGCTGATCTCCTAGAGCCCACACCCGCTTGAAAGACCACATCCCAATCTGACAAAGACCATACCAGGTTTTTGTAACTCTGTAAAAAATAAAACACCCAAGCACTGAAAGTACTACTTTTTGGCAAGCCATCCTTTCCTTTTTAGTCATGAAAGATGTTTGTGACAGTGTGTTTGTATTTATGTGTTTACTAACTTTTTCTTATTTTTGCTGGACTGCCCAGCAGGCAGGCTATGTGCTGTATTAATGCTTGTGTCTAAATCAGGGGTATACAACTCCAGTCCAGGGCCAGTGTCCAGTGCAGTTAGGTAGTTTCCCTACACACCCATTAACCTTGGCTATTAACAGAGAAGTGTAATAATGTGTGTTTTAGCAGGTAACCGTGATGTACACAGGCCCTCTGGCACCTGTGCTGTGGATTAACATAATAGACCTCAGCTCCTTTCCATTAAAAATAGCAGCACGACTGGCTAGCTATAGGTTTAAGCAAAATTTCTGCTATGTTTTGCTAATGTTACCCATAGGAATTTGTTGTCTCACAGCAAATTCTCATAGGAAACATCAGCAGAACATTGATAGTAATACTGTAACTTTTTAACCAAGCTAGCTAACGTTAATCGGTCAAAGAAACAGCATCACAACAAAGATGGCTTCCTGACCACCAGGCCATTGCAGTGCCAAAATAAAAGAAATATACAGGTACCCAACCCTAGTCTTGGTGAACTGCATGTCCTGCACATTTTAGTATTTTCATGCTATAACATACCCGCTAAATCTGAGAAATTGCTTGTCAATTAGCTGATGAGTTGAGCAGTGTTTTGGGAGTAGTGATAACACTATAATGTGTAGGGTAGGAGGCCAAGAGCAGCATTGCTAACCACTGCAAAAATAAATAATAAGCATAAATTTGATCTTGGATCAGCATTCACAAGCAACTTCATGCGCTGTCATCTTTGTTTTAATGTAGATGTTTTTAGTCATATAGGTTATGTAATGCCTAGAACACTATTGATAGACAGGCAGATAACTATCTAATGTCAGCCTAAACGTTCACAGGTGACTTTACCCAGAGGCTTCCAAAACTGATTTCAAAAATGCCTGTATGCTTGGCAGAGATTGCATTTCAGAGTAGCATAATTTCTACACACCACACACTACATACAAGAATAATGGTCAGGCTGTTTTATTCTTCTTCTCAGTTCATTACAAATGTGGCAGTAGAGATCTATAGAGACACTTGTGTAGTTTGTTTGTTCAGAGTTCTGCAGAGGAGCAGTGCTGTAGGGAATGATATCACTAGAGACCAAACATAAATAAAAGTGATCTTCACAGATATGTTGGCATTCATTCTCAACAGCAGAAGGTAGGGTATCAATAGTGCAAATAATACATTAGCAATAAAGATTTCATTACCCTTCTACAATGTTTTTGTTGTCATCACTATTATAAAAGATTAATAGTTCATTTATTGTGACTACTGCTGCAATAATATTTATTTATACTTGTATTATAACAGCAGTAGAAGTTGTTCCAGTACAAATTTGATTAATGCAAACCTTTGCTTTATACAGGTGTTTTAAAGCCAGATGGCTGCTAACTTGACTTTCGTACAGTCAATGTCATCAATAAATTCAACATTTATTCGTCCCTCCAGCTTTTACATCATTGGACTTTACAATATCCCACATGCAAAGTACTACTATGTGTTTCTGTGCTTTGTGTATGCAGTGACTGTTTTGGGAAATTCATTTATAATGGGCACCATATACCTGGCACACAGCTTACACACTGCTAAGTATATAGCTGTCTTCAACCTGGCCTTGTCTGATCTGTGTGGAAGCTCTGCTCTCATTCCAAAACTTCTGGACATGTTTCTGTTTGAGAATCAGTACATATCTTATGAAGCCTGTCTAACCAACATGTTTTTTGTTTATGTCTTTATGACCATGCAGTCTCTTACTCTGCTCGCTATGGCCTATGACAGGCTAATTGCTATATGTTTTCCATTAAGGTATCATGCAATTATCACCAATACTGCAATGACTTTGATCATCAGTGTTATGTGGATTCTGTCTATGAGTTTCACTGCTCTGATGGTAGCTCTAGTTACCAGACTGTCCTTCTGTAGATCTACTGCAGTTAACAGCTATTTCTGTGATCATGGTCCTGTCTTTAAACTAGCCTGTAATGATTACTCCATGAATTTCATAATTGGCAGTGTCTGTACTGCTGTACTGCTTTACATTCCACTGATACTAATAGCTCTCTCATATGTTTGTATTGGTTTTGCATTACAGAAGATCTCACATGGAGCTGAGCGAATCAAAGCTATGAAAACCTGCACCTCTCATATCATATTAGTGGCCATGTTTTATCTACCAATTATTAGTGTTTACACTGCAGCTCTTACAACATCTATAAGTACAAATGTCAGAATAATCAATACTGCTTTGACACAAACAATTCCATCTATGTTAAACCCGATCATATATACATTAAAAACAGAGGAGTTATTACAGGCTATTAAAGTACTCTATAAAAGAACCAAGGTAAACTCTGCAATGGAAAGAACTGGGAAAAAGACTGCAAGGAATTGAAATAACACACTAACTGAAAAAAATGGGCCTCTTGAAAGAACTAATTGTGGGATTTTCAGTTTTTTTCAGTGTTTAATTAATTAATGCATATGTGTAAAGTGGAAATTTTAGCTTTTGAGTGATGCCAATATTACCTTTGTGTTCCATGTATTAAACAAAATATACTTAAATGTTAACTGTTATAAAACCTTGTGTTTAAGAGAAAACACTGGATTGAAATACATTTTAGACAATACTAAAGATGTGGCTAGACACAACATCAGGCACAGAGCTTATGGTTTATTTTACATGTTTTCCTGTATCTAGAAAAGTCACAGCACTGTTGTTCTGTAAAAATCATTAAATAACAAAGAAGAAATGTATCAGTAGCTTATTTATGCTACAAGAAGAAACAAAAAAAAGGTGCCCAAATAATGCATTTGGCATACTGGTCTTTTTTGTAATAGCCAAGTGCAATCACTGTTAAAAAAGATATTATTGTGAATTTTATTATTTCTATATGCTTTTGCATAAATTCTCTATAATTTCATACTTTTAAAACGTTTTCAGCATATTAAGCAGACAATGCTGCAGATGACAATATAATATGAATCGTAACTTCAATAGGTGTTACTTCAGAGAACTTTTATATTTAAACCCTTGCTTTTTACTTCATACAAATTCCTGTCCCAATGCATATGCAAACTCATTCACACAGGAACACTGCAACTGCATAGAAAAATATTAGGTAATATATTATGAGGTATTTTGATAGTGCGTAAAATTGAAACTACAAATTAATTTTTTTAAATTTTTAATTCATATGAAACTTATATTGACTGTATACTAAGCTAAGTACTCTTTCTGGACTATTAGGCTTCCCAGGGCCAGCCAGCTTAGCAATGCTACACCCCTGAGTCTTTTCTGGCTAGCTAAGTGACTCTACTGTGGTCTGCAAAGTTTTCCCCATGCATGTTTATTTGTTATACAATTATACTTTACAACTTTAAAGTAGTATTTTAAAAAATACGTGACCTGCTTTTATTTTCAATGAGATATTTTCAGTGTAACTTTTATAGGTTTACATGCATAATTTGCCTAGAACAAGAAGTCAGAACAGAAATAAAAAGCTTTGCTTAACGTATTGATTTTCAGGATATATGCATGTGTATATGGAATACAATAAAAATGCAACTTTCAGTATTGCCTTGGCAGAAGTCAGTTTATTTTAAATTAGCTTACATACATTATATTACTTTTAAAATAATAAGACACAAGTGCAAAAGAAGCTATTCTAGACTCAGCAACAGCACTGCCTTCTCCAATGAATGCACCCCTCAGAGGTCAAAACGAACCAAATGCAAAAGGGTCATTCTACTCCAATTCACTTGGGCCTGTCAGGTCACATCATGGCTGCTTGGCTTCCGGTGCCGCTCAAGGTGGCTGCCTGTTCTAGTAGTTCTGTACCTGCATCTTCTGTTTTTGTAAATAATGTATTTTTACCCACTTTTCTTTCTTTTGTGGATATCATGGCTTGATATAAAGTTGTAATACAACTTTTTTCAAACTTTTATTGACATTTTGATGGATAATTCAATTGAATTTTCAGCCTACAACTGCACTGCAAATCCTTGCTACATAAGGGATCTCAGAGGAGATACAAACCAAGCGTTCCTGCAATAATTATGGGAAACGTATGGTCACTGTCTAATAAAATGGACAAACTGTCTGCTCCGACACGGACGGACACAATGGGAATACTGGGAATGGAGCATTATGTGCTTCACAGAGTCATGGCCTGTGCATACGAGATTCTCATGTTCATCTGAATGGTTTTACTTCTGTGAGGGTGGACAGAGACCACAAACAAAGTGGTAAAAAAGAAGGAGGTGGACTAGCTGTGTTCATGAATAACAGATGGTGTAATCCTGGTCACATCACAGTTAAAGAAGTAGTCTGTAAGCCAGACATTGCACTGTGTGTCTGCTGTGCAAGTTCTCCCACATTATCCTGTGTGCTGTGTACATTCCACCTTCTGAAGACGCAACATGTGACGTCATCTTCTCAACCACTGTGAGAGTGCAAAACCAGAGCCCTAGTGCATTCATTGCAGTGTCTGGAGACATCAACCACATTTTCCTCTCTCATGTCTGCCCACTTTCAACCAGTTTGTGGACTGCAAGACACAGGACCTGCTGTATGCCAAAGTTAAAGAGGCGTATAACTCTACAGCTCTCCCCCCACTGGGCTGTTCAGACCATAATCTGGTTCACCTTATTTCACTTTACAAGACCAAGGTTCAGAGACAGGCAGTGACTATGAGGATAGTGAGGAAGTGGTCACCTAGGGCTGTAGAAACACTGAGGGGCTGAATTGAGGCTACACAATGGGATACCCTATGGGAAGCACATGATGAGGACATTGATGCAATAACATCATGCATCACTGACTACATCAACAACCCTCCAAGTCTTTCTGATGCTTTTCCAAAAACAAGGTCATTTAGTGGGCTTATGGCTGGCTATTCTAAGCCCACCCCTGCCATGGGACATTCCAGAATTTAGCGACATTAGGCTGTGCTGAGGGGGATTCCCTTGATGGAGATATGTGGAGCGGCTACATGGTCGTCGCCATGCAACTTTTCTCGTTTCTACTGTGTAAACATTGCAGCCCCCAAAAGACTGACGACAGCTGTCCTGTCTTGGGTCATGGGCTGCTCTTAAAGCTACCTACCTAACCTACTACACATAATTAGTAAAGTTGTCCTGACTGAAGTTGTTATATCTTAGTTGTAAAGAATGCTTAGTTGAGGTTGCACAACAGTACTGAGAAAAACAAGAAGCTATGTGAAGAGGAGGAGAGATGCATATGTAAGGTAACCTGATATGTGCACATTCACTTTGACAGAGAAGTGCTTTGTGATCATTAAGCTAGCTTAAACTTTACTGAAATAAATTCACAAGTAACCACTATATCTTAAAGAAGTGCATATTGGTAATTTCAGCAATTGATACTCAAATAAAAGACATTCTTCCAGAAAGACTAGGAGGCAGAAGTAAAGAAAGACAAATTTTTAATCATCAATCAGATTTTACATGTTGAAACATAACAGTAGAAATTACAGAGTTTTTGCCCTAGACCTGGTCCGGATCTTGGACTGTTGAGATCCTTGCTGATCCTGCTGAATAGAGACGGCAGGGGCGGAACCTACCCTCAGACAACTAGTCAGGAACCAAACTGGTGGGGGTGGGGAAGAAGGAAATGTCAGAATGTTGGCACCTGAAATCAGCAGAACAGGTATGTAAGTTGAGTCATGTTAAAGACGATTGTAGGACCTTCATTGGTCAGGGGGAATAACAACCTAACAAACTGGTTATGTTATCTTGTAAGAGCCGAAATAGCTTAAAATTCCTTAATCAGTTCAGTTACTGGTATAACCCCTTTTCAGTGCATATTAGGCTATCAACCCACTCTAGCACCATGGACTGGTATGACTTCAGAGGTTCCAACTGTTGATGCCTGGATGCAACGGAGTGAGAGGGTCTGGGAGGAGACACACCAAAGGATCGAGGTCACCATCCAGCGCAATAAAGACCAAGCAGACCATCATTGAGGCGAAACACCCGTCTACCAGCCATGGAGGGAAGTAGAAAACTCCAGCCTAAGTATATCGGCCCCTTTAAAGTACTTAAGAGGGTAAATGAAGTGACATGTAAATTAAACTTACCTCCCCGTTTTAGAGTCTCCCGTTCATTTCATGTATCTCTTTTGAAACCTGTCATTTAAGGGCCTTTGGGCGAGGCTCGCCAGACATCGTGCCAACTTCTCCAGAGGAGATAGAGCTCCTCCTGTGTATGCTGTCCTACGGCTGAAAAAAGATCAAGATGTCATCAATGTATGCAATCAGAAATTTCCCTATCATGTCCCGGAGGACATCGTTGATGAAGGACTGGAAAACAGAGGGGGAGTTAGAGAGCCTGAAAGGCATGGCTGAGAACTCATAGTGCCCCTTAGTGGTGACGAATGCAGTTTTCCATTCGTCTCTCTCCTTGATGCGAATCTAATTGTAGGCACTACAAAGGTCTAATTTGGTGAAAAACCAAGCTCCATGAAGTTGTTCAAGGGCTACAGGGATAAGTGGTAAAGCATAGGCAAATTTTTTGGTGATGTTAAGAGCTCGAGAGTCAATACAAGGTCTAAGACCTCCATCCTTCTTCTTAATGAAGAAGAACCCTGATGCGGCTAGGGAATGAGGCAGGATAAACCTCTGAGCTATCGCCTTGTCACTGTTGTAGCGAACAATGGCCGGAATTTCAACTCTAGCTGAGTGTTTACCCAAAGTTAAGGGCCTTCTGGCTCCAGCAAGACTGCTTGGAGGCGTAAATCTGCCAAGCTTGATACCCCAACCCAGACTTTAGAATTTACAACCGGATCAAGAACCCCCACCAAACCCCCCCACCCACCCCCCTGCTCCTTCACCCATCAGAAAACCAGGACACTTCCTCTGGAATGTGGCAGCAGTACTGTGGACAACTTTTTTATCTTAAGTAACAGAAAGTACATTTCTAAGGTGTATGTCCACTGCATACTGCAACCATTCGTTAGAACTCTTTTTAACTAAACTAGACATACCAAAACGGAATTTGTACGACTTTGGACGGCAAAATTCCAACTTTCTAAATTCCCTAGGGATCTCAAGCATGGACCCACAGCACCCCCAAGGGGTGAAACCGCAAATTACCGCATCACCACCATAAGGACTTGTGCTTATAAGAAGCCAGAAACTTTGTGCTTTGTTTACTTGATTATCGACGTTTCTATGATCTGTAAGTAATACTACTTGTGGTATTAATCTTGTTGTTGGGTAGTACCTGAATATTACCTGTATCTTTTTCTATCGTTAAGCGCTAGAAATACATAGATTATAACTTTGATAACAGTCAGACCCAACCATTTAATTGCTATGAGTTTAGACCATTGACCAAGATGTATCCTGAATGTGGTTTTCTTTTCTTTTCTTCCTTTGATCCTTTCCTTTTATTGTTGATTTTATTTTTTTCACGCGTTGGGTCATGTTCAGAGACGATAGGCAAATATTACCTTTGTTCTTTAACATATGTTGTGTATCAGGTAACTCTCTCTTAGAAACATGCCTGAATATCCTAATTGTTCATTCCTTGATTTTGAAAGTTAAACCAGTTGGATGATATAGAAATGTTCTTTTTCTTTGTTTAAACTAGCTGAAACAAAGGAGGCAGTGATTTTGGGGAAGGCATTCCTCAAACTATGCACAACCAATCAGAGAACCTTAGGTGAAAAGAACCTATCAGCACTCTGGCACCACCTCCAAAGGGTAGGGCCTCCAGCCGAGCAAAACCAGAGTGCACCGCAAAATTTGGGGAGTCCTGCGTTCGCAACAGAAGTTTCTAAGTTTATGCCGGCCTAGGTCAGAAAGACAGGTCAGAAGTATTAGGACGCTAAATTTTCAGATCTGAAACCTTTGTTTTGTAACTTGCCTGTTCGTCTACACACCTTAAGTTTGAACCACCCTCAGAGAAGGAAGGTGGATATTTCTTGTCTGGCCCAGGAGGATATATCCATAACTTTCGATTCTGCTAAAGAGAGGTAGTTAGTTAAATTGGTACCACCAGCCTCAGAACCCTGATTGCAAGCTGAACCTCGCCAGCGGAGTGGGAGCGGTTCGGATGCCACAGAGACCCAGCATCGCACCCAGAGCCACGCACTGATCTGTGAACAGATCGAAACTCGAAAGGCTGCCCAAGCTCCACCGCCAGACGGCCACGAGACGCCTCCGCCCAATCACTGACGGAAAGGTGCATGCCCGCACGGAGATGAAGCATCCACGGCCAGCTAGGAGAGGAACCACCGCGTGAGTTCCAGCCTTCAATCGAGTCTGTCCTGAGACGACCCCTCCTGAAATCAGCCCCCAACTCCCACGTAAGCTGGAACTATCAATTTGCAGTCAGGGCCCTGACGCCAATTTATTTAATAAGAGAACTTCCAGCCATATAGTTCTTCCCGTCCAGGCTTAGGTTAATTCTCTAGAGGCTCTCCCAAGTGACTCCCCAAACCACACTGCCTCATACCATTTAGCCGTGAATCACTCTAACTTACTCGAGCTATTTTGTCTTTCATTACTATCACTTTGTTTTGTTTTGTTTTCTGGTTTTATTTTCTATTGTTTATCATTGAATGTAGTCCAAAAGTAGTTTGATATTTAGCCAATAAATTTCCTTTTCTGAAGCATCCTTGGTGCGAGCGTTTCTCTCTCTTGCCCTGGTCTGTACACTTCAAATAAATCCGGGTTACCCCACACACGTATATAAGGTTCTAACAATAACAACATTAAAAACTGCAAAACCCGTTACAATGTATTCCCCTATAGCTTTTTCTTCTTCTTGTGTAAATGGTTATACACATGATTTAGGCAATGTGGCACCTTCTGTGATATCTATAGAGCAGTCATAAGGGCAGAGAGGGGGAAGCTTAGTGCCATTCATTTTGTTGAAAACTTTTAGCAGTATTTGGGTGGAATTTGCATAATGTGAGTGGATTCTGGACTCTCAATGGTGGTAGAACTGATTCTAAGTACAGGGAATGTGAGACAATGTGAGTAACAATATTATGACCAAGCTTTTATTTTGCAAGAAGACCATGTTTTTGTAACCAGGGAAGACCTAAGATCATGGCAAACTCAGCAGAGCCAATAACTAGAAATGGCAAGCGTTCTTTGTGAAGAAAGCTAACTTCTAGCTGGACAGGTTCTGTGACAAAGGATACGGGATCCAATCAACCCTGTTTCTAAGTGCTACGAGAAGTCCAAGTTCATTCCAACCACTCCATGACAATATTACAGTTGAGTAGGTATAACTCCTAGCAATGGGAGCAGCAATACAGGAGTGACAGGAGCTGAGCCGGGATAAGCACCTGGGATGCAGCCCAGGTCAGGATGTGGTTGAGCCACAGAGGTCAGGAGCACTGGCCTAGCAATGAGGATAGGCTGAAAGAGGCAGTGGGAAGCCAGCTGGGGAGCAATCTTTAGGCCAAGCACTAGAAAAGCAGCTCTGAGAGCCAGCTCCAGAGAAGCAGTCCTAAAAGCCTGTATTGGAACAGGTCTGGGAGTTGACACTTAAGGAACAGTTTGGGAAACCAGGAACAGAACAGGATGAGAAGCCCATGCGTAGACCTCCGACTTAGACATGAACTCATAGTAAAGAATCTACAAATGTAAGGTCTTAGATAGGACAGGAACTCACCACAAACTTCTGGACCCCCTCCATGGTGCTGTAGAACTTCTCAGGAAGACCTGGGCTGGGTAGCGGCCATACGGAGCAAGCTATTTGCTGCAAGCTTCTTTGGTGAAGTTTTCTGTAATGAATGGGGCATGTAGGCAGACTGCATGTGCTGAGTGGCTTTATTAAAGCAAACCCAATACTCATAGTTTTGACATGCAAAAGACAAAAATAGACATACAGGTGCACACAAGGCAGATCTATTTAGCAAAAATGTGTAAACAAAGCAACATTAAAACACAAGAAAACAATCAAAAGAAATGGGTACCTGGGTAAGCAACACAGAGACTTGTATACAGGGCTAAATATAGGAGTGATAATGTCCATGAACTAGCTGCAGGTGTCTGGTTAATAGTAGGCAGAGCTTGAGCAGGAGTGAAGCAATTCGAATTGGGGCAGGTCAAACTGGACATTGTGAAAAATACATCCTTTAAAGAAATGAATTTCTTGAAAATGTAACAACATCTGATGATTTAACATGAAATATTATTCCTTGCAATGTATTTTTCCCTGTTAATATGTCGGCTCAGTTCAGTCTGTAAGTGCTTTATTCTGTAAGCTGTTAAACTCAATGTTTAAGATGCAATTTAAAAAACTAAAGGGGACAAAATCCTAACTAAAAAAATAATTGGAGCAGTTTTTTTAAATTTTGCATAAATTTGTTGGTTAAAGTTTTTGTTAAAATTGATTCATGTGAATGTATGTCTTGGCATGGATTGATCCATGAATATTAGCACTCCAGACCCAAACAAATTGCATGACATTAAACAAGTTGGCTTCTTCTCTCTTTTTATGTACATGTTTCAGTCATAAAGGTTATTTTATGCTTAGAACAATACTGAATTCATCATAGATATATAGCTGGCTAAAGTCAGACAAAAAAATCAGTTAACATCACCTGGTAGCTTTAACAATACCTCTGAGTTTTGTAGAGGACATTTATTGAACAGCAATAACATTTCAGTGCAGCATAAGTTCTGCACATGAAATGCTGTAAAATTCCTCATAATTGTGAGGTCATTTTCTTGATGTGTCTCTCTTTTGTTCTTTGTTACATATGTGGCAGTATAGATCCATGTGGAAACTTGTCTACTTATTTCTTTAAAGTTCTATTTAAGAACAGGGCTGTAGGGAATAATATTACCAGAGACCAAACATAAATATAAGTGAACATCACAGATATGCTGGCATTCTTTCTCAGTTGCAGAATGTACAGTATCAATAGTGCAACTGATACACTAACAAAAGTTATCTCATTCCCCTTCTACAGGTTTTATGTTTCCATTAATATTAAAAAGGATTAATTGTTGATTTGAATTGTTGATAACTATTGCAATGATGCACTGCAATAATTATGTTCATACGCATATTTTAACAAGAAATTATTTTAAGGTGTTTCAGCAATAATTAATTTATGAATTTTGAATTATGAAATAATGGAAACCAGATGGCTGCTAACTTGACTTTCATGCAGTCTGTGTCATCAACAAATGCAACATTTATTCATCCCTCCAACTTTTACATCACTGGACTTAATGTCCAACATGCAAGATACTACTACATGTTTCTGTGCTTTCTGTATGCAGTGACTGTTTTGGGGAATTTGTTTATAATGGGTACCATATAACTGGCACACAGTTTACACACTGCTAAATTCACACCTGTGGCCATCAGCAACCACTGTCTGCAATGAAAGCCTCTCATCCACCCCTCCACAACTTGAATGTTCCAGTGTTGGTACATTCAGTGCTGATCAGATGAAGAAGGAACTGAAAAACTCAAGCAGAGCAAAGCAGCGGGACCTGATGGCATTGAGGGAACTGAAGATGTGTGCAGAGCAACTGTGTGGAATTATTCAGCACATCTTTAATCTGAGCCACAGCCTGGAGAGAGTCCCAGTTATGTGGAAAATGTCTTGTGAGGTTCCTGTCCCCAAGAAAAGGCATCCTATAGCACTAAATGACTATCAACCTGACTAACATCCCATCGTAATTAAGACACTTGAAAGGCTGATGCTAGCTTATCTGAGACCTCTGGTAAGAATAGCTCTTGAAGTCTGCATATCAGGTTGGATAATGCAGTTGTCTACATGCTGGACAGAACGTACTCTCACCTGGCACACTAGGCTGCACTGTGATGCTCATGTTCTTTGATTTCCCCAGTGCATTCAACGCCGTACATCCTGTGATGTTAGGGGAGAAGCTTTGACTGATGCAGTTGGATGAATCTATTATCTCATGGATAATGGACTATCTTACTGGATGACCCTAGTATGTGTGACTGCAGGGCTGTGTCTCAGACAAGGCTGTGTGCAGTGTTGGGGCACCCCAGGGAACTGTATTAGTCCCATTTCTGTTCAACCTGTACACATCTGACTTCAGGTACAACACAGAATCTTGTCATCTGCAGAAATTCACGGATGACATGGCCATTGTGGGGTATATCAAGAATGGACAGGAGGAGGAATGCAGGAAGCTGGTAATGGACTTTGTTGACTGGTGTAAGCTGAACCAGCTGCAGCTAAACATGATTAAGACCAAGGGGATGATGCTGGACTTCCATACCTGCCTCGTCACCTGTCACGATTGATGGAGTAGATGTGGAGGTGGCGGGGACATACAAGTATCTGGGTGCGCACTTGGACAACAAACTGGACTGGAACTGTAACACTCACGCTGTGAACAAGAGAGGCCAAAGCCACCTGTACGTCCTGAGAAGGCTGAGGTGATTTGGTGTGTTCATGAAGCTCATTCTACCAGTCTGTTGTAACCAGTGCTTTATTCTATGCTGTTGTGTAGAATTAGGAAGGCTGGTTCTGTTGGAGTCCAGCTGGACTCTTTGGATACTGTGGCAGAACAAGAGATTCTCAACAAGCTATTAGTTTGGACAATACCTCGCATCCCCACATGGTACACTGAAAAAACAGAGAAGCACATTCAGTGGCAGACTGTTACAGCTCCACTGTGTTAAAGAGCACCATGTAAGACCCACTGCTATAAGGCTCTACATCGGGTCTCCTTAATGCAGAGACGGTACTGATCTTTTGCTGTCTGAACTGTGCTGAGTCACATCACTATATCACCCTCTTGTTAAAACGCACTATGCAATATATCATAACCTGCTATTGTAATAACACTCTCACTGTGCGCTTTAGTCTGTAAACGCTGCTGCTACTCCTAGTTGTTTTTATACTCATTGTGTTGTAAACAACCTCATACCACTTAGTGTAATACCTGTTCTCATGTAAATATAAGAAATTTGCCGTATATGCTATGTAAATATGCAATAGATATACTTTTATTCCTATTCCCTCATAGTTTACTTTAACTTATGTCTATTTTTCTATTTCTGCCTAATTTGTCTATTTTTTTTTTTTTCTATTCATATGTCTTGCTACTGTAACACTGCAATTTCCCTTCGGGATCAATAAAGTTCTATTTATCTATTTATCCAAATCCATGAAAACATTTCGGTAACACTTTCTGTGAATACCAGATCCATGGGCATCTATAAACACATCCATAGGTCGTAATGATTATCACAAAATTGAGACGCTCACAGATGAAGGGAGACAAGCAGGCTTTAAAGATGAAGAATCGTCGTCAAAAACAGGCAAAAAGGTCAAAACACCAAAAACACCAAAAAGATCCAGGGCAAACAATCCAATGGGCAAATCAAAAATCAGAGTCAGATAAACAAGAATGCAAGTCATACATGGTAATCAACACAATAGAAAGAACACTCAGTAGTTTGCAGATGAAACAATACCTCACAACTAACTACTGCTAAAGCCTGGGCTTAAAAGCTAAACTGATGGGGTCATGTGATCATAGATACAGGTGCAGCACATTAAAACTCAGGTGATCTTGAACGCTGATAGCAGCATGTGTGGAGACCCTCAACCAGCTGATCTCCCAGTGTATTGTAGGAGATGAAGTCCCTGTGTGTATCAGGGTTTGTAGGAAGTGATAAAGTCACATGATCTCCCAGAGGATGTCCTCGCTAGTGACATTTGTGACATAGGTGTTATAATGCATTCGTAAGACATAAACATGGCTATAAACATTTGTAAAAATGAATTACATTTTATAGCCATTTTTATTATGGATTATGAATTGTTAACATAATGCATTGCAAGTGGTATTCATAACATGTTGTATTGTCAGTGCCAAAAAGTCAGTCTCAGCTTGTAGACTGTTATGTGATGGAAAAAAAAAAAAAACATTTACACCATTTACAACATTTCCAATATTTTATTTCTCTCCATAAGTGTGGTTAGGTCTGCACTTTTGGGGCTTATGTCCTGAACATTCAGATGCCAGCCCCACAGTTAATAAAGCACTATCATTTGTTCCCCCACTGGTTCTAACATTAACTACTAGAAACCTTAGCTTTGTAACATCACTACACTAAACTACAGTTATTCTTATTTGTGCTAACGTTCTATCGGACATGTAGTTTTAAGTTAGTGTCAAGCTAACAGTGGTATACGTTGACTTTCCTACATTGGGCTAAATACTAATGATGGCACCAGTAGTTTAAACTCTGACATTTGAAGCTTGTAATATGCTTTACTTTGTATGTTGCAGTGTTTCACTAAAACCATCAGTAAGTACTTCAATTTGAAGCCTCACTCTTAATACTAGAGGAGTCTTTAGTATAGTGTGCCCTCATTTTACTTAAAGTTGACAAACTTACAAGTTCGTATAACATATGATTATTTTATAATGCATAATAAGCATGGCTGTAAAGTGTAATGCATTTTATAAATACATGTTGCATATGTAGCAGTAGAGGTCCATGCAGAGACCTGTCTTACATTGTTCTTTATAGTTCTATTGAAGAGCAGTGCTGTAGGGAATGATATCACCAGAGTTTCTATGAATTGTGTATGAAGTGACTGTCTTGGGGAATTCGTTTATAATGGGCACCATATACACGTAGCACTAAGTACATACCAATATAAACACAATACATGTTAAAAGACACAAGCAACATTGCATGTAATATCTGGGTATTGGGATATTACATATTTATCCATGGTCTAAACTCACTAGAATGAAACGGTTACATTTGTAAAGTATCAAAGCGCTATACTACATATTCTTAGCCTCTAACAGGAAAAAGATACACATATAAGTAATTCACTACATAACATACAAGTACTATTGCTTACAGGTTATATAACTGTTGATTAACATGCATGCAATCTAAACAAGTTTTCTTGGGTCCTTTTCTTGATAAGCAAATATCTTTACAGTGGCGGTGTGATGTGTCTCATTCTGTGGCTTTATATCTAAATTATCAATAAATTCTAAAAAGGGCTAACTCTGTTATAAATTCTCATAACCTCATTTTTGGGATCTCCAGTCTTCTTGAAACAAACACTGGAGAATGGTGGCAATTTGAAGTTGATACACACTTTAGAAAGTTGATTTTCTGTTACTCAAAAAGTTTCAGTTTAAGAGTTTGGGTGAGGTCTGCAGCTGGATTCCAGGCAGGGTTTTATTGCTGCATTGTGCAACCTTTGGGGCAGAAAGTTATTAACCTCCTGCAGTGTCCATGCTTGGTCCCAGGGTAACTTCCATTTAAGCTTTAAAACTGGTTAGACAATTTAATCCTGTTTATGGCTCTTAGCTCAGACTTTGTGGAGCTTTTAGTTTGGGTAATGTGAAGAGTTCTTGAGTGACTTTGGCTCAACCAGATCATGGTGTTCACTACAGAGCAATAATTCTAATACCAAACGGTTTAGATTATTCCCTTAAACTTTCAAAACCAAGGAAAGAAACAAATAAGACATTTGGAATAGACAGTTTAACCCATGTTACCTGAAAAGCAACATATGTTAAAAGACACAAGCAAACATCATATGTGATTTCGGGGCATTGTTTGTTATGAATAAATTTGACCACAACAGAGTCGTTAACCAAGGGAAATAAACCAAATAAAAGAAAAGAGAGGAAAAGAAAAGAAAAGAAAAGAAAAGAAAAGAAAAGAAAAGCACATACTCAGGTTACATACTTATCAGCGTTCTAAACCCACTACAATTCAGTGGCTACACTGGTAAAGTGATACATTATGTATTCCTAGCATTTAAGAATAGAAAAGATACATATTTTAAGTAATCGACTACATAACATACAAGAAGTATTGCTTACAAACCATATATATGTTGAATATCATGCAGAAAATATGAATGCGAGTTTTCTTTGGTTTTCTTTCAACATAAGCAAATGGCTTTATGACTGTGTGGTGTGTCTCATTCTTACCACTTGGTGGTGCTGTGAGTCCATGTCTACAATATCACTAAAATCCAAAAAGAAGTAGCTCTCTTATAAATTCTCATAACAATTTCGTTTTTGGTGTCTCCAGTCTTCTTCTTCTATTAAGTTTTGGGGTTGTGAAAAGGGTCTGTAAACAAACCAGTTTTAAGATGGTTCAGATGGTGTTCACTACAAGCCTTTCTTGCAAACATGTTTTTTGTTTATGTCTTTATGACCCTGCAGTCTCTTACTCTGCTTGCTATGGCCTATGACAGGCTAATTGCTATATGTTTTCCACTAAGGTATCATGCAATTGTCATTAAAACAACAATCACTTTGATCATCAGTGTTATGTGGATTCTGTCTATGAGTTTCAATGCTCTGATGGTAGCTCTAGTTACCAGACTGTCTTCTGTAGATCTATTACAGTTAACAGCTATTTCTGTGAACATGGGCCTGTCTGTAAACTAGCCTGTAATGATAAATCCATATATTCCATAAGCGTCATTGTCTGTACTGCTGCTCTGCTTTACGAATGTCCAAATTACAAAGTACAAATGTCAGAATAATCAGTATTTCTTTGACACAAACTATTCCACTTATGTTGACCCCCATCATATAAACACTAAAAACAGAGGAGGTATTACAGTCTATTAAAATACTTTTTAAAATAAACTAAGGTGAACTCTACAATGGAAAGAGCTGTGAAAAGGACTGCAAGGAATTGAAGTAACACAAACACTGTAAATTGTCCTCATGAGAGAAATAATCATGGGATTTTAAGTTGTTTACATTCTGTTTCTATTTTTAACATAGAGCCACCAGACTAGTCTAAAAAACTGATTTTATTTCAATCTCTACTTTGGTGCTTATTATATGTATATAACAATTTCTTAATAATATTAATTTACAGAAGTTATAATGTAAGTCTTTAAATCCTTAATGTAAAGTTACAACACTATGTAGCTAAAATTTAAAACTGTATTTCATTTATATGATGACTTCAGAATAAGATGATCAAGGTTTATCCATATTCCACACCTTGACTCCTGTCAGCTGTCAACAGACTGTCATGCTTTCGGATGCATCCTCCATTCCTAATGACTCTCTAGATTCCACTTCCCATAATCCCATGGACTAACATGTCATAAACACATGTCCTACATCCCCGTATCACAGACAGTTTCTAAGAAGTACCTCTCCTGAGTTCGAATTTTATTTGCCTGTGCTTGATTGTCATTGTCTGTATGAATACTGCTTTTTTGTCCAGCCTGCTGTGAAGTATTGCCCTTTTTCCAGTGCGCATATCGATTTTGATCATGTCATTAAACTAAAACTTTGCTTTGCAATTACATGTATGTTCCAAAATTGCACAGGAAATATGGAAATTTGATTTAAACCCATTATAGCCACATAATCAGGAATTGCAATATATTCTACTGCCACCAGAGGCATTAAATGTAAATTACAACTTTAAGCATACATACAGTTGTAGGCTTTACAATATTTATCTTGTGGCACAGAACGTTTCTGAATTTTATGTATTCCACTGAGCCTGACCATTTTACCAGTACACGTCTTTTAAAAAACTCTATTCCAGCAAATGATCAGAGTTTGAAAAGTGATTTTTTTTCAAACTCCTCCCTGAGTTTTTATTGCGTCCTTTTAAACCTGGTCTTAAAACCGAAACATCAAAGTCTCAAGGTCAATAATTATTTTAAAAAATCTTGCCTTTTAAACACGGTTTTACTGTAAGATATGAACCATTTGGTTCAGTCTGGTATATTCTAACACATGGTGTTACATTCATAATAATCAGCTGAGGAAACAAATGAAAATAGGCTTGAATCGGCTTAAGTTGGCTCTTACAATGGTCAATGTACTGCCAACAATCTACAACATCATTATTTCTGTCTAAGATAAAAAACAAAAACAAATCGGCATGGCCTGGCTTATTAAGCCTTAAATGGCTACATATACATCAATAATTATCTGATAACAATTTGTTAAACCATTTCATGTGGCCTACTACACACATCTTTTAGTTATATTGAAAATGTCTGTGTAATTTTGGCTATTTTCTAGCACTCCTTTTGAAAGATTTTTGTCTTTCATATATTCATTATGTAGTCATGTACTAATTTTAGATTGAGACAGCAGACGCTACTAGATTCTACCAACATCAGTCCCAGAGCCCATGGCCCATTTTGCATGGTTTCTTGTATCTAGAGGAGTCACATCACTTCCACTAAATTTCATATTGCCTTTTCAATAAAGTTAGAAAACTTCACCTCATTTCTTTATTCTGTAGTTTTGTAATTAACATTATTAAAAATGTGACCTAACCAAGGTATTTTTATTCTACTTCAAATAAGGTGGAACATTTTATCCTTAACATTTTTCAGTGCAACCAAAACTCTAGCTAGTTCAGAATGCAGTAGCCCATGTGCTAACCAGGAACTGAAAGTTTATGCATGTTATTCTGGTTTTATTCATTTTATATTGACTTTTAGTTAAGTTCTGCATTGACTACAAAGTCTTGCTCATGATATATAAAGCCAACTTGTCTACTGAGTGTTACTGTCCAGTCCACTTCATTCGGCTGAGACAGGCTCACTGCAAATATGTGTTTAGACTAGCATATGACCATAAATAAAAATAATTTATTATTATTATTATTATTATTATTATTATTATTAAAGATGACAAACACGGTCAACTATCAATCAATCTATATTCAGTTTCATCCTTCCCATCATTAGGCACTGACAACCTTCATTGATACATTAAATTGAACCCAACACAACCTTGACACTGAAATTTCAGCCTCAACAAAAATAAAAATGATACAGATGAAAGTGATAAAGATTGTAAGTGCAAAGCCAGCAACCACTCAAAGAGTTGCTGAATGAAATGAAAGCAGCAGGAGCAACCTTACACATAGAACAATAAGCAATAAAATTCACTGCAGTCATCTCTGTTTATACTGCTTGTGCAAACTCCTAAAAAAATAAATAAAATAAAAAATAGAGATGTGCATCTATATTTACACATAAGCATTTAGACAAATCAGAACTTTGGACAGATGTAAATAGAACTCTTTGTCAATAATTCAGCACTTCAGGTTTAGAGAATGAAAGGGTATGATCTTAAGAACACCATGCACACAATAAAGTACAGAGATGGAAGCATCATGATACGAACCATGAATGAACTACAATCTTGCAAGAAGTTAAGATCTTCTCATTGTATACATCTTGGAGCTGTAATTGCCAATACGCACAAAATCAAAAGACAATATGTGAGTACATGTGAGAAGGATATATGCACAGGAAACCCATTAACAACTTAAAAGTCCATGGGCCCACCATTGGGGTCAAAGTTTTATTGCACACTTCTGTAAGTTAAGAATAGCTCAGCCAGTTTGCACTAAAGTCCCTGTAGTTATTGAATAATAAATCTTACTATATAATAACCCTGGTATTTTAAGGGCTTGAACAATAAAAATAAAATTGTCAGAATACTTGTTTACATTTAATTACAAACTTTTTTTTATTTTTGAAATTTCATCCTCAGATAAGCAAATTTCTATGGAAAATTTGTCTCTCAGCAAATTCCGATGGGGAAGATTACCAGAACATTAGCTTTATATTGGCACTGTTTTACCAAGCTAGCTTGCTTATGTTAATCAGTCAAAGAAACAGCATCACAACAAAGATGACTACTACCCATGTAGCTAGCCAGCCTAGCTCAGGGATTCCTGACTACCAAGCCATTGCAGTGCCAAAATAAAAGAAATATACAGGTACCCAACCCTAGTCTTGGTGAACTGCATGTCCTGCTCATTTTAATATTTTCATGCTATAACATACACACTAAATCTGAGAAATGGCTTGTTAATTAGCTGATGAGTTGAGCGGCATTTTGGAAGTAGTAATAACATTACAATGTGTAGGGTAGGAGGCCAAGAGCAGCATTGCTAACCACTGCACTAATAAACAATAAGCAAATATTTGATCTTGGATCAGCATTCACAAACAACTTCATGAGCTGTCGTCTTTGTTTTAATGTAGATGTTTTTAGTCATATAGGTTATGTAATGCCTAGAACACTATTGATAGACAGGCAGATAACTATCTAATGTCAGCCTAAACATTCACAGCTGACTTTACCCAGAGGCTTCCAAAACTGATTTCAAAAGTGCCTGTATGCTTGGCAGAGGACTCTGTTTGGACAGCAGTTACATTTAAAAGAAACATTATTTCTACACACCACATGTCACGACTCCCTCCAGCCCTGACACCTCAATGGACTCCATCTCCCAGAATCCTCTGGGAGATCATGTGACTCATGACCTTCCACCCTGTACCAATCACCGTTCAGCTTCCCCTGAATACTAATCTGTTGCACCTGTTCTTGTCTTTGTTTGCCTAGTTAGAGTAGTATAAAGCCCGGGCTTTTAGTTAAACTCATTGCGAGGTATTGCATCTTTCGAGAGCTACTGAGCGTTCACTTTGGTTATTGTTTTTCTGGATCCTGACTATCTTTCTGTGTTTTGGACTTTGCCCTCTTTGCCTTTGCCCTTTGGACTCTGTTTGCCTGGTGATGTTTGTTTGCTTGTATTTTCTGTCTTTTTTGGATTTGACCTATGCCTGTTTTTCAACTACGATTTTGGATCACGATTTTACAAGTAAAGCCTTTTTCTCTTTTTTCATCCGCGAGCGTCTGAATCATTCTGGCACATTACAGAATACCTCGCCATTAATGCAGACGGCAGATCCAGAGGATCTTCAGAAAGCGCTTACTGAACAGGGTCACCTACTTTGTCGCCATCAGCAGGTTCTGGCAGGTGTGACTCATTCACTTGAGTCTCTGGCTCAACAAGTCAGAACAACAGGCTCAGCTGGTTCAGCTAGTGGCTAGTGTAAAGGAATTGACCGGCCAACTCCAGACTCGTAGCACCACTGAACCAGAAGTTCCGCTGCTTCATCTCCTTCTCTGCAAGCTACTGGTTCCCTATTTCCTGTAAGCAAACCAGATAAGTTCGATGGAGATCCAGATAAGTGTCGTGGCTTTCTATTACAATGCTCCATTTTCTTTGCTAATTCCCCTGCTTGTTCCGATCGAGCCAAAATCTCGTTTCTGGTTTCCGTTTGTCGGAGAGGGCTTTAGAATGGGCCACTGCCAGCTGGCATCAGATCCACGCTCTTTCATATGACCAGTTTTTAAAGGAATTTTGTACAGTTTTTGATCACCCGTATGAAGGTAAAATCAGTGGCGAACTTTTAATCAATTTACGTCAAGGCAATCGGTCTGTGTCGGACTATGCTCTTGAATTCCGCACATTGGCAGCCAGCAGTGGTTGGAATGAGGCAGCGCTACTGGTAACGTACCGCCAAGGACTTAATCCTGAAATCGTCACTTGTCGAGACGATAACCTGGCCCTAGACCAAGTCGATCTGTCTCGATCATCTCATTAATGAACGAGGGAAACCAAAAACTTACCATTTGAAGAAAACTATTTCTCGTAGTCATTCACCACTGGTTCCTGCTGTACACCAAGGAGTAGAGGAACCCATGCAGTGTGATTCATCATGTCTGTCTCCGGACGAAAGACTCCGACGATTAAGAGAGGGCTTATGTTTGTACTGCGGTGGTGCCAGTCATCTCATTTAGAACTGTAGGACCAGGCCACCCAAAAATTCAGTGCCGACCCCTGGACAGCGTCGACCACTGGACTAATGTGTGAGTGTTCCCACAAAGGGGTTGGTTTCAAAATCATTCCTATTACCAGTGGTTGTTTGCTGTCATCAGGTCTCTCTTGTTGTCTCAGCCCTTATAGATTCCGGTCCCGGGGGGAATTTCATCCGTGCTCACCTGGTGGACCAACTACAGATTCCAGTGGAGACCCTGAGAGTTCCATTATGTGTGGCAGCTTTGGATGGAGCCCCGGTTAGAATCGGAACCATTTCATCCATGACCGAACCAATACAACTAGAAACTAGCGCCATACACAAGGAACTTCTTTCCTTTCTGGTTTTGGAATCCTCTGAATTTGAACTCATATTGGGTCTACCCTGGTTAGAAAAACACAACCCCAATATCTCTTGGTCAGAACATGAAATACTAAAATGGTCAGAATACTGTCACCAAACCTGTATTAGCACCCCTATAGTAACTATTAGATCTACTTCCATTGAAAGCCCTGATGCCGAAACTATCACTGACATTCCTCCCGAATATGCAGACCTCAAGGATGTGTTAAGTAAAAATAGTGCCACTCAATTGCCACCTCATCGCCCCTATGATTGGCCATAGACTTGATAGATAATCCTGTCCTTCCCAAATCTAGAATCTACCCCCTTACTCAAGAGGAAGAACAAGCTATGGACACCTACATTCAAGAGGCCCTAGATCAGGGTTTCATTCGACCTTCTACCTCTCCCGCAGCTTCTGGTTTCTTTTTTGTAAAGAAAAAGGATGGGGGCCTTCATCCATGTATAGATTACAGAGGACTTAACCAGATCACTAAAGCTTATCCTTATCCACTTCCTCTTATCCCTGTAGCTTTGGAACAGCTGAAGGGAGCGAAGTATTTCACTAAACTCGACTTAAGAAGTGTGTACAATCTTATTAGAATTAGAGCAGGGGATGAGTGGAAGACTGCCTTTGTGACCAGCAGGGGGCACTATGAGTACTCTGTAATGCCTTTTGGGCTCTCTAACGCCCCCTCGGTCTTCCAAGCATTCATTAATGATGTTCTGAGGGACATGATTGGCAAGTTTGTTGTTGCGTACATTGACGATATACTTGTGTACTCTCCTGATCTTGATACACACATCAAACAGGTACGATTGGTCCTCCAGCGATTACTTGAAAATAGACTATTTGTGAAAGGTGAAAAGTGTGAATTCCACTTGCAAACAGTATCATTCCTTGGCTATATCATTAGTTCTAATGGAGTAGTAATGGATGACACCAAAGTAAGTGCTGTAGTCAACTGGCCCACTCCTTCCTCCGTCAAAGAGCTCCAGCGATTCTTAGGTTTTGCTAACTTCTATCGATGTTTTATTAGAGGCTTTAGCAGTATCGCTGCCGCTTTAACTGTTTTTTTGAAAGGGAACCCCAAAAGAATTCACTGGACAGAGCAAACTGAACACGCCTTCCAAACCCTCAAAAAAGCATTTACCAGCGCTCCCATTTTAAAACATCCAGATCCCACTAAACCTTTTGTGGTTGAGGTAGACGCATCAGAAACTGGGGTGGGGGCTGTCCTTTTTCAATGCTCTGGTAACCCCCCCTAAACTTTATCCTGTAGCATTCTATTCTCACAAACTCACACCAGCGGAGAAAAACTATGGTATAGGGGATAGGGAATTGCTAGCCATCAAACTTGCACTGGAGGAATGGAGACACTGGTTAGAGGGAGCTAATCATCCTTTTGTCGTACTAACCGATCATAGAAACCTAGAGTATCTTCGTAACGCTAAAAGGCTGAATGCTCGACAAGCTTGCTGGTCTCTCTTCTTTTCCAGGTTCCAATTTAGCATAACTTACCGTCCTGGGTCCCGTAATACTTAGGCTCATGCTTTGTCACGTATGTATCAGGAGACAGTATCTGAAACCAACCAGTCCGAGCCTGGCCTTATTCTTCCCCCCAACGTCACTGTAGCATCCATTCGCTGGGAGATAGATGAGGAGATTTCCAAGGCCTTAGAAAATACCCAAGTACCCAGTCAGTGCCCTCCAGAGAAAATTTATGTCCCCAATCAGTTCCGCGATCGTCTCATAACCTGGGCCCATTCATCCCTCATTTCAGGTCACCCAGGTGAGATGCGCACCCAGCAGTTGTCAAAACGTTACTGGTGGGAGACGATGAATAAAGACATTCATGCATTTGTGGCATCCTGTTCCACTTGCTCCCAGTGTAAAACTCCTAAAACACTGCCTGCTGAAAAACTTGTACCCCTACCTGTACCTACTCAACCATGGTCACATGTAGCCCTAGATTTTGTTACGGACCTTCCTGAATCCCAAGGGTTTACCACCATCCTTACCGTGGTGGATCGTTTTTCACGCGGGGTCCAATTTATACCTTTTGCTTCACTTCCCACTGCCTTTCAAACTGCTGAGGTTTTATTCAACCAAGTGTTTCGATTTTTTGGCATTCCCGAAGATATCCTATCCGATCGAGGCCCTCAATTTACTTCACAAGTCTGGACTGCATTTTTTGAACATATAGGCACTTCCATTAGTTTAACATCTGGTTATCACCCACAATCCAATGGGCAATGTGAGCACGTCAATCAAGAATTGGGTAAATTCTTACGATTGTTTTGTTATAACAATCCTGCTGACTGGTCACGTTATCTCGTATGGGCCGAAATAGCTCAAAATTCTTTGATCTGTTCAAGCACTGGTTTGACCCCTTTCCAATGCATCTTAGGCTATCAGCCCCCTCTTGCGCCATGGACTGGTACAACATCAGAGGTCCCAGCAGTTGATGCATGGATGCAGCGAAGTGAGAGGGTCTGGGAGGAGACACACCAAAGAATTGAGGTCGCCCTCCAGCGTCACAAGAAACAAGCCGATCTTCATCGAGGCGAATCACCTGTCTATCAGCCAGGAGATCATGTATGGTTATCCACGAGGGATTTCAGAGGCTTGGAGGGAAGTAGAAAACTCCAACCAAAGTATATGGGTCCCTTTAAAATACTAAAGAGGGTAAATGAGGTAACCTATAAATTGGACTTACCTCCCCGTTTTAGAGTCTCACGCTCATTTCATGTATCTCTTTTGAAACCTGTTGTTTCAGGGCCTTTGGATGAGGCTACACCAGACGTCGTACCACCCCCTCCGGAGGAGATAGATGGAGCTCCTGTGTATGCTGTCCGTCGGCTGCTGGACTCCCGGAGGCAGGGAGGAGAGCTCCAGTACCTAGTAGACTGGGAGGGGTACGGCCCAGAGGAGCAGTGTTGGGTGTCTGCACGAGACATCCTGGGTCCTGGCTTAATAGCTGACTTTCATAGTCAACATCCGGAGAAGCCTGCTCCTCGTCCTAGGGGTCGCCCTTGTAAGGAACCCTCTAGCTCAGTCCCTCAGTCTCGTCGTAGAGGATCTTCATTGGTCCAGTGGCGCGGCGGCTCTGGGAGGTCTCCTGTTCGATTCTCCGGTAGTGGGCGTGGTTGTCATCCTGGTCGGCCTCATTCCGAGGCCATCCCGGACTCTTTGGGGGGGGTACTGTCATGACTCCCTCCAGCCCTGACACCTCAATGGACTCCATGTGACTCATGACCTTCCACCCTGCACCAATCACCGTTCAGCTTCCCCTGAATACTAATCTGTTGCACCTGTTCTTGTCTTTGTTTGCCTAGTTAGAGTAGTATAAAGCCCAGGCTTTTAGTTAAACTCATTGCGAGGTATTGCATCTTTCGAGAGCTACTGAGCGTTTACTTTGGTTATTGTTTTTCTGGATCCTGACTACCTTTCTGTGTTTTGGACTTTGCCCTCTTTGCCTTTGCCCTTTGGACTCTGTTTGCCTGGTGATGTTTGTTTGCTTGTATTTTCTGTCTTTTTTGGATTTGACCTATGCCTGTTTTTCAACTACGATTTTGGATCACGATTTTACAAGTAAAGCCTTTTTCTCTTTTTTCATCCGCGAGCGTCTGAACCATTCTGGCACATTACACCACACACTACCTACAAAAAATGCTATAAAATTTCTGATAATGGTCAGGCTGTTTTATTCGTCTTCTCAGTTCATTACAAATGTGGCAGTACAGATCTATAGAGACACTTGTGTAGTTTGTCTGTTCAGAGCTCTGCAGAGGAGCAGTGCTGTAGGGAATGATATCACTAGAGACCAAACATAAATAAAAGTGATCTTCACAGATATGTTGGCATTCATTCTCAACAGCAGAAGGTAGGGTATCAATAGTGCAAATGATACACTAGCAATAAAGATCTCATTATCCTTCTACAACTTATTTGTTTTCATCACTATTATAAAAAAAATAATAGTTCATTTATTGTGACTACTGCTGCAATAATATTTATTTATACTTGTATTATAACAGTAGTAGAAGCTGTTCCAGCACAAATTTAATTAATGCCGATTTTTGCTTCTTACAGGTGTTTTAAAGCCAGATGGCCGTTAACTTGACTTTCGTGCAGTCAATGTCATCAGTAAATTCAACATTTATTCGTCCGTCCAGCTTTTACATCATTGGACTTTACAATATCCCACATGCAAAGTACTACTATGTGTTTCTGTGCTTTGTGTATGCAGTGACTGTTTTGGGGAATTCATTTATAATAGGCATCATATATCTGGCACGCAGCTTACACACCTCTAAATATATAGCTGTCTTCAACTTGGCCTTGTCTGATCTGTGTGGAAGCTCTGCTCTCATTCCAAAGATTCTGGACATGTTTCTGTTTGAGAATCAGTACATATCTTATGAAGCCTGTCTAGCAAACATGTTTTTTGTTTATTTCTTTATGACCCTGCAGTCTTTTACTTTGCTTGCTATGGCCTATGACAGGCTAATTGCTATATGCTTTCCACTGAGGTATCATGCAATTGTCACCAAACCAGCAATGACTTTGATCATCTGTGTTATGTGGATTCTCTCTATGAGTTTCATTGCTCTGATGGTAGCTCTAGTTACCAGATTGTCCTTCTGTAGATCTACTACAGTTAACAGCTATTTCTGTGATCATGGTCCTGTCTATAAACTAGCCTGTAATGATTCCTCACTGAATTACATAATGGGCAATATCTGTACTGTTACACTTCTTTACATTCCACTAATACTAATAGCTCTCTCATATGTTTGTATTGGTTTTGCATTACAGAAGATCTCACATGGTGCTGAGAGAATCAAAGCTATGAAAACCTGCACCTCGCATGTCATATTAGTGGCCATGTTTTATCTACCAATTATTAGTGTTTACACTGTAGCTCTTACAACATCTATAAGTACACATGTCAGATTAATCAATACTGCTTTGACACAAACCATTCCATCTATGTTAAACCCCATAATATATACACTAAAAACAGAGGAGTTATTACAGGCTATTAAAGTACTCTATAAAAGAACCAAGGTAAACTCTGCAATGGAAAGAACTGTGAAAAAGACTGCAAGGATCTGAAATAACACACTGAAACTGAAAAAAGGAAAAGAACTAATTATGGGATTTTCAGTTTCCAGTTTAATATTTATATATATATATATATATATATATATATATATATATATATATATGTATATGATTTTGCATTTCAAAAGTTTAGAAACTAGTTATGTAAAATTCCAAACATGGGTACAGCTGAAAATTGTATTACATTGATGTTACAATATGTCATCAGAAAAAGATGATCAAGGTTTATTTATCCTCCATACTTTATCCTTTCAACAATAATCTCCCACCGGGAGGCGATCTATTGATTACAAATATTTTTTAAACAATTTCCTGAGGCCTACTAAATATACATGTTATTTACATTGAAAAAAAAGGTAAATATCATATATTTTTTTATATTTATATTCCAGCACCTCTCTTCTTTCTGATTTTACTTGCCACATTGGCTGGATACAACATCAGGCACAGAACTTATGGTTTATTTTGCATGGTCTCCTGTACCTAGAAGAAACACAGCACTGTTATCTTGTAAATGTCATTAAATATTACAGCAACTTATTTATGCTACAAGAAGAGCAGAAATAACACAAATTTGAAACTATCAGCAAAATCATTTATTTTTACTCAGTTGTCTTGTGCATTACTTTTGGTATTCCAATTATTCAATTGGAAGCCTTGAGGAATCTGCCTGTGACAAGTTTTGCAAAGGGGAGAAGGGGAAGTTTCAATACCACATCACACATCACTAAATTAACCAACTAAAGAAACTAACACTTTTTGTGCTTCTTCTTGGAGAAAAAAGTCCCCCTGGTTTGATCCTTCTCAATCAGCTGATGTAAACCTGAGCGAAACTGTCCAACTATACAACAATGCATGGGCTCTTTAATTTTACCTACCCTATTTTTTTGGTTGGTTACTCTGTGAAAAGGGACAGATGATCAGCTGAGCTTTTTCCACTGAAGTTGAATGTTTTCCAGCTAAAAAAGGTGCCCAAATAATATTATTAACATTAATATTTGTATGCAATTGGCATGCCTGTCTTGAAAAACTTTTTTTTGTATTAGTTAAAAAGGATATTACTACTGTTAAAAAGGATATTTTTATGAATTTTGTTGTCTGTATATGCTTTAGCATAGGTTCTCTATACTTTCTTATCAATTTTATAGTTTTCTATTGTTTTCAGTGTATTAAGCAGACAATGCTGCAGATGATAGTGTGCAGGAGCACTGCAACTGTACAGAAACATATTAGGTGATATATTAGGAGATATTATGATACTGTGTAAAATTGAAACTGCAAACTAATTCATATAGAACTTGAATATGATAGGATGGCTGCTGTACATTACAAATGGAAGTCAGTTTAATTCCTGTTTCAGACTAAATCTGTAAACTTGTTATTTTCAAAAATATATTGAAATTATTGAATATAGTGACTCTTAGTGTTTCACAGGCAGCCGCTGGAGCAAGACTTCACTGCAGTAACTAGGCCTCCCAGGCAGAGACGGACTGTCCATTGAGGCTAAGTACTCTTTCTGGCCTATGAGGCTTCCCAAGGCCAGCCACCTCAGCAATGCTACACCACTGAGTCTTTTCTGGCTAGCTAAGTGACTCTGTACTGTGGTCTGCAAATGTCAGTTCCCCTGTCAGTTTATTTATTATACAATTGTACTTTACAACTTTGAAGTTGTATTTTAAAAATACATGGCCTGCTTTTCTTTTCAATGAGACATATTTACTGTAACCTTTATAGGTTTACATGCACAATTTGTCTAGAATAAGAAGTCTGTGAACAGTAATAAAAGGCTTTGTTTCACATATTGATTTTCAGGATATATGCATGTGTATATGGATTACAATAAATAAATGTGACTTTCAGTATTGCCTTGGCAGAAGTCAGTTGATTTTAGATTAGCTTACCTTCGCTTATTATATGCATACAACAATTTCTTTGTATGTTATAAAACTATGTGGTACAATAATATCAATTTACAATCATAAGTTATTATGTAAGTCTTTAAATCCTTAATGTACAGTTACAACACTGGGTAGCTAAAATAAAAAAAAAATGTATTTCATTTACATGATGACTTCAGAATAAGATGATCAAGGTTTATCCACATTCCACACCTTGACTCCTGTCAGCAACACACTGTCATGCTTCCGGATTAGTCCTCCTGTCACACGTCCCTCAGCCTCAGAGGCCTCTAGGGACTCCAATTCCCAGAATCCCCAGGGGGATCACATGGTTCTCAGTCCTCCATCTTGCTCCAATCACCGCTCTCAGTCTCCTGAGTATTAACTGGTTACACCTGTTCTAACATAATTAGTTTAGTATAAAGCCCGGGCTTTCAGTCTAGTTTGTTGCGAGGTATTGCTTCTTTTTCCAAGAGCTACTGAGCGTTGTATTCTTCTCTCTTTTGTGATTTTTCTGTTTTTTTGACTCTGTTTGCTGTTTTTGACTTTTGCTTTTTTGCCTTTGTCCTTTGGACTTTGTTTGCCCTATGTTTGTCTTTTGGTGTTGGTTGTCTTTGCTGGATTTGACCTTTGCCTGTCTTTTGACCACGAGTTTGGATTACGACTCTAACATTAAAGCCTCATTCTCGTTTTTTAACTGCGAGCGTCTGAGTTATTCTGCCTCTTTACAGAATACCTCGCCTCCCATGCAGACGGCGGATCCGGAGGCTTTTCAGAAAGCTCTTGCCGAGCAGGGCCATTTGCTTGGTCGTCACCAGCAAGTGTTAACCGGGGTAACGCATTCACTCGAGTCGCTAGCCCAACAGCAATCTGAGCAAAAAGCCCAGTTAGCGCAGCTAGTGGCTAGCGTTAAAGGTCTCGCCGACCAGCTTCAGACCCTAAGCCCCGCTGAACCGGAGACGAGCTCAGCCAGCTCTCAAGCCCAAGCCGAGACCCCCGCACCACGGTTTCCAGTAAGTAAACCCGAGAAATTTGATGGAGACCCAGATAAGTGCCGAGGATTTTTGTTACAGTGCTCTATTTTTTTCGATAACTCTCCCGTTAGCTCGGATCAGGCTAAGCTTTCGTTCGTAGTCTCACGTTTGGCTGATAGAGCACTGGAATGGGCAACTGCGAGCTGGCAAAGAATCCACTCTGTCTCCTATGCTCAGTTTTTGAAGGAGTTTCAGCTGGTTTTCGATCACCCACATGATGGCAAAGTAAGTGGAGAACTGTTGTGCAAGCTGCGTCAGGGGAATCGCTCTGTAGCCGACTATGCTTTAGAGTTTCGCACCCTGGCAGCTGGCAGTGGGTGGAACGAAGCCGCTCTTTTGATTATGTTTCGTCAAGGACTGAACCCTGAGCTCCTGACCGAACTGGCGTGTAGAGACAATAATTTGACATTAAATCAACTTATTACTCTGTGTATACGTCTGGATCAGCTAATAAATGAACGTGGCAAGCGTAAAATTAAACAAGGCAACCGAATGACTGCGAGAACATGGACAGCTCGTGAACCCAGTGAGAGGAGAGAAGTCGATGAACCCAGACAGTGTGACTCTTCGCGTCTGTCTAAGGAGGAGAGGCTTCGTTGGCTGACAACGGGCCTATGTCTGTACTGTGGCGGCGCTGGTCATCTCCTCCGTGACTGCCGTCCACAAAAAACTTTGGCGCCGACCCCGGGAAAGCACGTGGAGAGTACTCCACGTGCTAATGTGGTGAGTGTTCCCACAAAGGGGTTGGTTTCAAAATCATTTCTGCTACCTGTTATTGTTGGCTGTCACCAGGTTTCTCTTGTTGTTTCAGCTCTACTAGATTCCGGCGCTGAGGATAACTTCATCCATTCTCATCTGGTCGAACAACTACAAATTCCTGTGAAGACCCTACACACCCCATTGAAGATAGCAGCCCTGGATGGCGGTCCTGTAGGAGCTGGAACTATCACCACAAGGACTGAACCTGTGCTTCTGGAGACCAGTGCTCTTCACAGTGAACTCATCTCCTTTTTGGTTCTGAATCATTCTGAATTTGAGATCATTTTAGGCTTGCCATGGTTAGAGAAACATGACCCCACAATTTCTTGGCCTGAACATACGATTTTAAAATGGTCTGAACAATGTTTCCAAGACTGTATTACAACCCCTCTGCTAGCGGTTAGATCTACTTCGGTAGAAAGCCCCAATGCTGACACATCTGTTAACACTCCCCCTGAATATTCTGATTTAAAGGAGGTGTTTAATAAGAATAACGCCACCAAATTACCTCCTCATCGCCCCTACGATTGTGCCATTGACCTAGTTAAGGATCCCGTCCTGCCCAAATCCCGAGTTTACTCCTTGACACAAGAAGAAGAACGAGCCATGGACACATATATCCAAGAAGCCCTAGAACAAGGTTTTATTCGACCCTCCACTTCGCCTGCAGCATCAGGTTTCTTTTTTGTAAAGAAAAAAGATGGAGGGTTGCGCCCATGTATAGATTATAGAGGTCTCAATCTTATCACTAAGACCTATCCCTATCCTCTCCCCCTTATTCCTGTTGCGTTAGAACAGTTAAAGGGAGCCAAGTACTTCACGAAATTAGATCTGCGGAGTGCCTACAACCTGATCAGAATTAAGGAGGGTGATGAGTGGAAAACTGCCTTTGTGACCACTAGGGGGCACTATGAGTACTTGGTGATGCCTTTCGGCCTCTCTATAGCCCCGTCTGTCTTCCAAGCCTTTATTAACGATGTTCTGAGAGATAAGATAGGGAAATACACGATAGCATATCTTGATGACATACTCATCTACTCCCCTGACTTCAAGACCCACGTAAAGCATGTTCGTTCTGTCCTCAAAACGTTGTTAGAGAACCATCTGTATGTAAAGGGTGAGAAGTGTGAATTTCACTTGCAATCAGTTGCCTTTTTAGGATACATCATTAGTGCCAATGGGGTAGTGATGGATGACAATAAAGTAGAAGCAGTGGTGAATTGGCCTACTCCTTCATCTGTGAAAGAATTACAAAGATTCCTGGGTTTTGCAAATTTTTATCGCCGCTTTATCAGAAATTTTAGCAGTATTGCTTCCCCTATGACAACCTTACTCAAGGGTAACCCTAGAAAATTGATCTGGACCGAGCAAGCTGAAGAAGCTTTTGTAAAGTTTAAAAGAGGCCTTCACTACTGCTCCTATTTTAAAGCACCCCGATCCCTCCGAACCGTTTGTAGTGGAGGTAGATGCATCGGAGACAGGGATTGGGGCCGTGCTTTCTCAGAGGTCTGGCAACCCACCTAAACTCCAACCAGTGGCCTTCTATTCTCACAAGCTCACGCCCACAGAGAAGAATTATGGCATAGGAGATCGAGAATTACTAGCGGTCAAGTTGGCATTAGAGGAATGGAGACACTGGTTGGAGGGAGCTAATCATCCATTCGTAGTTTTGACAGATCATAAGAATCTAGAATATTTACGCAATGCTAAACGTCTTAACGCTCGCCAAGCTAGATGGTCTCTTTTCTTTTCTAGATTTCGATTTAGTATCACTTATCGCCCTGGTTCTAGAAATACGAAGGCCGATGCCCTTTCTAGAATGTATCAAGAGGATACAGTAGAGATGGATCAGACTAGGAATGAACCTATCCTTCCCCCACATATAAAGATAGCGTCCATACGTTGGGAGATAGATGATGAGATTGAGAGGGCATTAGAGGATAGCCAAGTACCCAGTCAGTGTCCCCCTGAAAAGCTATATGTTCCAAGTCAGTTCCGTAATAGACTCATCACATGGGCACATTCCTCCCTTACCTCAGGTCACCCCGGGGAGACTCGCACTCAGCAGTTGTTGTCCAATCGTTATTGGTGGGAGAGTATGAACAAGGACATTCATTCATTTGTATCTTCCTGCTCTACATGTTCTCAGTGTAAAACGCCTAAGACGTTGCCTGCCGGTAAACTCGTTTCTTTACCCGTGCCCGTACGACCCTGGTCTCACATCGCATTAGACTTCGTCACCGACCTTCCAGAATCTCAAGGCTTTACCACAATTCTCACTGTGGTTGATAGGTTTTCACGTTGTGTTAGGTTCATCCCCTTTACATCAATCCCCACTGCATTTCAAACAGCTGAGGCGCTGTTCAATCAAGTTTTTCGTTATTTTGGCATCCCAGAGGACATTCTATCAGACAGGGGACCACAGTTTACTTCCAAGGTTTGGTCAGCTTTCTTTGAACATGTGGGGGTCTCGATCAGCCTGACATCTGGCTATCATCCACAGTCAAATGGACAGTGTGAACGAGTCAATCAGGAATTAGGAAAATTTCTAAGATTATTCTGTTTCAATAATCCATCAGATTGGTCCAGATTTCTCTTGTGGGCAGAGGTGGCCCAGAACTCGCTCATCAGCTCAGCTACAGGACTGACCCCGTTCCAATGTATCCTGGGATACCAACCTCCTATAGCGCCCTGGACAGGTGTATCAACAGATGTGCCAGCAGTTGACAACTGGATGACTAGGAGTGAGAAGGTCTGGGAGGAGACGCATCAGAGAATTGAGGTGGAACTCCAGCGAAATAAAGAAAAAGCTGACCGCCACCGTGGTGATAACCCCATTTACCAATGTGGAGATCGCGTTTGGTTGTCCACTAGAGACTTCAGAGGCATTGAGGGAAGTAAAAAACTTCAACCTAAGTACATTGGGCCATTTAGAGTGCTTGAAAGAATTAACGAAGTAACTTATAAGCTTGACTTACCCCCCCGTTTTCGTGTTTCACGGTCATTTCATGTTTCTTTGTTAAAACCTGTTGTTTCAGGGCCTTTGGACGAGGCTACGCCTGACGTCACCCCAACCCCGCTGGAGGAGATAGATGGAGCACCCATTTATGCTGTCCGTCGGCTGCTGGATTCCCGGAGGCGCAGAGGATAGCTCCAATATCTGGTTGACTGGGAGGGGTATGGTCCAGAGGAGCAGTGTTGGGTCTCGGCCCGAGACATTCTGGACCCTGGTCTGATTGCTGATTTTCATAGTTAGCATCCTGCTAAGCCTGCTCCTCGTCCCAGGGGTCGACCTAAGAAAGCGCTGTCCAGCTCGCTCCCTGCTCGTCTTAGGGGCCGTCATGGACGGTCCCCTTCTGTCCAGCGCCGCGGCAGTTTTGGGCCTGCTCCTGTTTGGGTCTCCGGTCGGGGGCGGGGTGGTCGTCCTGGCCAGCCTCGTTCCGAGGCCACCCTGGACTCTTTGGGGGGGGTACTGTCACACGTCCCTCAGCCTCAGAGGCCTCTAGGCACTCCAATTCCCAGAATCCCCAGGGGGATCACATGGTTCTCAGTCCTCCATCTTGCTCCAATCACCGCTCTCAGTCTCCTGAGTATTAACTGGTTACACCTGTTCTAACATAATTAGTTTAGTATAAAGCCCGGGCTTTCAGTCTAGTTTGTTGTGAGGTATTGCTTCTTTTTCCAAGAGCTACTGAGCGTTGTATTCTTCTCTCTTTTGTGATTTTTCCGTTTTTTTGACTCTGTTTGCTGTTTTTGACTTTTGCTCTTTTGCCTTTGCCCTTTGGACTTTGTTTGCCCTATGTTTGTCTTTTGGTGTTGGTTGTCTTTGCTGGATTTGACCTTTGCCTGTCTTTTGACCACGAGTTTGGATTACGACTCTAACATTAAAGCCTCATTCTCGTTTTTTAACCACGAGCGTCTGAGTTATTCTGCCTCGTTACACCTCCATTCCTAACGACTCTCTGGTCTCCACTATCCAGACCAACATGTCATGAACACAAGCCCCCCATCACCCAGTCATGGACAGTTTCTAAGAAGTATCTTACCTGAGTTCTAATTTCATTCACCTGTGCTTAATTATCATGTTTGTATAAATACTGTTCGTCCAGCCTGCTGTGAAGTTTTGCAATTTTTCCAGTGTGCATACCAATTGTTGATCATCTCATTAACATCTAAAACTTTCCAAAGTATGTGTGTTCTAAATTTGTGAGGAAATTTGATTGAAAGCTAAGACATTAAAAAAATATCAGTGTGACCTGGCTTATTCTGCCTTAAAGGGCTACATATACATCATTGTCTGATTATAACAAAATTTGAAACATACGACAAAATGACAAACTAATGGTGTATTATGAATTACTTTTCTATTATATTTCTCTATAATCACAATAATTGAAAGTTGGGAACAAGTTACCAAAATGGTGCTTGGGTCCTTATGGCTTCCTACCAATAAATTGTCTTTAAATGTACCTCTGCAACAGGCTTCTCATGGCTCACCATGATAACATCCGTCTTTGAAGACTAAGGTCGTAGATTTGATTCCTGGTAATGGATGGTGGACGAAGCTGTATAGATTGTAGCGGACATATTACTTAGCAATTATAAGAAATGTATGGTTTCCACCATCCACTGCTTATTACAACAAAAAATGAAATTTGTTTATGTTGCTACTTTGTCCAAAATGGTGTTTGGTTCCTTGTTGCTCACTTCCAATAAATTGTCTCAAAAAAATGCAGCGCTACCCCAGGACTCTTAGGGCTCACCATGAAAACATTTGCCTTTGAAGACTAAGGTCAAGGGTTTGATTCCCTGTCATGGATTGTGGCTGGAGCTGTATAAAGTTTAGTGTACATAATCACTTAGCAAAGTTAATCGTAAGAAATGGAGGTCTTTTTAAAAATCTGCTGCCTTCTACGATCAGAGGCCGCCACATAACCCACCATTGACATCATTGTGCTTAGACCCCGCTTTCTAATGTTTTGCTTATAATTGTTTAAATCACTTTGAAAAGTGCTATATTATTATTATTATTATTATTATTATTATTATTATTGGCTACTAAGAAAGCATAAAAATTTCAGCAAAATCTTTTATTATTCAATTGAGTTATCTTGCTGCATTTCCACTTTGTTACCAGTTTCTCAATTATAATAACTGTCTGAAAATGAATGTCAGTGTCAGCTGAAACAGAAAAATATGAACACACTTGTGAGATAACCGGCAAACATGTAAAACATATGCATATAAAAAATAGACCAACTTATGCCCAACAATGCAAGTTAGCTACAAGAGTGATGTAATGTTACATTAGAGTTACAATGAACTGATGTTGTTGAGCATTAACAAACATTAACAAACATTAACAAACTTTAGCTTATATTAAACGAACCAGTACTCTAAAAGCTAGCTAGAAAAGGTGTAATCATACATTTAGCTCATGATTCAATGAGGTAATGCAGCTACAGTAATGAAGTAGGAGGACCGGAACTGGAAGCATGACATAGGACACAGTGGTTGCAACTTTTGATACTCAGTCAGTGCAGTTGCGATGAATGACATAATTAATTATCTTCCCAGGTAGACAACCACAACAAAAAAGGTTTAAAACAATTTTTTCAATAGAGTAAAAATAGTCCCATATTCAAACTGTCAATCATCAATTCATAATCACCAGACAATTGATTCACTTCATGTCCTGTCCTTTTTCATTTTGTGCTCTGAAAACATAACACAAGGAATCAATTTATTAATGAAAGTGTACAAGAATCATCAACTGTGCCATTTGGCCTTTCAAACGCTCCTTCTATCTTCCAAGCTTTTATTCAGATGTGCTTAGAGACATGCAAATTCGTCACAGCTTACATTGATGATATCCTGATTTTTTCTTTGCATCTCCCTGCACACATCAGTCATGTCCATCAGGTCTTATCAAGATTGTTAGAGAACAATTTGTATGTTAAAGGCAAGAAAGGTGAATTTCACTTACAGTCCATGTCGTTTCCATGGTATAAAATCAGTTTGGAGGGAGTAACCATGGATGACTCCAAGGTTGAAGCAGTTTTGACATGCTTATTGCAGCACCCATTCGTTGGGAGGTGGACAAGGATATTTATAAGGCCTTAGAAATGGTTACAATCCCTGAGCAATGACCCTCTAACAAGAAATATGTCCCTATCCAGTCTTAAAACCGCATCATTACCTGGTCCCACTCCTATCTTTTGTCAGGACATCCTGAGCACATGAGCTTGAATTACCATGTCAGTATCGAGTTTGTAATTCTTTCCATGCCTCCCTTCTGAAGCCAGTAGTTCCTGGTCCCCTGGATGAGGTTTCACTCGACGTGTGGCTGCCCCCTCTGGTTGAGGTTGAGGCTCCCCAGGCTATGCTGGGTGCAAGCTGCTGGATTCACGGAGTAGAGGAAGGGTTCTCCAGTACCTGGTTGACTGTGAGGGATACGAGCCTGAGTAGAGGAGCTGTGTTCCCACCAAGGACGTTCTGGATCTGGGGTTGGAGGAGTCTGGACCGTCTGGCACCGCGTCCCAGAGGTTGTCCTAGAAGCCGTCCAGTCAGCTCTTCTGTAGGTCATTGGAGAGATCATTCCTGGAGTGGATGTTCGATCCAGTGCCACGCCAGCTCCAGGTGTGTTGCCCGAGATGCTTCCGGGAGTGTGGGTGGTCGTTGTAAAGCTCGGCCCTCTCAGACTCTTTGACGGGGAGGTCCTGTCATGCTTCCCGGTTCTCATTTGGACTCTCATTCCAAAGCAGACTTCACTTCCCAGAATCCTCAGTTTGTCATGTGGCTCCTGTGTTTCTATGTATATAAGCCTGTCTGTTTGCACCCGTCTTTACGAAGTATTGCCTCTGACCTGTCAGCACATACCAAGTTATTTTCTTGTTTGATAGCTATGCTATTTATGACCTTGTTTTGTTTCTCATTACTGATTCTTGAATTTGTCCCTTTGGCAAAGTTTACCTGTGTGTTTGCTTTTTGGTTACGACCCTTGTTTTTTTATCTGATTCAGTTTTTGTCTTCACCCATGTATTGTGTTTTGTTAATCTAGGTTCTAACCTAGTCTGGTGTTAACCCTGTTTATTTAGTTAATTCCCCTTTTAATAAACCTCACAGTTTATTTTTTGTCAGCGAATGTCTAATTAGTCAAACCAGTGTTAAAGAATGAAATGAAAGCAGCAGGAACAACCTTTACATAAAGAACAATAAGCTATAAGCTGACTTTCAATCTGCCCTGCACATGCACCCTCAGTAGGACAGCAAAGACAAATGTATTAGGAACATATTTAGTATGAAATATTATTTATATAATATTTTTCAGTGAAGGACTGTGAAAAAGTCAGGAACCTGCCTCATCACCAAGCCTATTTGAACATTACATTGTGCCTGTCTACATTTAGTGCAAATGTTCTTATCTGCTTCCTATAGAGATGTGAGAGCAGGAGAACACACCTTCTTAGGGGGCTGGAAGGATCCACAGGTGGGGGTGGTTCATATCCTTCAAAAGAGAGAAATAATGTGAAGACAAATTCTTTCTCAGTGTAAATACCTTCCTTCTGACTAGGGTAAGTCTGTGGAGCTTTGTAACTCCTAGACTGTAAGGGCCTGCCATGTTGATCAGAGCTTGTGGGAGAGTGATTGCTGGGTATAAGCCATGGGGCTAAAGGAATCACTAAGTTCTTTACTGTTTTAATTGTAACTTTGACTTGTATTTTCTTTCTTTCTGCTACATTATTTTTTTTGTTTGCTCTTGAGTTAAATAAAATAAATGCACTGGTGGAGCCAGGGACAGAGTTATGGTTACAACAGGCAAAGGACTCCAGTGACAGTGCAGTTCACCCCTTATGAAGAATGGTGTCTGGTATTAGCACTTCAAAAAACCCTACCATTTTTAATTCAGAGATATCTGACATATGCATTTCAAGACAAAAAAAATGCCATTTGTAAAAATCCAGAGAGGGTTTTTATTCCATTTGTATATAAGTTCTTACGTCACTCTTGAACTGTTTGTATTGTTAGTTTGTGAATAGTAGGACTTTTACACTGTAAAGAACAAAAGTACATTTGCATTAAAGTGTCATTTTGTTGCTAGTCATCATTTGTTGTCATTAAAGGACATCTCTGTGACATTTGGTGGAGGAGGATGAGAAAGATGATTTTTAAGGCAAATGGAGCTCATCCTAATGTTAGTTCCCCAATGACCCCTGCTGCCACATCAGCACCAACAGCAGATGTGATGACACTAATAAGAGACTTTTTGCTTGCCCTTAAGCAGAGGGAGGAGTCCACACAGCATACTACCGGGCCAGACAGACAACCCAGCAATTCAGCAGCAACAGGGAAGCCAAGCACTGCTGCATGAGAAGGCCCCAGGTTGGATTTGCTGATGCCAGCCCCTATCCTCACACTCGACCAGCAGCAAGAGGAATCAACCTGCAAACTGCAGCCAGCAATCTGGTATCAGCAGGAGGTGCGAGCCACGACTTTAGCAAGCACCAGGGGTAGCGTCAAAGGACATACACAAGAGCTGAAGGTCCCAATATATCAAAAGGTGGAAGGCATCGAAAACTACCTCCTCTGGTTTAAGTGCATAACAAATACTTGCAGGTGGGCAGGGTGGGGGCTGGAAGCCTACCTAGCTATGAATGAAGACCAGCCCAACAGTCACCCTGACCCTTGAAGGATGCACTCCTGGTAAAGTCTGATATTCCACCAGACACATACAATGCTTAAGAACTTCCACTCTAACAGCTGGACAGATGGCCACAGAAAAAAAACAAATGCCTGCAGGGCTGCATCATTACTGGATGAGACCAGACCAGTGCAGTTAGGAGGAGATTGGAGCAACCATCATCTTTGAATTGCTCCTGTGTATCCTGCCCTATGACACCTGCACATGGATCCAGGAGGATGAACCAAATGATGGACTGACAGCATCAAACTGGCTCTGCAATATTTCTCTGATATGATGCTCTCTGAGGTGAACTGCTTCAACTCAGCACTGGTCCCAGAGACTGTGACAGACAGGACAGGTGGGGGAGGTGACGGTAGGAAGCAAGAACCTAGAGAGGCAGAGATAACTCAAGCAAACAGGGACTGGTGTGTTTTCATTGCCACAAGGCCTCTGTCTGTCCAGTAAGAAAGCTAATGGATGACATTAGGTGTGAAAACAAATAGGACTGCTGCAACATATAACCATGTACAACAATGTATAAAATCATTGCAAGTGGACAGAAACTGTGTCCATCAAAAAACACTGGTAGCTCTATGTCTATGATGGTTGTACTGATTATGGGAAAACTGTTCATATCCAATGTGTACATACATTAACATTGGCAATAAAACTTTGTGTCCTACTGTAGAGGTCAATGTTTGTATAGATGCCTACTTGTACCTGCTACATGTCAGAGTGGTAGAAAGACTAGTGGTTGACATGATATTCAGGAGGGACCTTTCAGTGTTGCCGGATGTTTGGAGCCTTTCCCAGATCTCCAAGTTGAGCTGTGTGAGGGTTTCCAAAAAGGGCCAAGACTGGCACTGCAGCAATACTGCAAAGAGAAATTTATGGAAAACCAACATTAACAGAAACAGCAATGGCTGGTTTAGAGGGAAAGGGATGTAAGGTCCCTGATAATACTGCTGTGCAGTAGATGTCACTCTTAAACCTCTGTTTGATCAAGCCTGTGTGGGGAAGTCCAAGGTTAACTACTTAGAGAGATGTATTTGGTTGACAGTGGTATCATTTATTTATTAAAGAGAAGACAGTTAGTTGCCCCAACCTCCTAATTCTCCACCTCGCATACACCATTCCAAGAGCAGGTCACCTACTTCAACAGAAATCCTACCAGAGAATAAACTCATGGTCAATTTTACTGGCCAACAATTGGTAGTTATGTCCAAAAATATTGTGCCACCTACACACGTATGTCAGAGAACCTGTGCTATGCATAGATCTAACAGAATTCTCCTCTAGTCACTGCCATTAATCACTACTTTCTTTCACATCCGGGATTATGCAACTCAGTATTTAGAGGATTTACCAAGGCACCAACTTCACTTCTAGACTCATGAAGCTCCACCACCAGCTGGGCATCAAAGGCATCAAGACCATCTCCTACCATCCCCAGACTGGTTATTATCAGCCTGGTCACAATGTTCCCAAAAGGCCAGGCGGAGGTGAATCATCTGGGGAAGAACCAAAGATCTGCATCAGATCTTTGACGAGTTTCCACTCCTTTTCAAACAGAAGCCTAGAAAGACCACACCTATCCACCAAATACTGTACCAGGTTCCTGTAACTCTGTAAAAAATGAAACACTTTAGCGCTAAAGTACCATTATGTGGTAAGACGTCATTTTTTGGCATTGAAAGATGTGTCTGTGACAGTGTGTTTGTATTTATGTGTTTAAAATATGTCTTTAGTAACTTTTTTCTTCGTACCACTTATGACGTGTGCCTTAACATGGAAAGTGAGCTTTGCAAAATTTCAATATTCTGAACTTTTACCTTTTTCTGGAGTTTATCTCTTTCATAAAAACTTTCATCTAGACTATTGTTAAAGTGATCGCAGAATGCACAAAGTAAAAACACAAATGCATCACGTCACAAAATCTACCTGGGGCCCGATGAAGTTATAATAACAGATATGCATAGCCCATGTGGCACTAAAGGGGCTGATGTAGTTATAATAACAGGGATAGGGTGGTCCTATGTCACTTTCTTTAAATTTTGCTGGACTGCAGCAAAGAGTCTGACTGTGTCACTGTCCTTATTTGAGATCAGCTGCATATTGCCTTGGCGGTCAGTGAGAGTAGCTGGTAGCAGTTTGGAGAGGACCTGAGAAGACATGTCAAGCTGGACAATTTTGATGGCAGCTTTTGCAGTGTTCACAAAACCGATTTAAAATTTCTTAGATGCATATAAATAACCACAGTCATTGCACATTTTTAGGCTATGTGCTGTATTGACAACAGTTTGTGTCTACAAGAGGGGTGTACAACTCCAGTCCTGGAAAGCCAGTGTCCAGCGCAGTTTTGTAGCTTCCCTACAGAAACACACCCAATAAACTTGACAATTAACAGAGTATGTAATAAGGTGTGTTTTAACAGGTAAATCATTAACTGTGCTGTACATAGACCCCACAGGATCGGTATTTGATCTTGGATCAGCATTCACAAGCAACTTCATGAGCTGTTGTCTAATGTAGATGTTTTAGTCATAGAACATGTTATGCCTAGAACACTATTGATAGATAGACAGATAGGTAGCTATCTAAAGTCAATTAGTTAGACAGCTATCTAATGTCAGCCTAAACATTCACAGGTAACTTTACCCAGGAGCTTTCAGAACTGATTTCAACAATGCCTGTTAGTTTGGCAGAGGACTCTGACTGGACAGCAATTACATTTCAGAGTAGCATAATTTCTACACACCACACAAACTACCTACAAAAAATGCTATAAAATTCCTAATAAAGGTCAGGCTCTTTTCCTCTTCTCAGCTCATTACACATGCGGCAGTACAGATCTATGCAGACACTTGTGTAATTTGTTTGTTCAGAGTTCTGCAGAGGGGCAGTGCTGTAGGGAATGATATCACTAGAGACCAAACATAAATAAAAGTGATCTTTACAGATATGTTGGCATTCATTCTCAACAGCAGAAGGTAGGGTATCAGTAGTGCAAATGATACACTAGCAATAAAGATCTCATTATCCTTCTGCATTTTTTGTTTTCATTAATATTATGAGGGTTTATTTGTTGATTTATTGTGTTTATACTTGTATTGTCACAACAAATTAATATAAGGTGTTCCAGCACAAATTTAATTAATGCAAACCTTTGCTCCTAACAGATTTCTTACAGGTGTTTCCAGATGGCTGCTGACTTGACTTTCATGCAGTCAGCATCATCAACAAATAGAACATTTATACTTCCCTCCAGCTTCTACATCATTGGACTTTACAATGTCCCACATGCAAAGTACTACTATGTGTTTCTGTGCTTTGTGTATGCAGTGACTGTTTTGGGGAATTCATTTATAATAGGCACCATATACCTGGCACGCAGCTTACACACTGCTAAGTTCATAGCTGTCTTCAACCTGGCCTTGTCTGATTTGTGTGGAAGCTCTGCTCTCATTCCAAAGCTTCTGGACATGTTTCTGTTTGAGAATCAGTACATATCTTATGAAGCCTGTCTAGCAAACATGTTTTTTGTTTATGTCTTTATGACCATGCAGTCTCTTACTCTGCTTGCTATGGCCTATGACAGGCTAATTGCTATATGTTTTCCATTAAGGTATCATGCAATTGTCACCAAAACAACAATGACCTTGATCATCTGTGTTATGTGGATTCTTTCTATAAGTGTCAATGCTGTACTTGTAGGTCTAATAACCAGACTGTCCTTCTGTAGATCTACTACAGTTAACAGCTATTTCTGTGATCATGCCCCTGTTTATAAACTAGCCTGTAATGATAACTCTATGAATTCCATAATGGGCTATGTCTGTATGGCTGCACTGCTTTATATTCCATTGATACTCATAGCCCTCTCATATGTTTGTATCGCTTTTGCTTTGCAGAAGATCTCACATGGTGCTGAGCGAATCAAAGCTATAAAAACCTGCACCTCCCATGTCATATTAGTGGCCATGTTTTATCTACCAATTATTGGTATTTACACTGCAGGTCTTACAACATCAATAAATACAAATGTTAGAATAATCAATACTGCTCTGACGCAAACCATTCCACCCATGTTAAACCCCATCATATATACTCTTAAAACAGGGGAGGTGTTGCAGTCTATTAAAGTACTCTACAAACAAACTAAGGTGAACTCTGCAATGGAGAAAGCTGTGAAAAAGACTGTAAGGAACTGAAGTGAAATTGGCCTTGTGAGAGAAATAATCATGGAATTTTCACCCAGGCTAGTCTATCAAAGTCCATGAATTCTGGCAAGATTATTATTTTTTTTCTTCAATTTTTATTTTGGTACACTTTATTTTTAATAATTATTTTGATACACCATTTCTTTTTGCATGTGATAAAATTGTGCACTACAATGATATCAATTAGCAAACACGATGTTCTAAATTATTTTGAAAGTCTATAAATCTAAAATGTAAAATAGCAACTTATATAATCAGAAAAAGATAATTAAGGTTATTCCACACTGCATTCCTGTCAGCATCAGACACTGGACAGGACATATAAATTTTTTTTAATTTGTTAAACCATTTCCATATCTTCAGTTGTTTATTTTAGAGCACTTCTCTTGTTTTTTGACTGATATTAATGGCTATTTTATAACTGTCATACATATTCATTAGCTATTTGCTTGATTAGCTAACAGCCAATATATTACCTACTTCATCAAATATTTTTTTACTGAAAACTACAATTTGGGGTCTGTACATTTCTGTAAAGAAGAAACATCAGCCTTCCGGTGTTACCAACGTTATCTTTATGTTCTCTGTATTAGACTATATATTAAAATATACTTGGCAATACATTTTACACAGTATCAGGGACATGACTAGACTCCACCAACATCAAACACATCTAATGGCCCATTTCGCATGGTGTCCCATATCTGAAGGAGACACAGCATTTCTACTAAATTGTAGATCATTTCTTTATTCTGCAGACTTTGATTAATTTTGCAAATTTAATAAAATGTTGCTAATTTGTGGTTATATTTAAGACAGACAGGTAAATATGCCTATAGTAACTGATTTGGACACATCATTTTGCTTTGAGTCAGCCTATGCATTAATTCTGTTTATTTTATTAAAATAAATGATTAAACATTTCATCCTGTCACTATTAAAACAATCAAAGCAGTTCCAAAATTTTAGCAAACGTTTCAGTAGTGATTGTTTTGGCAGTGATTGTTTCGGCAGTAAATATTTTAACTCATTTTGAGCAGCACTCAAAAACACAGGGCGGTAAATGACTAGCAACCACAACCTTGAACAGCTGTACACACATCATTTTTTTCAGTAAAACACAAAAATGTTTACTTAATTGCAGAAAATATGTGTTTAGTTAGAGACAATTCATAAGGTTTCATACTGATTTTCAGACTTTGGAACACATTTACTTCAGTACAATGGGGTCTAACTACTCACCATGTGGCTAAGAGGGGCAGGGATGAAGCCTCACTTCCTGCTCTAAAATGCAGGGGTGTGGCTAAAATTAATCTCCACCTCTGGTCTAAAACTCTTTATTTCTGTAGTAACATGAAAAGATGGGACATTTTTTCAATATGTTTTTTTATTGAAAATGTAAACTAATAATAAATCTAAATCATTCCGCTTTGCAAAAAAATTAAAAAGAGCTCTTAAAAAACTCATTGCTAAAATCTAATTTCATGAGAAGCCGATCAGGAAGTGACATGACACAGTTCCTGACAGTTAAAAATAGCAGTGTGACTGGCAAGCCGGAGAGCTAGCTATCTGTTGGCTTGTATAGAGTTTTAGGCTGTCTATCAGCAAAATCTTACTGGTAACATTATAAATACATTGGCACGTACTGTCACTATGTTACCCAGCTAGCTAATGTCAATCCCTCACAGAAAAAACATCACAATAATCATAAATACTACTCATGTACAGTTTGGTTGATAAATATACAAAGTTATTTTAACTGTTACACTGATAATAACTCATGATAAGCTCAAACTGCAGACTTTCTGCTTTAGTTTTAGGGTATTTACATCCACATTATTTGAACAGTGTAGGAATTACATCCATTTACATAGCCCACCCATTATTACAGGCTCAAACGTAATTGGACAATTTGCTGCCCAGCTGTACCATGTAACCAAGAATGGTGGATCACAGTGTGTTGGAAGTGTCTACCCTCCTCAAATATTGTGTATTGGAGGAGTGCTGGGCTGGGCATTTCTTCCTGCCTGTTTAAATGTCTGTTCAATATAAAAGAAGATTTGCCTGACTACACAATGTTTTTTTGTGTCTTCCTCTAGAGTATGTTCATGTTAATTTGTCCAATTACTTTTGAACCCCTAAAAAGGAGGTGGTTAAAATCTCTACACTGCTTATCCAATCTCGATGTAACTCCAATATGCTGTGGTAGAAACAACAAGAACTTTGTCACTGTCTAAAAATGTGATTATAGCTAGCCAGCCTAGTTTAGAGGTTCTTGACCACCAAGCTGTTGCACAGCCAATGCAGAGCCAAAAAAGAGCAACATACAGGTTCCCAACCCTAGTCCGGATGAAGCCCGTGTCCTGCACATTGTTGTATTTTTATATTGTTAAACAACCACTTAAACTGAGGAATGGCTTGTTAATTAGCTGATGAGTTAAATCAGGTGTTTTGGGGGCAGTGATAAATGTGCAAACCAGGAGAGTACTCCATGACCAGTGTTGGTGACCACTGCACTAATAAATAAACAAAACAGAAATTTACAAGCAACTTCATGAGCAGACATCTTTATTGTGGCATGTTTCAGTTAAATAGATTATGTAGTGCCTAGAACACAACTGAAGTCAACACAGATAGATTGATAGTTATCTAATGTCACCCCAAACATTCACAGGTAATTTTACCCTGGAGCTTTCAAAACAACAACGATCCCTCTAAGATTGTTAGGGGACTCTGACTGGACAGTGGACCTTTCAGTGCCACACATTTCCTGCCCACTTTTACTGGAAATGCAATAAATTTTTTAATGGTCAGGCTGATTGCTTAATTTGTTATCTGACTCATTTCATTACAAATGTGGCTGCAGAGATCTATGTGGAGACTTGTTTTTCTTTGTCTCTTTAGAGTTCTACTGAGGAGCAGTGCTGTAGGGAATGATACCACCAGAGACCAAACAACAAATATAAGTGATCTTCACAGATATGCTGCCATTCTTTCTCAAAGGCAGAAGGTACAGTATCAATAGTGCAAATGATACACGAGAATTGTGATTTCATTCCTCTTCTACAACTTTTTTCATTAATATTATAAAGAAATGATGTTATTTATACATGTATTTAAACAAAAAATGAATATGAGGTGTTCCAGCAAATATCTAATTTATGTTAATTAACGCAAACCATTTCTTCTAACAGGTGTTTTGAAGCCAGATGTCTGCTGACTTGACTTCCATGCAGTCAGTTTCATCACCAAATGCAACATTTATTCGTCCCTCCAGCTTTTACATCATTGGACTTTACAATGTCCCACATGCAAAGTACTACTATGTGTTTCTGTGCTTTGTGTATGCAGTGACTGTTTTGGGGAATTTATTTATAATGGGCACCATATACCTGGCACGCAGCTTACACACTGCTAAGTACATAGCTGTCTTCAACCTGGCCTTGTCTGATCTGTGTGGAAGCTCTGCTCTCATTCCAAAGATTCTGGACATGTTTCTGTTTGAGAATCAGTACATATCTTATGAAGCCTGTCTAGCAAACATGTTTTTTGTTTATGTCTTTATGACCCTGCAGTCTCTTACTCTGCTTGCTATGGCCTATGACAGGCTAATTGCTATATGTTTTCCACTGAGGTATCATGCAATTCTCACCAACACTGCAATGACTTTAATCATCTGTGTTATGTGGATTTTCTCTCTGAGTGTCATTACTCTGATGGTAGCTCTAATTACCAGATTGTCTTTCTGTAGATCTACTGCAGTTGACAGCTATTTCTGTGATCATGGTCTCTTTTACCTAGCTTGTAATGATTACTCCATGAATTTCATAATTGGCAATGTCTTAACTGCTGCACTGCTTTACATTCCACTGATACTAATAGCTCTCTCATATGTTTGTATTGGTTTTGCATTACAGAAGATCTCACATGGAGCTGAGCAAATCAAAGCTATGAAAACATGCACCTCCCATGTCATATTAGTGGCCATGTTTTATGTACCAATTATTAGTGTTTATACTGTAGGTTTTATACCTATGAGTACAAATGTCAGAATAATTAATGTTGCTTTGACACAAACAATTCCATCCATGTTAAACCCCATAATATATACACTAAAAACAGAGGAGGTATTACAGGCTATTAAAGTACTCTACAAACGAACCAAGGTGAACCCTGCAATGGAGAGAGCTGTGAAAAAGACTGCAAGGAATTGAAATAACACACTAACTGAAAAAAATGCCTTTTGAGAGAAATAATTATGAAAATTTCAGTTGTGTTTAATTATTACTGTTTTGTTTATTAAAATAGGTTTAGCCAGACAAAGTCTATGGATTTGGGCAAGATAAATTTCATTAACATTACCAGTTTCTATTTTGGTCGTCATAGTCATACAACAGTTTGTTTGTATGTAATACAGTAAGATTATATCACGTATATGTAGTAGGCCACAGTAAACTTCTTTCTGACTGATTTTACTTGCCACTGTACATACATACTCATTAACTCTTGCCTTACAGCACCCAGTGACATATGTGACCTTGTGAAATTATGTTATTTTTGGCCCAAAACCACAGTTTGGGGTTCACACCTTGCTGTAAAGAGGAAATTTCAGCTTGTGGGTGATGCCAATATTATCTTTGTGTTCCATGTATTAAACAAAACACATTTATTAAAATGTGAACAGTTAAACCTTGTGTTTAAGAGAAGACCCTAGATTGCAATAAATTTTTAGACAATACCAAACAACATCAGGCACAAAGCTTAAGATTTATTTTGCATGGTTTCCTGTTTCTAGAAAAGACACAGCTCTGTTATTCTGTAAAATAATTATTACAAAGAAGAAATGTAACAGTAGCTTATTTATGCTACAAAAAGAGCTTAAGTAACACACATTTGAAACTAGCAGCAAAATCATTTATTTTTATATTTATCTTTGAGTGGATTCTTTTTTCTGAGCAAAAAGAGCTTAACTGAGCAAAACTGAGCAAAACTGTTCGATTGTACGACCCTGCATTGACATTTCAATTTTTCCTGCCCTCTTGTTTTGACTGGTTACTTTGTGAAAAGTGACACCTGATGAGCAGGGCTTTTCCAGCTGAAGTTGAATGTTTTCCAACTAAGAAAAAGGTGCCTAAATGAGCGGAGCTTGTAGAATCTGCTTCCTGTCGTAGGACACAATGCCACTGGTATGCAACTTGCATGTGGCATGAAATTTTCCTTCTGTTCTCTTCACCAGTGCCTCTCCACTTCAGGGGCATGTCTGTCTACAACACAGGATAGCAAGTTTAACTATTACCCAATCGTAGATTTCAAATACATTTCAAATAAATTCTCTTCTCAAGTGGGTCAACTCTTGTAAACTTATTTTATTTTATTTTTTGCAACTGCCAATTTGAAAAAGCTAATAGCAGCATTTATTTATTTTCCTTCTATGTCATTACGTGTGGCTGGCTATCCCACAATCTCTGGTGAATTTTTTTTTTGCTGCTACCTATAGAAAACGAACGTGGGTGAAATTTTGGATGACAAATTCCGTTAAGAATGACCAATCATTATATAACAGGACTCCTTTTCAGTTGGTAGAAGCAAAAATGCATGAAACTGCAAATTACATGCACCAAGCCATGCAGCACTTACTCATCAGACAAAAGCAACTGTGTATGTGCCTGCATAGACGGTTAATAACAGCTGTGCCTGGGCTCCCCACTTTGTACAATGTAAACCTAATGAATACAAAGACAAAGCATCTGACATTGTTGGTGTTCCTGGTGAGTCACAAAACAGTACTGAATCACAATTATAGAAGGCTAATGCATTTTTTTGTTGTTGGTTGATAGCTTATATAGCCAGCCAACATACACTACACTATACTGAGCTTTTTAAGATTTCTGAACAAGCTGTGAAGCTGTGGGTCCTTCCTCCCATTACCATTTCACTCAGTCACTTTGTTAGTCACTGCTATGGACAATAACACTAAGTCACTTTAAAATGTATATATTCTTCACAGATTAACCCTTGTTTAATATAAATATATTTGTACATAGCAGAGAGTTTTTTTCTTACATAGGTCCCTCCAGTCTCTATATTTTGTGTATATTTATTATATTTCACTTTTGGTATTTTCTTTTGTATTTTTTTTTTCTTTGCATTTCAATGCATGAATGTCCTGACAGTAGTGCAAAAGACAAATAAACTTAAAACTTGATGAAAGAGTATGATCTTAAGAACACCATACACACAATGAAGTACAGAGATGATATAGGGAATGAACCATAATCTTCAGAAAAATTAGGATCTTCTCGTTGTATACATCTCAGAGCTGTGACTACCAACACATACATGTGAAGAGGATCTATGCAATGGAAATCTATTAACCGCTTAAATGGGAGGGCTCGCGATTGGGGTCAATGTTTTATTACACACTTCTGTAACCTGAGAATAGCTCTGCCAGTTTGCACCTGTAGTTACTGTATAATAAACCTTACTGTATAAGCCTGGGATTTTAAGTCCTTGAAAAAAAAATGTCAAAAAACGTGTTTCTCCTCACATTTAATTAAATCTATTGCAACAATTTGCCCAATGGAATTTGTAGTCAACAATTTTTAAATTTCAGCCTATCTTGCCAGCACCCTTGACTTTAAGACACATCTTCTAATACTATTTTCTGGGTTGCACCAGTTCATTTGAGACTAGTGTTGAAGATGTCATATTCACCCTTTGTTTAAAGCCTTCATGTCAGCAAGATCTTGTATCATCTGGCAAAATAAGAGAGAAAAACTAGCAGAGCACCTTGTAAGGAGAACAATGAACAAGTTAACTCTGTTTATAAGTTCATAGTTAATAAGAGGACTTCTTAGCTATAATTCAAAGTCCAGCTCAATGCCTTGGGTTCAATTTGATTCGCCTCATCCAGGCATGATTACTGCAGGACCTGTTGAATTTAAACATTACTAAAATAAAACCTGTCTGGCAATGTAAAGCAGGCTAGAAGGTCTCAAAAAGCAGCACACAATTCCATGTTCTAAAATGTTTCAAATACAGATGCGAAACAAATTCATTGAAATCTATTGGTCTGAAAAGGGTTACAAATCCATTGCTAAGGCTCTGGGACTCTGAGAGCCATTATCCACAAATGGAGAAGATTTGGAATAGCCCCAGACCATCACACTACCACCACCATGTTTGAGTGTTAGTATGATGTTCTTATGGTGGAATTGTGATGGTCTGGGGCTGCTTTGCTTCTGCAGGACCTGAACAACTTGTCATAATTGATGGAACCAAGATGTCTGCCCCCTATCAGCAAATTCTGAATGAAAATGTCTGTTCGTCAGTTTCTGACCTAAAGTTCAAGCACATTTGAGTTATGCAGCAGGGCAACAATCAAAAGCATACAAGTCAACTTCCAAATGGCTGAAAAGAAACAAAATTAGGGTTTTGGAGTAGCTGAGTCAAAGTCCTTGAATCTCTTTGAGATGCTGTGACAAGATTCTAAACGTGCAGTTCATGCTCAAAAACCGTCCATTGTAGCCAAATGAAAACAATTCTGCAAAGAAGAGTGGGCCATAATTTCTTCACAGCGATATAAAAGACTAATTGCAAGTTACTGCAAACATTGTGACAAATTAGCAAAAACAGAGAAATCATGTGAGAGGCAAACACTTTTTTCCCAGCACTGTATTCATTTTTACGTTGTGAAGACTGTGCCTTTGAAATTTTCTGACAGATTCTTCTGAGAAACCGTTGTATCTCCACATCTTCAAAAAACTTTGTCATAACATAGAATAAGTTGTTGCCTCCATTCCTTTCTCACACCTGGGCAGGGTTATGGCTACAAAAGGCACAGGACTCCTTTGATAGGACAGTTCACCTCAGTTCCTTTGTAAAGAATGGTGTCTGGTATGAGCACTTAAAAAAACCTGCCATTTTTAATTCAGTGTCCAGAAATATTGCGCCACCTTCCCTGTATGTCAGAGAACCTGTGATAGATATAACAGAGCTCTCCTCTAGTCACTGCCACTGATCACCACTCCCTTTCAGAATATTGCCTTTCAGTGCATTGGAAAGTAGTTCTAGATAGTTGTACATCCTGGTCATCTGGAATTTTGCAACTTGGTATCCAGAGGATTTACCAAGGATTGTCCAGTTTATTCAGGAGATGCAGGACTGGAAAGAAAAAAAGGGGGAGAAGGTACGGTAAAATTTGAAGTCCCCAGAGCACTGAAGAGGTGGTCTGACCATCATGCCTGGCACCGTGATTTAAACCTGGTCACAATGTTCCTGAGAGTTCCAGGCAGAGGTGAGTCATCTGGAGGAAAACCAAAGAAAAACACTGCATCAGATCTTTGACAAGTTTCCACCCCTTTTAAACAGAAGCCCAGAAATGCTCATCTCCCAGAGCAGGGTTTCTCAACATGTGGGCTTTAGACCACCAGTGGGCCGTGAAGTACCTTTTAGTAGTCCGTGGACCTGTACACAGGGGGAGACAGTCGTTCTTAGTGATGTATAAAATAAAAATAAAATATCACAGTTGCAGGCTAATTAGACGTCATTAGTTTGAGCAGCCACGGGTACGCAGTGCGGAGTTAGCCAGAGATGGAGCGGTTCCTCGGGGTGTCTCTCCTACCTTGTTTGTTGTAGACATATCAAACTCTTTTTTTTAGTCTGCTCCATTTTGATGCATGTGAACACACGTATTCAGGTCTGCATCAGATGCCAGTTTGGCAAAACCCATGTGTCTTGGTCCACTTCCAACCGAACCCTGTTGAGTTCACTGCTGGTGGGATGCATTTTATGATCAAACAAAGGAATTCATCAGTAGATCCGGCTTTCCCCTGTATCTAGGAGCTTGTCAGCCCTGTACTGTCAGCATAATCTAACTGTTTGAACTTCTGACTCTTTACAGATTCTCATTGCTGTCATATCATTCCTGCAGCTCTAGCTGCTGTTAAAAACGACAGATGAGAATAATATTGAAGATCTGCGTTTGATTTTTGAACAACCATCAGCGACCTGAGTTAAACTCAAATTTATAGGCTACTGACAAAGAAGCAGATATCATGTAAGGATCAGTATTATTATTGTTGATTGTTATGACGCTAATCCAAAAGCCCACTGAGTGGAGTGTGGTTTATTTCAAATGAGGCACAAAAACCCCCAAAACTAAGGAGGCATCTCGAGAGCAAACATCTATTCCTATGGGAGCCAGAAGAGCTTTGCAAAATTTCCATTTTCTGGAGTTTATATTTTTCATAAAAAAAATTATCTTGACTATTATTCACGTGAATGCAGGATACACAGAGTAAAAACAGAAATGCACCATGTCACAAAATCTACCTTGGGTCTGATGAAGTTATAATAACAGAGATGTATAGCACCATGTGGCACTGGAGGGGCTGATGTAGTTATAATAACAGGGCCAGGGTGGTCCTATGCCCCTTTCTTTCATTTTGCTGGACTACCCAGCAGGTCAGCCTACGAAGGTCTGTCTAAGTGTGTCACTGGGCTTATTTAAGATCAACTGCACCCTGTCTTGGTGGTCAGCAAGAGTAGCTGGTAGCAGTTTGGGCAGGACCTGAAAAGAGAGCTGTCAAGCTGGACAGTTTTGATGGCAGCTCTTGCAGTGTTCACAAATCCAAAGTAGTTATTAACCCCGTAAATGTCAAAATGATTTATGAGTTATGCGTGACGTGAAATATGTATTTTCCCAGGGGGTTGATGTGTATAAAAATGTAAACATCAGTTATATGACGTCACGTGTGAAAATTGCAACTAATTTTCCCAGGAGGTGATGTGTGTAAAAACTGTGAACAACTATTGTAGGTTGTAAAGAATTTTTGTTTTTTTTCCGGTGATAAAATGTTCAATTTTCCCCAGGGTGCGTGTTGGGAGGGGTGGCAAGCGTGAGCAAATTTTCCCCCTCTTGAGAAGTGTTAATGAAAAAAATGATGTGAATTTTGTGTAAAAGTTTAAAGGGGTGTGATAAACGGAGGTGTAAACTTTCTAAACGTCGAAGATCCGGTCGATTTGTTTGAACTTGAAACTTTAGTGGACAGAACTTTTCGCTGCGACTTCATTCAATAGAATGAGTGTCGCTCAGCAAAACGATACAGGAATATTGACCGAAGCTGAGGATGGATTACCGTCGCAGAACGAATGGGATTTATCGGATTTTACCTCACACGCTGACGATGGAGCGAATCAGGATGTTTTTATGCAGCATATCAACGCATCGACTTTGGGGGAGTTACCACCGCAGAGCGAAGGACACGCGTCACACGTTAACGATGGAGCAAATGGGAGCGCTTCGACGGGGTGTGAACGGAGGTGTCAGGCGGCAGACCCTGAAATTCACGCAGAAGACCTTTCGATCAGCAGGCCCTCCACAAGCGGGGAGGGGGATGGGGTGAGGGAGAGACACAGACCCATGTTTAATCACAGTGAATACAATTATCAAATAAATTTATCGGATCTAGGTACAGGTCTGAATTTAATTCAGTTCACGCAGGCTCTACACAATCGAGTAGATCGTTTGTTACAAAAAGCCAGACAGGTTTCACAAGGGGGTGACATTATACAAATAAGTTTGAAAGGTGAAAGCCTGTTCTCGCCCGTGATATTTCAAACTAACGCAGAGGAGCTGAACGCTGAACATTTTCTGAATTACGTAGAATCGGTTGTTCAATCAAATAAAAAACTGTTAAGCGACAAATCACTCACACTGAACGTTCAGATAGTGAGAAACTTTCGAGGCGGAATAGGTTATTCCAGAATGATAAACAGTATTTTGTCATCGGAAATACTTACAAAAAAAAGTAGGCATTTAGTTATATTTTTAAACGCTTACCAAAATTCCTGCTTCGCGTGTAGTTTGACGGGTGTGATGAAACCGGGTTTGACCCAAAGCGAATGTCAAAAGGAAGCTCTATTACTTTTAAATCGGTTAAATATTTCACCGGAACATTTAGTTTCATTTAACGACGTGACTTTATTCGAACAGTTTTTAAACGTCAAAATTGTGATTCTTTACAGAGTAAACAACGGCGGTTCGTTTCAGACTTTCCAAACGCATGAACAGCCGCACGAGAAGACCTATTACCTTCTTTTGCTAAACAATCATTATTATGGTATTTTAAATTTAAAAGGTTTTCTCGGTGTTAAACATGTGTGCAAAGCCTGTCACAAGCCGTATTCGCACAGTAAATACACGCACCGCTGCGATTTTATGTGTAACGTGTGTCAGAGGGTTTGTTTAAAAACCGAGAACGTTTTGAGGTGCGCGGAGTGTCTTAGATTCTGCAGGTCACAGGATTGTTTTTCACACCACAAACGAATGGGATATTGTGAGAAGGTTAAATGGTGTGAAAACTGTAATCGCTCATACATAGTGACGACCAAACACCACAAGTGTCCCCGGACCACGTGTAACATTTGCAAGTCGCCTTTAGCCGAGAAAGAGGACCCCTCTAAACACCAATGTTTTATCAGACCCACTTTGCCGAGGCCGCAAACGCAGAAATATGTATTTTTTGACATAGAGTCCCGTTTTACGGAAAAAAACGAGCACGCGGCGATACATATACACACCGCCACGTACGAAGGTCGACATTGGTGCGCCACGGGTCACGACTGCATAGCAAAGTTTTTTAAACGTTTTAGAAAAAAGAGATACAAAAAGTATACATTTATCGCTCACAACAGCAGCGGTTATGATTCGTATTTTATGCTAAATTACCTAACAAAGAACAAAATAGTACCGCATCTCATTACTCAAGGAAATAAAATCTTATGCATGACCGATATTTTTTTCAAACAACGTTACATAGACAGCCTGAGCTTCTTCCAAACAAAACTGGCTGATTTACCCAAAAGTTTTGGTTTTGAAAATGAGAAAAAGGGTTATTTTCCTCATTATTTTCACACAAAAGATAATTTGTGTTATGTTGGACGTTACCCGAAACCTGATATGTACGGATATTCACAAATGGCTCCTACGGAGCGGACTGAATTTATAAACTGGTACGATTCTGTAAAAAACGGTGTGTTTAATTTTAAAAAGGAACTGTACCAATATTGTAAGAATGGTGTGGTTATTTTAAGAAAAGCCTGCATGATATTCAGAGAACGAGTGCTGTCCATGGCCAACGTGGACCCGTTTCAACACGTCACCATAGCCAGCGCCGCGCTAAGCCTGTACAGAACAAACTTTTTGCCGGATAGGTGTCTGGCGTTAACGGGGCCGCGTTATTTTATGAAAAAAAAAGCAAAAGTTTTTCAAATTGCAGTATACAGTGGTTAGAGTTTGTCAAGTTCAAGGAGAACGTTTTTATCCAACACGCGCTGAACGTGGGGGAAAAGAAAGTCGGATCTATTTTTGTGGACGGGTTTTGCGAACGGACCAACACCGTGTTTGAATTTCTGGGCTGCGTGTTTCACGGGTGTCCGAAATGTTCGGACCCTAACGCCGAAAACCCTCTGACCGGTGAGTTACAAAGTGAACTTTATCAGCGCACCACGGAACGGTTGGAATATCTGAAATCCTTGGGATATAACGTTAGGATCATGTGGGAACATACGTGAATTAAGCTGAAAGCGGACAACGGGGAGCTAAAGAAATTTTTGAAAAGCTGTGATTTTCCGGAGAAAATGAACCCGAGAGCTCTGTACGGCGGACGGACCAACGCCATCCGTTTGCTGCACAAAACCGCCCCGGACGAAAAAAAACATTACTTGGACTTTACGAGTTTATATCCTTACTGCAACAAGCGTATGGCCTACCCCATTGGACACCCGACGGTGATTGTGACCGATTTAAAGACATCAGAGAGTACTTTGGCATCGCCAGAGTCAAAATCTACCCCCCAAGAAATCTTTTCCATCCCGTGTTGCCTTTTAGATGTGATAAACTAAACAAATTAGTTTTCACCCTTTGTAGAACCTGTGCGGAGGAGGAGGCCGGGGACGCGTGTCGACATTCGGAAGAAGAGAGAGCCATAACGGGTGTTTATTGCACGGAGGAGATCAAAAGGAGTTTAAACCACGGCTACACGATCGGGAAAGTGTACGAGGTTTGGCACTTTGAGCAAAACTCCTGCGATTTGTTCGCAGGATACATCGATTTACATTTGAAAAACAGCGGCTTTCCTCCGGGCGTGAACACCGACGCTGAGAAAAATGACTATTTGTTTAAGTTTAAGCGACACGAAGGTGTCGAACTGGATGTGTCAAAAATCGGATTTAACCCCGCTCAGAGGAGTATTAGCAAACTGTTTCTGAACGCTCTCTGGGGGAAATTTGGACAGAGAACGAATCGGATGAACACGGAATTAATAACGGAGCCTCGTGACTTTTTAGAACTGATGTTTTGCAAACATAAACGCATTTCTTATTTTACTTTTATTAATGACGACATTGCTTTGGTCCAGTGGCAGTACGAAAAGGATTATTTGGAAAAACCGTGGTTTCTAACGTATTTGTAGCCGTTTTCACGGCGGCTTACGGACGATTAAAACTGTACGATGTGCTAGAAAAATTACAAAAGAGGGTGTTATATTTTGATACGGATTCTGTCATGTTCACGGCGAAACCGGGGGAATACACTCCTCCCACGGGGTTTTATCTCGGTGATCTGTCGAATCAGCTAACGGATGGAGATTATATCAAGGAATTTGTGTCTACAGGACCCAAAAGCTATTGTTTCGTCACAGCCGGCGGGCACGTTTCTCTGAAGGTCAAGGGGTTTACAGTTAATCCGGAGACTTCTAAAATTCTTCATTTTGATTCCTTTAAACGGCTGGTGGAGCAGCACGTTAGCACGGGGCGATCCGACACTCTGCTGACCGAGACCCTTTTAATTCAAAGAAACAAAAAACGCTTGGCTCTGCAGAACGTCAGAGCTCTGAAAAAATTTTCATTAATTTATAACAAGAGAATACTGAAATCCGACTTTACCACGGTGCCTTATGGATTTTGACGTCAGATTAAAGTTGCCGTTTACATGTATTTTGGCCGGACCGAGCCGTTCGGGGAAGACGTGCTTTGTGCAAAGACTTTTGGAAAGTTCTTCCAAAACTCTCAACGGGAAGCCTGGCAAAATCACGTGGTTTTATGAAAACTGGCAAAAAAGTTACGACGAACTACTGGAGCTTATGCCCGACGTGGTTTTCGTTCAAGGAGCACCGAGCAGCCTGCACGACGATGAACTACAAGGACGACAATCAGGAGAAGGAGGAGGAGGAGGAGGAGGAGGAGGGGGAGGGGGTCCTCTGATCGTTCTGGACGATATGATGGACGTTATGAGTCAGTCGGTAGAATTAGAAAGGGCTTTCACGAGATATTCTCACCACAATAATCTTAGCGTGATATATTTGACGCAGAATCTATTTTATAGAGGAAAGAATTCTCGCACCCTTAGTTTAAACGCCTCCTACCTGATACTTTTTAAAAATCCTAGAGACAAGTTACACATTTCAATTTTGGCTAAACAAATGTATCCCGGACAATCGAAATATTTCCTGGAATCGTTCCAGGACGCTACGAGTAAACCTTTCGGTTATTTAATTGTGGATCTTAAAGCCGAAAACCAACTTTTTTTTTTTTTTGAAAGCCAACTTTTGCGGAAATATCTGACTCTGGTCAAACAAAAATCTTTGGAAAAAAAAGAACTGACTTTAAGTTTACCTCCACCTAAAGAAGAAGAAGAAGAAGAAGAAAAACGAGAAAGTAAAACACCGGACGGCTTCTCCACAAAGGTTCTGGAACACTTGCCCGCTCGTTCGAGAAACAAAGCCCGACTGATTATGGACGCGCTGGTAAACGCGTGGACGGCTCGCGGCGAATTCGTGTACAGAGGGGATGTCGTGGAAGGGAGTCATATATTTGATTTGTTAAAAACGGCAACCTCTTATCAGAAGCTGAATTACAAACCCGTCGGGTGGAGCAGTTTCCTTCGCAGCTTGGCGGTCGCCAACGTTCCTTCGGGGGCCTTGGGTAATTCTTCTGTAAGGCGAGAGATGGAAAAATACAAACACATCAAAGGGTCCGTTGATAATTCTTTAACGTTTAGCACGCCTGAGTACGCCCTCGCGGGTTAAAAAAAAAAAGAAATAGAAAAACACACTTTGAACCTCCGGGGTGGATGTCGTATTAATAAATGTTTTCATTCGTATGCTTAAATAACCACATCATTTATATCTGAATCAAAGTATATTTTATGCTTTTTATAATCGTGTCATTTTTTAAACCAACGGATAATGTGAATGTTTGAATCTTTTTTTTACATTTTTATTAAAAACAAAATGTTTTCATTTATATCTGAATCAAAGTACATTTTATGCTTTTTATAATCGTGTCATTTTTAAACCAACGGGTAATGTGTATGTTTGAATCTTTTCACATTTTTATTAAAACCAAAATGCTTTCATTCGTATGCTTAAATAACCACATCATTTATATCTGATTCAAAGTACATTTTATGCTTTTGTTTTTTTCATTAAAACATAGTCTCATATTTTTCAACTCTTTTAATATGTTTTTTTCTTGTGTGTGTGTGTGTTTGAATAAAGTAAACATTTTTTAAAGCGTAGCGATTTTATTGAAATATATAATCACACAGACGTTAAAAGATCATTTTGTAATCATTTATTGATAAAATCACAACGGTAAACACAACTTTGCACGCCGTGTACAATATGACAGTAAGAATCTATCCGCAGCAAACTTTTTACATATTTTTTAACAGAGCGATCATTTTCTCGTAAATCGGTGGAATAAGAATTTAGAACCTGAGAAAACGTAAGACCCTTCATACGCTGTTTTAGAAAATACACGCAATGATGCCCGCAGGCGTCCGACCTATGGTCTTGAACTTGTCTAGTTACACAAAACTCGTCGTGAATTATTTTTTAGAAAAAGCATGATGTAACTGGAGAAAAATTCAGAGACCGGCGGAAACCCGTAGGAATCAAAAAACTCTGCATTTCCATCTGACAGTATTAAAACAGCCAACCAGTGCTGTCCAGGCAGGGTGTGAGGATGTGTATTCACAATAAAACAGGACGGAGGTGTGTGTTTTAACACCCGAGGTAGTTGATCGCAGGCGAATACGCCTCTGAAACCGAGGGTGCATCGCATGGCTTTAGCGATCTGTCTGGTGTCCATTTCTTTTTTAAAATAGTCCATAAGCACTTCACGTTTGTGATTAATTTCTAACATGTTGTCAAAAACCGCAAACACAATGATGTTTATGGTGTTGGGCAAAGGCGCTCGAAACCGGAGGTCCAGTCTAACGTGCCCCGACTGTATTAAGGGAACGTGTTCGCCCGAGCTTTCGTCGGGGGTCAAGTTGAACGCGAATAAACGCGTTGGTCCCTCAACCCTCTGTCCGTAGCCTCGACCAGGCTGAAGTATTCTCGCAGGCAGCGCTGCCTGGGAAAAAGGGGTCGAAAAGGCGTGGACGGGTAGGACACCCCGTCTACGCTCAGATTTAAAGATTCCACGTCGTAATGATGAAAATTAAAAGGATTTCGCGCGTAAGATCCGCTGAAAGCTTCGTTATGAACAAAACCTATAGCGATGAATTTTGGCACTTGGCCCAAAAATAGATTATCCTGGTTTGACACGCGACCCCCCGCCGGCACGCTTAACACTTTCACGTTAACTCGTTCTAACGGGTACCTCGCGTTAGACTGAAGCAAAGCTGACGCGTGCCCCAGTTTCACACTGGGTGACACGTGTATTCTTTTCACGTACAAAAGGGCCGTTAAAATGTGAAGTTTATAGCCCGGGTTCGGATCCGACGACATTAAAACAAACTCGTTTTTATTACGAACTAACTTGATTCTCACGTCGACGGAATTTACAAGAAGCTTTTCCTGAAATGCAAAGTCGTTATGCAAATGTCCCATTAATTCGAACGTTCGGCTCCTTTCGCAATAAGCGCTTCGCCACGTTAACCCCTCATTGTCTCTGTTCGGGTCAGCTTCGTCCATGCGCCCCGCCGTGTCTTTGCGAAACAGCCCCGCTGCAAATTGCGAATTCAGAGTAGGTTCGGAATAGTTAAGCACACACTCCAGAACGGCCCTGGAGGCGTACGTGGAACCGCTTTGAGAAATGAGCTTATCGCCGAGGGACAGGTCGACTTGGCTAAAAAGAGTGGCCGCGGGGTAATTGATCAAACCTACGGCCGCGCCGGCCGCCAGATCGGTTCCGTCCGCGTTGGTAACTTTGCACGTGAGGTACAAAAGCGAACGGTTCAGATCGACGTAGGTGTCCCCCGACCCCGCTATAAAAAATTCCAGGGGGCCGTTTTCGGTAATGGCCGTGATGGGTGGCGTTTCTACATATTTGTAGGATTCTATACTGTGTTGCGTCATAGGGATCGTAAATAGGTCCAGCTCGGACTTCATGCATTCCGCCGAGGCGCTGTGTATGAGAGACATCTTTTAAAATATGTCGGGACCCGCACCGGTTTTCCGCTCGCTCTTTTTTTTCTTCCTATTCCTTAAACGAGAGGCGCGGACGAGCGCACCCGCCAGCTTCCTGTTCAGACTGAGACCTTTTGAAAAAACGCTTTTATTTTTAAAAGGTACGGAACCGCGACGCCCCGGTGGGCGCATGCGTCGATTCGCGCGGCTCAAAACCACCAGGCCTTCCCCCTCCTGCCGCCTTTCCGACGCGTTTCCCAGTAATTTCCCCGCCGCTGCGGAAACCACGTCTTTCGCGATATTTTTAGCAGCGGTCTTGAGGTGCGGTCTGACCAAGTTGAAGCCCGATTTTAGCAGAGGCACCGCCAGTCTAAACAAACCCCGAAAAACGTTGCCGATCCCTCTTCCGTACTGCACGGGCGCTCCGCTGAAACCTTCTAAACCGGACCCCGCGTATAGTAGAGGACGTAGGGGCTAGGGTCGGCGTGATAAGCAGACATTTTTTATCGGATCGGTCTAAAATGTAGCTTCACGATCACTTTTCCAAATTCGAATTTGACGTTTCGGTTTTGATCCGTCTTCAACTCTATTAAAATTTCATCAAACACGTGTTTGCTGACCGGGTTGTAGTGCACCTTGTCAAAGTTTAGCGTGACGAAATCCAGATGCGCTTTGGGTATTTGAACGGTTCGCAAAAGAGGTGCTAAGGTATCGGCTACGATCTGATGTGAAGAAATATCCGAATAAAGAAACAAATAAAACGTTCCGCCTTTAATATGGGCAGGGAATTTAGTTTCGGTCGGGTCAGTCCACTTCTGTTCCTGGAAGCCCAGAATGTGCGCCAACTGTCCGTGCGTTCGAATCCGAATAGGCCATCTGTTCAGCGAGGTCAGTCGTATAATCTCCTCCGGTGTGACCCCTAATTTTACCCGTCTCGTGACCTTATCCAAATATAATTCGACGTGGGTTTTGGTGGTTCTAAAATATTTGTTCATTTCGGTCAAAATGTCAGCGATGTAAGTATAATAACCGCATTTTACTTTAAAAGCCACCTGTTTACTGAGATCCGCCCCTTCGCACACCCAAAAGTCCGTTTCCTGTCGCCCGCCGTCCGCCAGCGTGTACCAACGCGAGGAAATGAAATTTCTGCTCAGCCGACCTCCCAACCGCCCCTGAGGTGAACGGTTTTGGCTAACTTCACCCTGTAGCTGGATATATCGTTTTGAGGGTATAATTTGTCGCTAGCGTTACTCGGCAGAGTGATGAAAAAATCTCTGGTTTCTTCCATGGTGGGGTGGTCCGCGCTTCCGAATAGGGGCTTGCGCCGCTCTCTCACGGGGTTTTTATCGAGCGTCCTGGATAGAATTTTCGTTTACCCAGGAGTCAAATTTTTTATCCCAACCTTTCCATCTCACCTTAAGGAGAACCTCGGATTTAGTTTTTTTCCTAGCCAGTATTTTTTCTACACGATAGACTTTATTTTCAGGTACAATAATTTTCTGCATTTCTTCTTCATAAAAAGAACCTTCTATTATTTCATTATCGAGGTCTTTTAGTTTATACATCGGCGGGTCTCGTTTAATAATTTTATCCACAAAAAAATATTCATCCGTGAAAGACTGTTCGTAACCTTTCGCGAAGACCCTGCGCTCTTTCGAAATCCGAACTGCGTCACCTATTTTAAACTTGGGTCGGGGTAATTCCCCTCTCATTCTTTTCCCGTACAGATGATGAAACACCTGTATCTGATTGCACTCGTTCACTTCTTCGGGACGCATTTGAATAGATCTGTGAAAAGCGCGATTGTAAGCGCTCACTAGTTCCTGAAGCACATCTAAATATCTCAAGGTGTTAAAACCGGTAAAATATCTGAACATCCGCGTTTTGAGGGTTTTGTTAAATCGCTCCACCACAGAGGCTTTCAATTCGCTAGCCGTAGTAAAATGTCTTATTTTATATTTGTTTAAAAGTTTTATAAATGAATGATTACAAAATTCTCGCCCCTTGTCACTTTGAAGGGTGACGGGTTTTCTACCTCGTAAAAGTATTTGTTGAAAGGCCTTCGTTACGCTCTTGGCGTTCTTATTTTCCAACGCTTCCACCCACGCGTATTTTGAAAACACATCTATGCAGGTTAAAATAAACTTTTTCCCATCGTTGTGTTCCGATAGAGAGGATAAATCTGCCAAGTCTAACTGCCATTGTGAATCTCTTTCGGACGCCAGTACGAAACTCCTTTTAAAGTTTATTCTTCGGGGTTTGTGTAGCGTGTAAGTGTCGGAACTTTGTAAAAACCTATCAATTTCATCTTTATTTTTATTAGCCAACCCCACCTCCCTTACGCTTTTGATAAAGGGCTCCCTACCACACAGACCGCCTTCCGACCCGGGTTTATGGTACAACTCTTGCAGCGCCGTCTGAGACATGTCCAAATGGTCGAGGTGTGAAACACGTTAGGGTTTTTATATTTTCTTCTGGGTAAAACACGGTCTAAAATAAAATGTGGAGAAAACAAACTGATGACAGAAAACGACTTCAAAAGGTTTTTATGTTGTTTAAAGGTTTTTATGTGTTTTTTTTTTATTTTTTTGTTAAAAACGGTTTATTTCTTTTATATATTTTTTGGTTGTTAGTATCTAATCTACTGACAAACCGTTAGTTTGAGATATAGGTAAATTAGTTTCAAACTAAATGTGATGAACACTGAAGTATAAAATATGAAACTAAAAATGATTACACTATTAAATATATGAAAATGAAAAATGATTACACTTAAAATATGAAAAGAAAAATGGTTACATGATTTAAAATATTAAAATGATTACACTTAAAATATGAAAAGAAAAATGGTTACATGATTTAAAATATTAAAAAAATATTAAAATGATTACACTTAAAATATGAAAAGAAAAATGGTTACATTATTTAAAATGATTACACTTAAAATATGAAAAGAAAAATGGTTACATGATTTAAAATATTAAAAAATTAAAATGATTACACTGTTAAAAATATTAAAATGATTACACTATTAAATATATAAAAATGAAAAATGATTACACTATTAAATATATGAAAATGAAAAATGGTTACATGATTTAAAATATTAAAAAATTAAAATGATTACATGATTAAAATATTAAATGAAAATGATTACATGGTTTAAAATATTAAAATGAAAAGACTATACAGTTTGTCTAATAAACATGCACAAAAGGGGTTCGAAAAAATATGTAAACTACTAGCAGCGATCAAAAGATGTCATAAAGGTGCTATAAACAATTACACAAACTCAAACGACTAAAATATTAAACGAAAAACATGTGGTGTTTTTTAATAAAACAAAAAGGTCCCAGTTTTTTTCTAATAATAATAATGTTTATGGTTTGTCTAATAAAAAAAATATATACAATGTATAAACTTACTAGCAGCAAAAAAACATCGGTGTCATAAATGTCTTATGTACAAATACACAATCTCTCTCTCGCGAATCACTACACCGATCTGTCATCCTCAGACCCCATCAGAATTTTACACACGTCGGCGGCCGTTGATTCCGCAGCGCTGTTCAGAGGTTCATCCGGCCGCATGTAAAACCGGCTCAGAATTTCGGACGGATCTCTGCTCAGGTACTCGGACAGCGGGTTATATTCACTCAATTTTTCCTGCGTCAGCGTGTAAATTCTACGCAAGATGTTTATTACAAAACCATCATGAGGTTCTTTTAATTCAAAGTGTTGCTTTAGAGACTCTTTTATTTCCAATTTACAAGCGGGAATGAGATTCAGCCACTTCTGCTTTAACTCGTTGTCCAGAAATCTTACGGGGACGCCTTCCACGCAACTGTGCTGTCTCTGTGATGGGTGTTCAATTTGACACCCACTGCAATCTCTCGTAACCCATTGACGAACAGCCAGGATGATCGCTCTTGCCCAGATAAATTCCACAATTTTCGTGGCTCGGCCCTTCAGACTGAGGTCCGAAGGCTTCTCGCTCTGACTTTCCCAGTTGGCGCCGGCGTCAAGAGGTTCCTCGCATTGACCTTTTGACCCCGTTCCTGAGAAAGCGCTCGCGTTCTCTCTCTCACGCTGCTCGATGTCAGCCGGCGAAGAAGGTCGGCTTTGTAAGCCGTCCTCGTCCACCACGATAAATTCATCGCTGTCCAGATCGGTCACGCCGGAGACTTCCTCTTCCTCTTCTTCTACCTCGCTGGCGCTGATCGAATCTGAAATGTAATTTTCGCTGCTTTTTTTACGTTCCACGAGGTCTAGATCAGAACTCTCTTCTTCATCGTGCTCTGGCTGGTGAATGGGGGAACACCCCCAATCTCTCCCGCTGGGCATGTCCTCGCGCATGCGCATCGCTGCTTTGTCATCTTGGTATTTAGACATCAGACTCGTCGGGCGTGGAATATGACAGCTGTCGCAACCACATATTACGCTGGCTGGTGATAGAGAGAGAAAATCGTTAAAAGGTTTAACGGACTCGTACATGCTTACTCTTCGGCCACACGCTGCAACTTGAAACGGTATAACCCTTTTCACGGCTTATATTCACAAACTACGGTACCTCAAACGGTCAAAATGAATTTTTAAGAAAAAAAGCGTTTTTCTTACCTGTCAGAACATGTTTGACCGCGTGATAAATATCCAGTAGCTCGCTCTCCCGCAAAGTTATTTCAATCAGCTGGACGTGCTCTTCTTTTTCAGTAGGGGCAAAATAAAAAATCCACTGATCATCATCGCTGGAGCACACGTTTTCATGCCTTATCACAGGTGACGTGCACACTTCCAGTCGAACTCTGTAGGTAAACTCTGTAGGGTCTTGAGCCCTGTGATGGTCAGGGTGATTTGACGCAAATAATGCGCGGATCTGACCTTCAGTGTGATTGTGGCAGACCTGGACAGTTCGGTCTTGTGTTTTGTGTCGCGAACCATGCATGACCTGTTTCTGGCCTGTAAGATCATAGCATGCAATTCCCCCACTTCATTCGTTTTCGGGACGGTCTGGTTTAACAGGTACAACTCCTTTTCGGAAATGGAGACTTCAGTCGGCTTGTCACTGTGAAACAGTCTGCTCTGACGAAAAACGATGTAGCGATTGTTCAGCCGGGTTTCTTTCGGCAAAATTGTCAAATACGTCATCGAAAGACATCTCCTCTTTATGCTCGGTTTAAACAGACTGTCGTCCGCTCTGAATCTGTCGATTTCCTGCTTTTTCTTCTGCGAAGGTGTAACATCGTTTTCTTCCCGAATCGAACGGGGCCAGCAGTGTTTAGGTATGTCATTGCGAACGAAGGCCTTCCACGCGCTCAAAATTTGACTGGTCCTCAGGGGCTGCTCCTTCAGTTTCAGTCGTTTTAGGCTGTTTGGCCACACGAAATAAGGTATTCCACGCTTTTGTAAGTTGTCCCGAATGAATGGGCGATAGTGCCATTTGCTCAAGGAATTCAAGATCGGAGATCCGGCTTGAGCCTTAGACGGTCTGTCTGGAGAATCCATGACGATGGTTTTGCAGAAAAGTCACTCTCCGCACCAATCTGTCTCTTTTACGACCAGTTTTTATAGTATTGTGAGGAGAAAAACACCACGACACCTGTTCAATTATTAGTCACGCTTAGCAGAACTGGGCCCCCCACTTGCTACTGTCACTCAAAAACACAACAACAACAACTACGTCATACCATTACATCCTGGGAATCTTTCCCAAAACACATCCTGGGAATCTTTTTTTCCAAAACACATCCTGGGAATCTTTTGAAAATTATTCCCACGCATCATACCGGGCAAACCTCGGGTAGTTATCAAAAAGCATTCACACACACACACACACACACACACACACACACACACACACCATACCCCGACCCAACCACCCCACCACACCCCACCGACGGTAAGTCCTCGCATCTTTTTTTTTTTCATCCTTACTCTTAATTTTTCACACCCCTTTAAACTTTTACACAAAATTCACATCATTTTTTTCATTAACACTTCTCAAGAGGGGGAAAATTTGCTCACGCTTGCCACCCCTCCCAACACGCACCATGGGGAAAATTGAACATTTTATCACCGGAAAAAAAAAAATTCTTTACAACCTACAATAGTTGTTCACAGTTTTTACACACATCACTTCCTGGGAAAATTAGTTGCAATTTTCACACGTGACGTCATATAACTGATGTTTACATTTTACACACACCAACCCCTGGGAATTTTTTTTACATATTTCACATGTGATGTCATACCACTGATGTTTAGATTTTTATACACATCAACCCCCTGGGAAAATACTTTACATATTTCAAATGTGATGTCACGCATAACTCATAAATCATTTTGACATTTACCGGGGTTAATAACTACTATCCAATGTAACATTTCATAGATAATTATAAATTTGAACTTCACATGTGAAAATAACCACAATTGTTATTCTGCTGTATTAATGACAGTTTGTCTACATCAGGGGTGTACAGCTCAAGTCCAAGAGGGTCAGTGTCCAGCACAGTTTGGTAGTTTCCCTACAGAAACACACCTATTAAACCTGGCTATTAACAGGGAAGTGTAATGAGATATGTTTTAGCAGGTAACTCAAATAACCTTGCTGTACACAGGTCCTCCAGGATTAATGTTGTGGAGGAACACAAGGAAGTCAGGAAGTGACACAATAGACCTCAGCTCCTTTCCATTAAAAATGGCAGCATGAATGGCTAGCTGATGGCTTGAGCAGAACTGTTTGCTATGTTTTGCTAATGTTACCCATAGAAATGTGTTGTCTCTCAGCAAATTCTGATGGGGAACAATAGCAGAACATTGGCATTTATACTGTCATTGTTTTACCAAGCTGGCTACCATTAATCAGTCAAAGAAACAGCATCACAATGAAAATGAGTACTACCCATGTAGCTAGCCAGCCTAGCTCAGGGGTTCCTGACCACCAGGCCATTGCAGTGCCAAAAAAAGAGAAATATACAGGTTCCCGACCCTAGACTTGGTGAGCTGCATGTCCTGCACATTTTATTTTCATGCTATAACATACCCACTAAATGTGAGAAATGGCCTGTCGATTAGCAGTAGGAGGCGAGGAGCAGCATTGCTAACCACTGCCCTATTAAATTACAAGCCCAGTTTGATCTTGGATCAGCATGACAAGCAACTTCATGAGCTGTTGTATTTGGCTTAATGTAGATGTTTCAGTCATATAGGTTATGGTATGCATAGAACAGTATTGATAAATAGACTGCATACAAGAAATGCACTAAAATTCCTAATAAAGGTCAGGCTCTTTCCCTCTTCTCAGTTCATTAAAAATATTGCAGTACAGAAGTATGCAGATGCTTGTGTAATTTGTTTGCTCAGAGCTCTGCAGAGGGGCAGTGCTGTAGGGAATGATATCACTAGAGACCAAACATAAATAAAAGTGATCTTCACAGATATGTTGGCATTCATTCTCAACAGCAGAAGGTAGGGTATCAATAGTGCAAATGATACACTAGCAATAAAGATCTCATTATCCTTCTACAACTTTTTGTTTTCATTAATATTATGATATATCTTATAATATATTAACTGTTGATTTTTTGTTCTTATACTTGTATAGTAAAAACAGATTAATATAAGGTGTTTCAGCACAAATTTACTTAATGCAAACCATTTCTTCATACAGGTGTTTTGAAGCCAGATGGCTGCTAACTTAATTTTCATGCAGTCAGTTTCATCAACAAATTCATCATTTATTCGTCCCTCCAGCTTTTACATCAGTGGACTTTACAATATCCCACATGCAAAGTACTACTACGTGTTTCTGTGCTTTGTGTATGCAGTGACTGTTTTGGGGAATTTGTTTATAATGGGCACCATATACCTGGCACGCAGCTTACACACTGCTAAGTTCATAGCTGTCTTCAACTTGGCCTTGTCTGATCTGTGTGGAAGCTCTGCTCTCATTCCAAAGCTTCTGGACATGTTTCTGTTTGAGAATCAGTACATATCTTATGAAGCCTGTCTAGCAAACATGTTTTTTGTTTATGTCTTTATGACCCTGCAGTCTCTTACTCTGCTTGCTATGGCCTATGACAGGCTAATTGCTATATGTTTTCCACTAAGATACCATGCAATTGTGACCAAACCAGCAATGACTTTAATCATCTGTGTTATGTGGATTCTATCTGTAAGTGTCATTGCTCTGATGGTAGCTCTAGTTACCAGACTGTCCTTCTGTAGATCTACTACAGTTAACAGCTATTACTGTGATCATGCCCCTGTTTATAAACTAGCCTGTAATGATAACTCTGTGAATTCCATAATGGGCTATGTCTGTATGGCTGCACTGCTTTATATTCCATTGATACTAATAGCCCTCTCATATGTTTGTATTGGTTTTGCATTACAGAAGATCTCACATGGAGCTGAGCGAATCAAAGCTATAAAAACCTGCACCTCCCATGTCATATTAGTGGCCATGTTTTATCTACCAATTATTGGTATTTACACTGCAGGTCTTACAACATCTATAAATACAAATGTTAGAATAATCAATACTGCTCTGACGCAAACCATTCCACCCATGTTAAACCCCATCATATATACTCTTGAAACAGAGGAGGTGTTGCAGTCTATTAAAGTACTCTACAAACAAACTAAGGTGAACTCTGCAATGGAGAAAGCTGTGAAAAGGTTTGTGAGGAATTGAAGTGAAATTGGCCTTGTGAGAGAAATAATCATGGAATTTTCAGTTTTGTTTATTACTGTATCTGTTATTAAAATAGATCACCCTGGCTAGTCTGTCAAAGTCCATGAATTCTAGCAAGATTAGAAAGTTTTTTCTTCGATTTTTATTATGGTTCTAATTACATTTGTACAGCATTACTTTGTATGTGATACAACTGCAGTACAATTATATCAATTTGCAACCATAAAATAAATAAATCAGTAATATAAAATTGTAACTTATATACACAATACCAGGGGCATGACTAGACTCCACCAACATCCAACACAGCTCATGGCCCATTTCACATGGTTTCCCATCTAGAGGAGAGACAGCACTTCCACTAAATTGTAGTTTGAAGACTGCCTTTCCAGTAAGTAAATGTCTCATTTCTTTATTATGTAGTCATCAAATAATATTGGTATTTTTTTTTTATTTATTTAGTAATATTTGAGACAAATAAGCAAACATGCCCATAGTTCTAGAAAGTATAGGCCTATATGGATCATTCTACTGCATTGGGTCAAAGTCAGAGTTCAAAACACATTTCAGACTTTAAACTTACTTGGACTATAATATAATTTTGCTTTGAGTGAACCTTAATTCTGTTTATTTTATCAAAATAAATTATTAAACATTACATCTTGTCACAAAAACAATTATAGCAGTACCGAAACTTTACCAAATGTTTCGGGTAGTGATTGTTTCGGCAGTAAAAACTTTCGCTCATTTTGAGCAGAACTCAAAAACACAAGGCAGTAAATGACTAGCAAAAACAACTTTGAACAGCTGTACACACAAAACACACCATATTTTTCAGTAAAATACAAAAATGTTTTACTTAATTGCAGAAAGTACGTGTTTAGTTAGAGACAATTCATAAGGTTACATGCTGATTCTCAGACTTTGGAACACATTTACTTCAAAACAATGGGATCTAACTACTCACCATGTGGCTATGAGGGACAGGGATGCACTCTCACTTCCTGCTCTAAAATGCAGGGGTGTGGCTAAAATAAGGCTCTGCCTATGGACTAAAACTCTTTATTTCTGTCATGACATGAAAACATGGGACAACATTTAAAAAAAAAATTATTGAAAATGTATACTCATGATAAATCTAAATCATTTAAATTTACTTTGAAATAAATTAAAAAGAGCTTGTAAAAACAAAATTCACTGCTAAAATTTAGCAGGATAGCACTGACAAAAAGATATTTGTTTGCATGGCATTCCAAAGATTTGCATCATCCAGGTATCTGCTCAGTCTTGTGCAATCCTCCCCGAGAAGCCGATCAGGAAGTAACATGATACAGTTCCTGCAAGTTAAGAATAGCAGTGTGACCTAGCTAGCTATCTGTTGGCTTGAATAGAATTTTAGGCTGTCTATCTGAAAAATTCTTACTGGTGGGGGCTCCAGAGTGGCACAACTGTCTAAGCATTGGCCCTATCATCAGGAGATTGTGAGTTTGATCCCTGGTGATGCTACAGCCATCTGTGGGTGGGAGTCCAAGAGAGCACAATTGGCCTTGCTCTCTCTGAATGGGCAGGATGGCCCCCCTTTCCCCCCCAACACTCAATGTGATGCTAGTCAGCACAGGCATCTGTTAGCTAATGTAACAGATGTGGCGGTGGTCAGTTTCCTCCGATCATTGGAGATGAGAAAATTGGGGAAAAAAAATCTTACTAGTAACATTAGAAATACATTAGCATGTACTGTCACTGTTACCAAGCTAGCCAATGTCAATCCCTCAAAGAAAAAGCAACACATTAATGATTACTACTCATGTACAGTTCAGTAAACAAATCAACAAAGTTGATACTGATACACTGATGTAACAGTGATGATAAGCTCAAACTTCAGACTTTCAGCTTCAGTTTGAGGATATTTACATCCAAATTGTTTGAATAGTGTAGGAATTACATCTATTTGCATAAGCCACCTATTTTCACAGGTTCAAAAGTTGTTGGACAATTTGCTGCTCAGCTGTACCATGGTCAGGTGTGTGTAATTCCCTCACTATTTCAATTACAAGTAAGCAGATAAAAGGTCAACAAAAAGTTAATTTCAAGTGTGGCATTTTCATTTGTAAACTGTTGCTGTTAACTCTCAATATAAAGCCCAAAGAGCTGTCATTGCCAGTGAAGCCATCACTATTTTGAAAAATAAAAACAAATTTATCAGAGAGATAGCAAAAACATCAGGTGTGGCCAAATCATTTGCTATATTCTTAAAAAGAAAGAACACACTGCTGAGCTCAGAAATACCAAGAGCCCCAGAAGACCACAGACAAAAAAGTTGTGGTGGATGACAGAATCCCTGCTGGAGAAAACTCCCTTCACAATATTTGGCCACATCAAGAACACCCTGCTAAATGAACAATTAAGAGAAGACTTCACATAAATAAATGCAGAGGGCCTGATGTACTAAGGCACAGTTATTAGGACACATTCTGCCCAAGTCTAATGTACTAAACTGCCACATAAGCCTAAACACACATTTTCTGGGCCCTGCACATGGAAAGTGCTTCTCTTCCTCACGCCTATTAATTTGAGGGAGGGCCACGCAAAACAATAGAGGATCATGTAAAAAATGGAAATGAGATGTTGGAAGTGCAGCTGATCACACATTCCTCTTGATTTACTCGAGTAAATGTTTTGAGTACCTTACAGTGGCTGGTTTTGCATGGATTTTCCTCTGCCTTTTAAAACCAGGCATAAATTCAAGTTAGTCTCAAAAGGCATGTTGTTCAGAACAGATGGAGGCATGAGACTCTCCCTCGTGGTAAAAAAAAATATTTACAACACAATAACATCATTTAAACTATCTGGATCAGGTGTTTGTTTCTCTAAAGCAATTTGCTAAGTTTTTTTTTATTGGCAGAAAATATAACATTTATTTTGATTAGTAACAGAAAGAGGAAGCAGCTCTAGATTCCCGGAGCACAGGCCGCAACCTAACACACTTTGTTTTTGGCAAATAATTTAAAAAATAATTTAAAATTAAAAAATTGTTGTTCATATAAATGTTTTTATGCAATATCTCAACAATTCTATCCCACCTAAAAACAACTTTTTTTTGAGATACACAATTCAAAAAACACAGATTTCATATTACTGCTTTTTAGTCAAATTCATCTATTGGCAACAACAAGCAAAAGAGAGTTTAAGTCTTTGACTAACATGCACAACATAAAAATGAATAAAACAGCCAGTAGAAAAAACACTGAATACAGTAACTACCCCATATTTTAATCTTTATTCAATTTAAGTATTCTATACTGAAGCTGACTGTTATATACTATATAATTATTAATCAAAAATCTAAAGGCACAAATAACGTATTACAATCTGTTATTAAGTAATCTGAATTTTAAATATGGGCCAATTGTATGGACTCAAACATCTTTTAAAACATCTGTTCAGTAGCTACAAAAATGCTGTGAAACTCAAATTATAATGAAGCGTCTGATTGCTGGTGAAAATCTGTGTGAAGGTTTATTTTCCTGATATGTGTTTATTGCCAGAGATTGACATTTCTTTGTGACATGCCCAAAAAAAAAGATGTGTGAGAAGACAGGGAGCAAGCCGGGGGTCCAACAGTCTTTTCATAGGAGGAGTAGAATTATACCCCTGTACAATGTTTGATATGAAAGAACTTTCATTCATTAACACTGATATCTGTTCATTACTGACCCTTCAGTTTCTCTACTGTCATTATTTCATGGCACCTTTTAAACTCTGCACCTCAGGAGCGCATGGTTTGAGGGTGGGGCTGCATGCAATTTATGTAATAAGCTGCAGTCTTAGTAAATCAATCGTTTTCACGTGCATTGTGAGTGTGTACTGCAGCTGCTCCGCTCATACAACTGGCCCAAAGGTTTTATGTAAACCGTGTAAACCGGAAAGGCCATATCAGTGTTTGCCAGAAAATATCTAAAATGGCCTGTGCAGTTGTGGAACAACTGTTATGAACAGATGAGACAAAAGTCAACTTGTTCCAGAGAGATGTATAAAGAAGAGAATGGACAAGGGAAGGAGCTACATATCGTGCAAAGCATTACCACCTCTTCTGTAATGTTAGTGTTATGGTGTGGGCATGAATGGCTGCCAGTAGACTTTTCGGTTTCGGATTTTTTGGTTTCTTTGTATTTATTGATGATGTGACTGCTGACAAAAGCAGTAGGATGCATTCTGAAGTGTATAGGGCTGTATTATCTGCTCAGATTAAGCGATTAAGATTATGCTTCAAAACACATTGAAAGGAGCTTCACAGTGCAGATGAACAGTGACCCAAATCACGCTGTGGAAGCAACCCCCTTTAAGGCAAAAAGTAGAATGTTCTGCAGTGGCCAAGTGAATCACCTGATCTTAATCCAATCTACCATGCATTTCATTTACTGAAGGCGAAATTGAAAGTAAGATGCCCCAAGAACAAGCAGGAACTGAAGGCAGCTGAAGTAAAGCAAGGCCTGGCAGAGCATCACCAGGGAAGACACCCAGCATCTGGTAATGTATGTATTTTATTAGAAGTCATTAATGGCAAAGGACATACAACCCCATTTACTAAAAAATTGGGATGCTGTGCTAAATGTAAATAAAAATAATATTCAATGATGTGCAGATCATTTAAACCCTATATTTAATTAAAAAAAGTACAAACAACAAATCAAATGTTGAAACTGAGAAATTTTATAAATATATGCCCATTTTGAATTTGATGCCAACAACACGTTCCAAAAAAGTTGGGACGAGGGCATGTTTACCACTGTGTTTTATCACCTCTATGTTTAAAAACACTCTGTAAGCGTTTGGGAACTGAGGAGACCAGTTGCTGTAGTTTTGAAAGAGAAATGTTTTCCCATTCTTTTTTGATATAGGATTTTAACCGCTCAACAGTTTGGAGTCTTCTTTGTGATGTTTTTCATTTTATAATGTTCCAAATGTTTTCAGTGGGTGACAGGACTGGACAGGCCAGCTTAGGACTCTTTTAATACGGGGCCATGCTCTTGTAATACATGTGGTTTGGTATTGTCTTGCTGAAATAAGCAGGACCTTACCTGAAAAAAAAAAGTATATATCATACAGCATTAATGGTGTGTTCACGGATGTGTCAGACTACAGGATACGTTTCCACTTTCCCTCAGTCCATTTTAAATGAGCTCTGGCTCAGAGAAGGTGGCAGCATTCCTGGATCCTGTTTATAATTTTTTTTTCTTTGCATTTAAGGGTTTTAATTAACATTTGTGGATGCAGCGCCATTTTCATAGGCAGTGTTTTTGAGAAGTTTTTCTGAGCCCATGCAGTGATTTCCTCTACAGAATTATGTCTGTCTTTAATGCAGTGCCGTCTGAGAGCCCAAAGATCATGGCCAGTAAGTACTGTTTTTTGGCCTTGTTCCTTGCATACAGAGATTATCTCCAGATTCTCTGAATCTTTTAATGATATTTTGTACTGTAGATGATGAAAAGCAAAAGTTCTTTGCTATTTTATATTGAGAAACATTACTCTTGAATTGTTGCACTATTTGACCGTGCTGTCTTTCAGAGTGGTGAACCCCTCCTCATCTTTACTTCTGAAAGGCTCAGCCTCTCTGGATGCTCTTTTTATACCCAATCATGTTATTGACCTGTTGCCAATTAACCACCAGATATTTCTTAAGCATTACACAACTTTACCAGCCTTTTGTTGCCCCGGTCCCAACCTTTTTGGAACGTGCTGCTGGCATCAAATTCAACATAGGCGTATATTTTTCAAAATACAATAAAATTCAACATTTTCAACAGTTTCAACATTTGATATGTTGTCTTTGAAGCATTTTCAATGAAATATAGGGTTTAAATGATTTGCATATCTTTGCAGTTAGTTTTTATTTACATTTTTCACAGCGTCTCACCTTTTGGAAATGAGATTGTACAAATAAATCTTAAAAATGACAATTTAATGTACTATGGTGTCTGCAATAAGGGCTCTGTATGGCCGTGAGGAGTTTAGGGGTTGTGGGCATGCAAAGTGACTCTCGGAATGCACCATACTCCTGGTTAAAAAAGATGATTTGTTGGGACTGCTGTTGTTTAGTTTGGTTTAGTTTGTAGTTCATTAGTGTAATTGTAACCAAGAATGGTGGGTTATAGTGTGTTGTAAGTGTCTAACCTGAAAATCTGCACACATTAAGTATTTAATTGCAACTCCAATATGCTGTGGTAGAAACTAAAATAATAACTTTTCACAGTCTAAAAATGTGACTAGCTAACCAGCCTAACTTAGAGGTTCCTGACCACCAAGCTGTTGCATAGCCAAATAAGAGCAACACACAGGTTCCTAACCCTAGTCCAGGCAAAGCCAATGTCCTGCAAAAATTCACAAGTAACTTTACCCTGGAGCTTCCAAAACAACAACCATCCTTCTAAGATTGGCAGAGGACTCTGATTGGACAGTGGTTACCTTTCAGTGCCACACAATTCCCACCCACTTATATTAAAAATGCAATATATATTTTTTAATGGTCACACTGATTGCTTAATTTATTATCTGACTCATTTCATTACAAATGAGGCAATGCTGTAGGGAATGATATCACCAGAGACCAAACACGAATAAAAGTGATCTTCACAGATATGCTGCCATTCTTTCTCAACTGCAGAAGGTACAGTATCAATAGTGCAACTGATATACTAGAATTGTGATTTCATTCCTCTTCTACCACTTTTTTATTAATATTATAAAGAAATATTGTTGTTTTTGTGTGACGATTACTGCACTGCAATGATGTTATTTATATATGTATTTAAACAAGAAATGAATATAAGGTTTTCCAGCACAAATCTTATTTATGTTAATTAATGCGAACCATTCCTCCTAATAGGTGTTTTGAAGCCAGATGGCTGGCTTTACTTCAATGCAGTCAGTTCTATCATCAAATGCAACATTTACTCGTCCCTCCAGCTTTTACATCAGTGGACTTTACAATGTCCCACATGCAAAGTACTACTACGTGTTTCTGTGCCTTGTGTATGCAGTGACTGTTCTAGGGAATTTGTTTATAATGGGCATCATATACCTGGCACGCAGCTTACACACTGCTAAGTATATAGCTGTCTTCAACTTGGCCTTGTGTGATCTGTGTGGAAGCTCTGCTCTCATTCCAAAGCTTCTGGACATGTTTCTGTTTGAGAATCAGTACATATCTTATGAAGCCTGTCTAGCAAACATGTTTTTTGTTTATGTCTTTATGACCATGCAGTCTCTTACTCTGCTTGCTATGGCCTATGACAGGCTAATTGCTATATGTTTTCCATTAAGGTATCATGCAATTGTCACCAAAACAACAATGACTTTGATTATTGGTGCTATGTGGATTCTCTCTCTGAGTGTCATTACTCTGATGGTAGCTCTAATTACAAGATTGTCCTTCTGTAGATCCACTACAGTTGAATTCCATTTCTGTGATCATGGCCTCTATTACCTAGCATGTAATGATTACTCCATGAATTCCATTATTGGCAATGTCTGTACTGCTACACTGCTTTACCTTCCACTAATACTAATAGCTCTCTCATATGTTTGTATTGGTTTTGCATTACAGAAGATCTCACATGGAACTGAGCAAATCAAAGCTATGAAAACCTGCACCTCCCATGTCATATTAGTGGCCATGTTTTATCTACCAATTATTAGTGTTTATACTGTAGGTTTTATACCTATAAGTGCAAACGTCAGAATAATCAATACTGCTTTGACACAAACAATTCCACCCATGTTAAACCCCATCATATATACTCTGAAGACAGAGGAGGTATTGCAGTCTATTAAAGTACTCTACAAACGAACCAAGGTGAACTCTGCAATGGAAAGAGCTGTAAAAAAGACTGCAAGGAATTGACACAAAGAATGACACACTAACTGAAAAAATTTACCTTTTGAGAGAAATACTTATGGGATTTTCAGTTGTGTTTAATTATTATTGTCCCAAGTATTAAAATAAGGCAAGTTTAGCCTGACAAAGTCCATGGATTTGGGCAAGATACATTTCAGAATTATTTTTTATTTTCATGTTTCTATTACATTTCATGTTTATATATATATATATATATATATATATATATATATATATATATATATATATATATATAACCTTGTCTTAAAGAGAAAACCCTAGATTGCACAGAGCTTTTGGTTTATGTATCTATATGGTTTCCTGCATCTAGAAGAGACACAGCACTGTTATTCTTTAAAAATCATTAAATGTTACAAATAAGAAATGTAACAGTAGCTTATTTGTGCTACAAGAAGAGAATAAATAAAACAAATTTGAAACTAGCAGCAAAATCATTTATTTTAAAATGAGTTGTCTTGCGCTTTCTTTTATGTTTCTAATTATTCATTTGAAAACCATGAGGAATCCACCTGTGACAAGTTTTGCAAAGAGAAGAAGGAGATGTTACTAGTACTTTTTGTGGTTCTTTTTGGAAAAAAAGTTCACCAGGTTCAAACTGTCCGACTGTTCAACTCAAGTGGTGCAGAATTCGCCTTCTGCTTTCTTCACCAGTGCCTCTCCACTTGAATGTGTCTACAACGCAAGACGAGTTAAACTATTAACCAATCATGGATTTCAAATAAATTTCAAAGAAATTCTCTTCTCAAGTAGGCTACTCTCGTAAACATGTTTTATTTATTTGCTACTACCCATTGACAAAGCTAATGGCAGCAGTTATTAATTTTTCTTCTATCATTCAGACAAAACTATGTAGACACATCCTCACTGAGCACAAACAACAGACAAACTTATCTTTTTTTTGCCACAGTGTGAGTCAGATGTGTGCTGCTGGCTTTTCCACAATCCCTGGTGCATTTTCTTCTACTCACCACTGAAAATGAATGGGGGTGAAATTTTGAATGACAGATTCAGTTAAGAATGACCAATTTGTCTGTTTGTGCACATGGCAATCCAGTACAAACTTGATGTACTTATTTTACATGCATATTGATATAAACAAATATACCATGTTCCATTAAAAGAATATACACTGTGCTTTTTTTTTAATTGTACTGATAAGTAGAATAGTAAGTCAGCTGCAGTACAAATTTGTAGAACAAATGCAGCAAACTAGATCAGTTGTTAGTATTGCAGAAGTAGTGCCATTTGCAATTTTTAACAACTCAACCATAGATTGTGCCTAGATTCTATTCTTACCTATTAACAAATCCCAAATAAGAAAATGTTGGTGACAGTCACAATCTTTGTGAAAACTGCATGAGTTTTAAGAAGATATTTCTTTGTAAGAATGGTTGATGAATGAGGCCCAATGCTAGTTTCTCTCTTCACTGTGTGTAGCCTAGGCAGCATAAGCACAAGGGTCCAATTTCATTGCTGTTTGTTATGAATATGTTTGTCATTTACTGGGGGGCATGAACAGCTATCATGATAAATAGTTAACAACATGCGTTAACTACTGTATGTCAGAATATGTCTGCTCAGAATGTAGAGACAGGAATCTTCATCTATTGCTTCTTTAATGAAAGTTAACCACAGATTCAGCAGGTTTGCTTACTGTTTGTGTGTGAACATGTAGAAGAGTGTAGTCGCTAAAATAAGGAAAGAACAATGGACCTCATTCACCAACCAATGTTTTCTTATTTGGAATTTGTTTTCAGGTAAAAACAGAGTTTACACACTCAAGAGCACAAAGGTGTGCACAATTCTGTAGTTTAAGAACATGTCATGAACCTGGTGTAGACTTTTCCTTAGGACCTTTCTCAAGAACAAATTTAAGAAAAAAACTTGATGTTCAATATACACTTATCACTACGGATGGTAGAAAAGACAATCCTCCATCCCATCCATCCATCATCTAAACCGCTTATCCTTCTGGGTCGCGGTGGGGTGCTGGAGCCTATCCCAGCTGTCATCGGGCGGAAGGCAGGATACACCCTGGACAGGTCGCCAGTCCATCGCAGGAAAAGACAATCCTGAATCTTTCAAATATTTCTGAACTCTTGTATGGAAGACTGAGGTTTTAAAGTAGTTTGAAGCAGAGGTTCACTGCATCACCACATGTTGAACTCATTTGATCCTGTTAGACTTATATGTTTCTCTGCTGCTTCTCCATACAATAGCCTTGTCTTAAAGTCAGAGGTGCTGCTAGGGTAGCCAACACCTTGCCATCACTGTTTTACCTTGCTATCAAGTTTTCATTGCTAGATCACACACCAGCCTCAGTAGCAAAAGCAAATCAAAACATTAAATCACCCTGTCATGTGTAGAATGAGCAAGGTGCCTGGATATGTGCGAGCAGACTTAATAACCAAAACAAACTAGCAAAATACAAGATACAAAATACAAGGTAACAAACAAGGTCTAAGCAAATAAAACAAGAGGTAGGCACACAAGCACTACATGTGACAAAATGACAAGTAGACCAGACAAACACTGACAAACAAAAGGCTTGGTAAAGCCTACAACATATGGGGAACACCTGGGAGAGGGAGGACACAGAAACTACAGACAGGTGAGGATACTAATAGGGAAGGCAGGGAAAGGGCGCACAAGAACACAAGAATCAAAACAAAAACAAAGTACATGGCTAAAGAGCACATGGCTACAACACAGGACAGGAAAACAGATGAAAACAGGTACAGAGGAGACTGTGACAGTACCCCCCTCCTAACGCGCAACTCCTGGGGTGCGAATACAAAAAGCGTCAAAGGTGGAAGCCAGGTAGGAGGAGGGACCAGAAAAACATGAAGCAATCAAAAAAAAAAAAACTGGGCATGGGACTGGACAAGGGACTTAATAACAGAAACAGGGACAGAGAACATGACAGTAACTGGGAAAGAGATAGTGACAGGAACTGGAACTGAAATCTAGAACAGTAACGTTAACAGGCACAAACATTCTAACAAACAGGAATGGAAACTAAACCTGGGGTACAACATTGCCTAAACACAGGAGAAAACACAGACTGAAAGTTCTTAGGCTGGGCAGGGGACTGCAAGCGTGGCCGGACAGGGGACTGCAAGGGCGACCGGGGCATGGGAACAGAAACAGGAGGCATCCGGATCACAGAAACTCCAGAAGCCGGCACTGGAACACGCCGGGGAGCCGGCACTGGAACACGCCGGGGAGCCGGCACTGGAACACGCCGGGGAGCCGGCACTGGAACACGCCGGGGAGCTGGCACATGGCACACAGGAGTAAGTAGATCAGGAGACACAGAGGCCATGGGCTTATCCAGGTATTCAGAGGCTGCTGCGACGTCCTCGGAGGCAGGCGGGCCTGCTGCGACGTCCTCGGAGGCAGGCGGGCCTGCTGCGACGTCCTCGGAGGCAGGCGGGCCTGCTGCGACGTCCTCGGAGGCAGGCGGGCCTGCTGCGACGTCCTCGGAGGCAGGCGGGCCTGCTGCGACGTCCTCGGAGGCAGGCTTGTCAGGGGAAGCGGTGGCGAAAGCAAACATGGGCTGGTCCTGGGGTGCAGAAACAGCAGGAAGCTCAGCAGCATCTGACAGTTCCGGTGCTGCTGGACTGGCTGCACCCTCACCGCCCTTATGCCCACGGCGTTTACGCTTCCGTTTCCTCAGGAGATTGACTTCCTCCAACTGCTGCTCTGACGCCACTCGATCCTGGCTTATAGCCATGGCTTGCTGCTGGGCAATACACCGGTCAGAGCCAGAGTCCCTTGCCCCCCCAAAAATTATCCTCTGGTGGGAGACCAGCTCCCTCCCCATCCAGGATGGTGGAGATGTGGGCCGAGAGCAAGGTGGCCGAGAGAAACGGCTGAAGCTGGCGAAGCAAACATTAACCCTCCTGAAGCCTAAACTCATTCTCCTCAATGAGCTTCTTTTGTACTTTGAACAAGCTCGCTACAATCATTTTGAACAGTATGGTCTTCTGTCACATGTGTAGTGAGCAAGGTGCCTGGATATATGTGCAAGCAGACTTTGAATAACCACAACAAACTAGCAAAATACAAAGTACAAGGTAACAAATTACAAGGTCTAAACAAAGCAAACAAAACACGAGGTAGGCACGCAAACACGACATGTAACAAAATGACAAGTAGACCAGACAAACACTGACTGAAAAAAGGCTTGGTAAAGGCTACAACAAATAGGGAACACCTGGGAGTGGAAGGAGACAGAGACTACAGACAGGTGAGGATACTAATAAGGAAGGTGGGGAAAGGGCGGAGCACAAGAAACAAAACAAAAACACAAGCACATGGCTAAAGAGCACATGGCTACAACACAGGGCAAGAAAACAGATGAAGACAGGGACAGAGGAGACCATGACACACCCATTATGTTGGGATATATTTCTTGTACAGACTCATAGTCATGATCTTTAAAATTATATTATATGCTAACAACACACATTATTTTTTACAATAACTATGTTCAAAACAAGCACTGAATTAAAATTCTTGTGTCACAGCATATTGAGCATTTAAAGCTTTTCCCAACATTTCTAAATGAATTGTGGATTGTGTATGATTGAAGGTCTGGAAGGATAAAGTCCCTCAAATTCCAGGAAAAAATATTGCATTTCTACTTTGCCTTTATATGGTCCTACACAATGGGACCACCTTCAGGTATGTACCAGCTTGGCTGAATCCTTGTCTTTGAGAAATCTTAGAATACTGATTACATGTTATTCCTGTGAAAAAGATTGAAACACACACACACACACACACATTATCTAAGGCGCTTATCCTCCTGGGTTGTGGGGGGTGCTAGAGCCTATCCCAGCGGTCACTGGCCGGAAGGCAGGAAACACCCTGGACAGGTTGCCAGTTCATCGCAGGGCACTATCACTGAACACTGTAGGTTAGACTTTGTATCAAAAAATGCAAAGGACAGTGTTATTGTGGAAGAATTCATTTATAGGTAGATGTGAATATATTTTATTTTCGGAATAACTTATAACTCACCCAAACCATCACATCATCATATCTTTTATGATTTTATAATAGGGTTTGGTCTAAAATGCATTATTAGGTCTTTTTCTATTATTAATCACCAAAGAAAACTTTTTTGGTGGCATCTGCCATTATTTTACCATCATAAATATTACATTTCAGAACTCAGAAGGTAGGTTCAGGGTTACAGGTGATTTTGGATAGTAAATAAATTGCTATATTAATATTGTAGACATTGCGATACCTGGTTCTTAATACCAGCACTGTAAAAAAAAATCAGAGTTAGTAAGTTTCTCTACAGTGAAACATTCCACATCAAATCACTCCAAATAACTTCTGTCATGCCTCGGGCGGATTTAGACTACGTTTCCCAGAATGCCATGGGAAATCACATGGTTGAGCAACTTTTCGCGGACTCCATTGCCCACAATCCCTCGGGAGATCACATGACTTTGGATAATTGTTCACGCACCTATCAGCGCTCACAGTCACCAGAATACTAACAATGAACACCTGTGTTTGTAGTCATATGACTCATGTAGAATAGTATATTAGCCCGGGCTTTAGTTAGGGTCTTTGTGAAGTATTGCTTCTTTCGAACATACTGAGCGGTTTTTCTGATCTGTCTGTGTTTGCCTGTTGTGACCCACTTTTGTTGAACTGACCTTGATTTTTGCCTAATCCCTTTGTACCTTTGCTGATTGTGATTTGGATCTGACTGTGCTTGGAAAATCGCTTTTATAGTCTTGAATTGGCTACAGCTAGTTGGGCCCAGATACACCGCCTTTCATATGAACAATTTCTAACAGATTTTAAGATGGTGTTTGATCCCTACGAAGGGAAAGTCAGCAGGGAATTATTGGTGAACTTGCGTCAGGGGAATCGCTCAGTAGTTGATTATTCATTGGAATTTCATACCTTAGCCGCAAGCAGTGGCTGGAACGAGGCAGCACTCTTAGTTATGTTTCGCCAGGGACTACACACGGACATATTAAGCGAATTGGCGAGTACGGATGATAATTTAACACTGGATCAACTTATCACGCTTGCCATCAAGCTCGACCATCTGATCCACCATCAGAACAAGACCAAGGGTGACAGGACTCCCAGAAGAGCACCAGCTAGACTAAGGTTGGGACCAGAAAACAATGAAACTTCTGAACCCATGCAGTGTGACTCCTCCCGGTTATCACGTGAAGAACGTCAGCGTCGTTTTTGACAACAATGTTTTTATGTTACCAGTCACTATATACTGTCATCCCCAATCTCTTGTCATTTCAGCCTTGATCGATTCGGGAGCCGTGGGGAATTTCATCCACACCCGGATGGTCGAGCAGCTACAAGCTCCAGTAAAAAGTCCAGAGAACCAGCTTAAGTTGGCAGCGTCGGATGGAGGACCAGTGGGTGTTGGCATGATTTCCCAAGTCACGGAGCCCTTGGAAGTGCAAACAAGTGCCCTACACCTGGAGACCTTATCCTTTTTAGTTTTGGAACATTCCGAATTTGAACTCATCCTAGGACTCCCATGGCTTGAAAAACATAACTTGATCATATCCTGGTCTGAGCACACCATAACTAGATGGTCTGACTATTGCAAGCACTCCTGCCTCCACACTCCTATTTTAACTCTTGGTTCGACCTCTGTAGAGAGCCCTAAGGCCGAAGCCACTTTTGAAATCCCTCCTGAATATCTTGACTTGAAAGAAGTCTTTAACAAACACAATGCCACTAGATTGCCCCCTCATAGACCGTATGACTGTGCAATTGACCTAGCAGAAAACCCTATTTTCCCCAAGGCAAGAATTTATCCCCTCACTCAAGAGGAGCAGAATGCTCTTGATGTCTATATTCAAGAAGCCCTCAGCCAAGGCTTCATCTGTCCCTCCACATCACCCATAGCCTCAAGTTTTTTCTTTATTAAGAAAAAAGACTGGGGCCTTCGTCCTTGTATTGATTATAGGGCCCTTAATCAGATTTCCAAATCCTACCCTTACCCACTTCCCCTAGTCCCTGTGGCCCTAGAACAACTCCAAGGAGCTAGATATTTTACTAAATTAGACTTACGAAGCGCCTACAATCTCATCAGAGTAAAAGAGGGAGATGAGTGGAAGACTGCCTTTTTGACCACCAGGGGGCACTATGAATACAGAGTGTTGTATTCTGTATACTGGTGTATTCCCCCAATTTCGAAAGCCATGTCAGACACATTAGAGCAGTACTGCAACAACTGTTACAGAATAATCTGTATCTGAAAGGGGAAAAATTTGAGTTTCACTTACAGACCGTGACCTTCTTAGGGTATGTCATAAGTCAACAGGGGGTGGTGATGGACGACCAGAAAGTTGATGCAGTTATTCAATGGCCTGCCCCAAAGACGGTAAAAGATGTACAAAGGTTTTTGGGCTTTGCTTATTTCTACCACAGGTTTTTAGCACCATTGCAGCACCCCTTACATCTTTGTTAAAAGGAAGCCCTAAGAGAATTAACTGGAATCCACAGGCAGATAGGGCCTTCCAGAACCTCAAGGAGGCATTCACCTCTGCTCCCATTCTGAAGCATCCTGACCCCCAACAACCCTTTGTAGTAGAGGTGGATGCCTCAGAAACTGGAGTAGGAGTGATTCTGTCGCAAAGAACTGGATCCCCCCAAAAATTGCACCCCATAGCTTTCTATTCCCATAAGTTATCACCTGCAGAGAAGAACTATGGGATAGAAGATAGAGAGCTACTGGCAGTGAAATTAGCATTGGAAGAATGGAGGCACTGGCTGAAAGGAGCGAATCACCCCTTTTCTGTAATTACAGACCACAAGAATCTTGAATACCTCCGTAATGCCAAAAGGTTAAATGCACGCCAAGCCTGATGGTCTCTGTTTTTTCCAGATTCTAATTCAGTATCACATATAGACCTGGGTCCCATAACACGAAAGCTGAGAGGGAGAATACACCCCCCGCAGAAACAGCACAACCAGAATGCATTCTGCCTCCTGAAGTGATCATTTCATCAATTAGATGGGAGATCGACGAGGAAACTGAATGCGCCAATAGTGCTCTGGAGATCCCTACTCAGTGCCCCCCTGAGAAATTGTTTGTTCCATTAGACTTTTACTCGCAACTTATCACATGGGCACATTCCTCTCTAACATAGGGTCATCTGGGAGAGACACGAACGCACAAACTCCTCGCACAAAGGTATTGGTGGGAATCGATGAGTAAAGATATACATGCATTGGTTTCTTCATGTTCAATTTGTTCTCAGTGTTAAACGCCTAAGGCACTTCCTGCTGGTAAACTCATGCCATTACCAGTACCACTCCGACCCTGGTCCCACATAGCCATTGATTTTATAACTGACTTGCCAGAATCCCAAGGATTCACCACCATTCTGACAGTGGTGGATCTATTTTCACGAGGTGTACGATTTGTTCCGTTCTCCACATTCCCTAGTGCATTTCAAACTGCCGAGACTTTATTCCAACAAGTATTTCGTTACTTTGGCATCCCCGAAGACACTGTATCTGACAGAGGACCCCACGTCGCAAGTCTGGGCTGCATTTTTTGAACATTTAGCGGTCTCTGTCAGCCTGACTTCCGGGTATCACCCACAACCAAATGCACAATGCGAAAGAGTGAACCAAGAACTGGGTCAATTTCTGAGGGTGTTCTCTTAATGACAACCCATCGGACTGGGCTAGATATTTGGTTTGGGCAGAAATGGCACAAAACTCTCTAACCAGTTCTGTTACAGACATGACACGATTCCAATGTTTCTTAGGATACCAGCCACCGCTAGCCCCTTGGACTGGTGTACAGACGGACATCCCCGCTGTCGATGAATGGATGACTAGGAGCGAGCAAGTATGGGAGCAGGCTCATCAGCGAATAGAAGCCGTACTCCAGAAGCACAAGGAACAAGCAGACCATCATCGAGGACTACCCCCGTGTATCAAACTGGGGATAGAGTCTGGCTGTCCATGAAGGACTTCCAACATCCCGAGGGAAGTTGCAAAAAATTACAGCCCAAATATATTGGGCCTTTTAAAATAGTAAAACGTGTCATTGATGTTACCTACAGATTAGACTTACCCCCTCGCTTTAGAGTTTTGTGATCATTTCATGTGTCTCTTCTAAAACCTGCCATTACAGGACTTTTGGACGAGGTTATGCCTGACGTCACGCCACCCCCACCGGAGGTGATAGATCGGGCACTTGTCTATGCTGTCCGTAGGCTGCTGGACTCCAGGAGACGTGGGGGACAGCTGCAATACCTGGTGGACTGGGAGGGGTATGGTCCGGAAGAACAATGCTGGGTGTCTGCCGAGGACGTGTTGGACCTGGCTCTAATAGCGAATTTTCACAGTCGCTACCCGCAGAAACTCACTCCCCGTCCCAGAGGTCGTCCACAGAAGCAGCCGTCCTGCTCCCTGCCCACACGTATGGGGTCGTCTCAGCCAGAGGGTTCGTCGGTCCAGCGCCTCGGCAGTTCTGGTTCCGCCCCTGTTCAGAGATCCAGTGGGGCACATGGTGGTCGTCCTGGCAGATCTCGGTTCAAGACCCGCCCAGACTCTTTGGGGGGGGGGATTCGGGAGGATTCAGACTATGTTTCCCAGAATGCCATGGGAAATCACGTGGATGAGCAACTTTTCTCAGACTCGGAGTCCAGAGAGGACTCCATTGCCCACAATCCCTCGGGAGATCACATGACTTTGGACAATCGTTCACGCACCTATCACTCACAGTCACCAGAATACTAACAATGAACACCTGTGTTTGTAGTCATATGACTCATGTAGAATAGTATATTAGCCTGGGCTTTAGTTAGGGTCTTTGCAAGGTATTGCTTCTTTCAAACATACTGAGCGATTTTTCTGATCTGTCTGCGTTTGCCTGTTGTGACCCACTTTTGTTGAACTGACCTTTGTACCTTTGCTGATTGTGATTTGGATCTGTGTTTTGACCTGTTGCCTGCTTTTTGACGATGATTTTGGTTTACCCCCTTGGTTTTTGTCTGCCCAGTGTTATGATCACTTCTGTGATCTTTTGCTGCCTTTTGATTAAGACCCACACTTGTTTTTTGACCACACCTTTGTCACACGTTAATAAAACCCTGTTGGCATTTTTTATCCGCGAGCATCTGAATTCTGTTGCATCGTCACAACTTTGATTGCATCTCAATAATTGAAATATGCAGAAATGAAAAAAAAAAAACATTTTCCCCTGTGAAATTAAAGGTTTTATATTAAATTTAATAGATATCTGTACTTAAATAGATATATGTAGTGTTGAAACAGATCACATGTGAGCATGCTAAGTTGACAACTTTTTTTCTAAAAAGGAGCTCACTCTTATATATGGGAAGACAATTGATCTGACAGAAAAGAATTCATTTGACTAGTGTTCTGCTAAAACCAGTTCTTCAGCAGTTAAAAAACCTTGATTATAAATTATCCTCAATGATAAATCTTGATTCACAGTGTTGAGCAATGACCAATGCTAATAGAACCCAAAAGACTGAACTAATATGCCAGTCTTGGTCCATGTTTCAGAATATTTGTACCATAAATAGTCATAGATGCTGCTGGCATATAGTGGGCAATAACTGGACAACAGGATTGTGCAACCACACTGCTAAAAAATTGCCACTGCCGTTATGCTGTTAAAACTCAAAAAACATGAAAACCTGTACTTCTTGTCTCATGTTAGGGTGTACATTTTATCTCAATATTTATCTATTCTTATTCTATATTATCAGTTCTTCCAAATGCCGAATGCCAGGATAATACACTATTACACAATAGTGTAATAGTGTATAGTCTAATACACAATTATCATCAAATTAGTACCATAAGATTCAGAAGACACAGATCCTCAATAAATCCTCAATCATCAAAAACATTTTGACTGTTCCACTGAGTGTATTGAGAATCAATCAATTAATTACTGCAACCATGGCATTGCTAGTTTGATTTGCTATAACTCAACAGTCATTGGTCAGATCATTTCCAAACTTTAAGAATTTTTACATATTTAGACTCTAATGGTGTATGCCAAGTTTGGTCCAGATTGGCGTTTAGGGGGCGCTTTAGCACTCAAAAACACTTAGAAATCAACTAAAATGCTATTACAATGTTATTACAAGGTCCACATATAAACAGTTGGTGCCATGTGACTCAGTTCACTCACATGAACAACTTTCTAATTACATGTTATGTCAAAAATTGCACTGCTTGTCTTTTATTTTGGCTTATTCATTCAAAGATTTCACTATACAAAGGCTTATTATACAAAGGTCAAAAGGTCATTCTGACCAAAACTTAGTGAACGTCTTTGGATATGGTCCCTGATCAAGAATGATACCATACTGTGGCCTTTTCACTAATTCTGACCTACTTTCACTGAGCTCCTCACACCAATAGGGCCTCTTATGAGTGCATTGGGCCTCATTATGGCCTACATCAAATCAATGGCTTAAATACAGAACCAATCCACTGTGGAAGTGCTACTATGTGACAAATGCTGCCATTAGTCATGTAGTTTTGACATCTATGACGACAACCTCTTGAATGTTCTACAAAGCAGTGTAGATCAGTACATATTAATGTAAAGCTATAATGTGTTTACAGACCTCTGATCGTTGTTTATGGCAACTGAAGGCCTTTTGATGAACTGACTTCCTATCAGTTCTAATCACTCTGCCTATGAATAAGACCCACAGCTTGAGGCCTTTTTAGGTCTAATGGACTAAACCAAAAGCTTGAGGCCTTTTAGGCCTAATGAGCTAAACCAAAAGCTTGAGGCCTTTTAGGCCTAATGAGCTAAACCAAAAGCTTGAGGCCTTTTTAGGCCTAATGAGCTAAACCTGCAGGAGGGCCCGTACTGCTGTTGCATGCTTGAACCCGCTCATTGCCGCTCACGGCTATATTTTTATCTATTTCTGTGGCCATAGAAAACCTGCATCTCCCAACTCACAATAGCGTCTACACTTAATATTTCTTATTGTTATCATTGCAGCACTGACATCATTTGGTTATTGGCTATTGTATGTTCTCAACAAAAAACATTGTAAATTGTACAGTAAAAGCAGGCATGGTGTAAAATAAAATGACTTGCGTTGGGCTTAACTGAACATTGTATGTGCAAAGTCTCCATTAGGAATGCTGTGCATCAACAGTAAACTGGAAATAAACTCAATGTACTTTTGGGACATTTATTAAATCACCATCAAATGATGTCTGCAATGTTGCAAGATTGATGTTCCTTTGATGCTGAAAAAAGCAAACATGATGTCATCTATATTTTATTTTTGAAAAGACAAATCATTGCCAAAAATATTGGGCCAGAGTCATGAGATTCATCTACATACTGTTATTAAAAAAAAAAGTGATAGACATCAATAAAACATTCAAGCTGATGTCTGAATTGTTCTGGAGAATATCTGTAGTTTCATTTGAGGGACACAGAATGAAATAATATCAATGCTGAATTGTCCAAGATGTATTTAATTAAAGTGATAAGCTGCAGTTTTGGTAAATCAATCATTAATTTCACGTGAATAGTGAGTGTGTATTGCCATCTCATCACGTTACATTCAGTGCTCCAGCTCCGCTCATACATCTGGCCCAAAGTGCTTATCACAGCATGTAAACCATTGGTAAACCTCAAAAACAGGAAGGCCATATCAGAGTTTCCCAAAAAATATCTAAAAAGGCCTGTGCAGTTGTGGAACAACTGTTATGAACAGACGAGACTAAAATCAACCTGTTCCAGAAAGATGTATAGAGAGGAGAATGGACAAGGGAAGGAGCTGCTTATCGTGCATGTTAGTGTTATGGTGTGGGCATGAATGGCTGCCAGTAGAACTGGTTTCTTTGTATTTATTGATGATGTGACTGCTGACAAAAGCAGTAGGATGGATTCTGAAGTGTATAGGGCTGTATTATCTGCTCAGATTAAGCGAAAATGCTTCAAAACACATTGAAAGGAACTTCACAATGCAGATGAACAGTGACCCAAATCACGCTGTGGAAGCAACCCAAGACTTTTTTTGGGGCAAAAAAGTAGAATGTTCGGCAATGGCCAAGTCAATCACCAGATCTCAAACCACTCTTGCATGCATTTCATTTACTGAAGGCGAAATTGAAAGTAAGATGCCCCAAGAACAAGCAGGAACTGAAGGCAGCTGAAGTAAAGCAAGGCCTGGCAGAGCATCACCAGGGAGGACACCCAGCATCTGGTAATGTCTGTAAGTTACAGACTTCAGTATAACACCAATTATTAAAAATGACAATTTAACGTATTGTGGTGTCTGCCATAGGCTCTGCATGGCCGTGAGGAAGTGGCTCTTGGAGCATGCCATACTCCTGGTTAAAAAGGTAGATTAGTTGGGACTGCTGTGATTTTTGTTGCTGGGTGGTTTAGTTTGTAGTTAATTAGTGTAATTGTAACCAAGAATGGTGGGATACAGTGTGCTGGAGGTGTTTACCCTCCTCAGATATTGTTTATAGAAGGAGTGCTGGGCTGGGCATTTCTTGCTGCCTGTTGAATATAAATGAAAAACATTTGCCTGAAGGCATGTTTTCTGTGTCTTATTCTACACTTCGTCTACAGTACGATTATGTTAATTTGTGAATATCCTGTAAAACTAAAGGCCTGAACATATTTATTAGTTAATTTCAACTCCAATATGCTGTAGTAGAAACTAAAACAACGATAACTTTGTCTAAAACACAGTCTAAAAATGTGATTATAGCTAGCCAGCCTAGCATAGAAGTTCCTGACCACCAAGCTGTTGCAGAGCCAAAAAAAGAGCAACACACAGGTAAGTCCCATGTTGTATTTTTACACTGTCATACAAGCACTTAAATTGTGGAATGGCTTGTTAATTATCTCATGAGTTGAATCAGGTGTTTTGGGGGCAGTGTTTTGCTAAATGTGCAAACCAGAGGGTACTCCATGACCAGTGTTGGTGACCACTGCACTAACAAATATTAAACACAAAACAGAAATGTGATCTTGTATAGGCATTCACAAGCAACTTCATGAGCAAACATTTTTATTGTGATAGGTTTCAATTAAATAGATTATATTAGGCCTAGAACACAACTGAAGTCAACACAGATAGATTGATAGTTATCTAATGTTACCCCAAACATTCACAAGTAACTTTATCCTGGAGCTTCTAAAACAACAACAATGCCTCCGAATTCTGATTGGACAGTGATTTCCTTTCAGTTACAATTCCCACCCACTTTTACTGGAAATGCAATAAAATTTCTGATAATGGTCAGGCTGACTGCTTAATTTGATACCTGTCTCAGTTCATTACAAAGGAGACAGTAGAGATCTATGCAGAGACTTGTCTTTCTTTGTTTCTTTGGAGTTCTACTGAGGAGCAGTGCTGTAGGGAATGATACCACCAGAGACCAAACACAAATATAAGTGATCTTCACAGATATGCTGGCATTCTTTCTCAAAGGCAGAAGGTACAGTATCAATAGTGCAAATGATACACAAGAATGGTGATTTCATTCCTCTGTACTGTATTGCAATGATGTTATTTACCCATGTATTGAAACAATAAATCAATATAAGGTGTGCCAGTAAAAATCAAATTAATGCAAACTATTCCTTCTAACAGGTTTTGTGGAAGCCAGATGTCTGCAGGCTTGACGTCCATGCAGTCAGTTTCATCACCAAATGCAACATTTATTCGTCCCTCCAGCTTTTACATCATTGGACTTTACAATGTCCCACATGCAAAGTACTTCTATGTGTTTCTGTGCTTTGTGTATATAGTGACTGTGTTGGGGAATTTGTTTATAATGGGCACCATATACCTGGCACGCAGCTTACACACTGCTAAGTATATAGCTGTCTTCAACTTGGCCTTGTCTGATCTGTGTGGAAGCTCTGCTCTCATTCCAAAGCTTCTGGACATGTTTCTGTTTGAGAATCAGTACATATCTTATGAAGCCTGTCTAGCAAACATGTTTTTTGTTTATGTCTTTATGACCCTGCAGTCTCTTACTCTGCTTGCTATGGCCTATGACAGGCTGATTGCTATATGTTTTCCATTAAGGTATCATGCAATTGTCACCAACACTGCAATGACTTTGATTATCTGTGCTATGTGGATTCTCTCTCTGAGTGTCATTGCTCTGATGGTAGCTCTAGTTACCAGATTGTCCTTCTGTAGATCCACTACAGTTGACAGCTATTTCTGTGATCATGGCCTCTATTACTTAGCCTGTAATGATTACTCCATGAATTCCATTATTGGCAATGTCTGTACTGCTGTACTGCTTTACATTCCATTGATATTAATAGCTCTCTCATATGTTTGTATTGGTTTTGCATTACAGAAGATCTCACATGGAGCTGAGCAAATCAAAGCTATGAAAACCTGCACCTCTCACGTCATATTAGTGGCCATGTTTTATCTACCAATTATTAGTGTTTATACTGCAGCCTTTACAACTCCTATAAGTGCAAATATCAGAATAATCAATACTGCTTTGACACAAACCATTCCACCCATGTTAAACCCCATCATATATACACTAAAAACAGAGGAGGTATTACAGTGTATTAAAGTGATCTACAAACAAACCAGGGTGAACTCTGCAGTGGAAAGAACCATGAAAAAGACTGCAAGGAATTGACACAAAAAATGACACACTAACTGAAAAAAATGGCCTTTTGAGAGAAATAATTATGGGATTTTTAGTTGTGTTTAATTATTACTGTTTCAATTATTAAAATAAGTCAAGTTTAGCCTGCCCATGGATTTGGGCAAGATACATTTCAGAATTATTTTTTATTTTCATGTTTCTATTACATTTCATTGTATGTAACAGTACAATTATTTCATTCTATATATACATATATGATACTAACAGCAAAATCATTCATTTTTAAGTTGTCTTGCGCTTTCTTTTAGGTTTCTAATTATTCAATTGAAAGCTGTGAGGAATCCACCTGTGACAAGTTTTGCAAAGAGCAGAAGGGGAAGTTAGCACTAGCAGTTTTTGTGCTTCTTTTTGGAAAAAAAACTCCACCAGGTTTAATGATTCCTAATCAGCCCATGTAAACATTAGCAACATTTGCAAGTGTCTTGAACACTACAACTAAGTGACAATAAGGGTACTCGTCCATTTTCAAGGTCTTTTGGCAAACATCAGTGATGAAAATGCAGATCATGTTACAAATAACAGTGAATTAATATTTATCTTTGAGTGGATTCTTTTTTATGAGCAAAACTGTCCGACTGTTCAACTCAAGTGGCACAGAATTTTCCTTCTGCTTCCTTCACCAGTGCCTCTCCACCTGAATGTGTCTACAACACAGGACATGAGTTAAACTATTAACCAATCACGAATTTCAAATAAATTTCAAATAAATCCTCTTCTCAAGTAGGCTACTCTCATAAACATATTTTATTTATTTATTGATTGATTGATTGATTGATTGCTACTCCCTATTGAAAAAGCTAATAACAGCAGTTAATAATCTTCCTTCTATATCATTCGGACAAAACTATGTGAACACATCAAGACAGACAATCTCATCTTATCTTAGTCAGTTCTTAGTTAGTGCTGCTGGCTATCCCACAATCCCACAATCCCTGGTGCATTTTTTTGCTACTCACCATAGAAAATGAATGGGGGCGAAATTTTGAATGACAAATTCCGTTAAGGATGACCTGTTTTTTTTATTTGTGCACATGGCAATCCAGTACAAACTGGATATACTTAATTTACATGCATATTGATATATATGATATATAAACAAAAACATCACGTTCCATTTAAAAAAATATACATGTGCTTTTGTTTTATTTTACTGACAAGTAGCATAGTAAGTCAGCTGCAGTACAACTGCAGTGTTATTGTAGTACAAATGCAGCAAACTGGATCAGTTGTTAGTATTGCAGAAGTAGTGCCATTTGTCATTTTTCACAACTCAACCATTGATTGTGCCTAGATTCTATTCTTACGTATTAACAAATCCCAAATAAGAAAATGTTGGTGACAGTCACAATCTTTGTGAAAACTGCATGAGTTTTAAGAAGATATTTCTTTGTAAGAATGGTTGATGAATGAGGCCCAATGCTAGTTTCTCTCTTCACTGTGTGTAGCCTAGGCAGCATAAGCACAAGGGTCCAATTTCATTGCTGTTTGTTATGAATATGTTTGTCATTTACTGGGGGGCATGAACAGCTATGATGATAAATAGTTAACAATATGCGTTAACTACTGTATGTCAGAATATGTCTGGTCAGAATGTAGAGACAGGAATCTTCATCAATTGCTTCTTTAATGAAAGTTAACCACAGATTCAGCAGGTTTGCTTACTGTTTGTGTGTGAACATGTAGAAGAGTGTAGTCGCTAAAACAAGGAAAGAACAATGGACCTCATTCACCAACCAATGTTTTCTTATTTGGAATTTGTTTTCAGGTAAAAACAGAGTTTACACACTCAAGAGCACAAAGGTGTGCACAATTCTGTAGTTTAAGAACACGTCATGAATCTGATGTAGACTTTTCCTTAGGACCTTTCTCAAGAACAAATTTAAGAAAAAAACTTGATGTTCAGTATACACTTATCACTAAGGATGGTAGAAAAGACTGAAACAATCCTTAATCTTTCGATTGTTTTTGAACCCTTGTATGGAAGACTGAGGTTTTAAAATAGTTTGAGGCAGAGGTTCACTGCATCACCATATGTTGAACTCAGTTTGCTCCTATTAGACTTACATGTGTGTCTGCTGCTTCTCCATACAATAGCCTTGTCTCAAAGTCAAAGGTGCCACTGGGGTAGCCAACACCTTGCTATTACTGTTTTACCTTGCTATCAAGTTTTCAGTGCTAGATCACACACCAGCCTCAGCCTTGGTAGCATAAACATTAAATCACCCATTATGTTGGATTTCTTGTACAGGTTCATAGTCGTGATTTTTGCAACATTTCTAAATGGATTGTGGATTGTGGATGATTGAAGGTCTGAAAGGAGTGAGTCCCTAAGGTCCTACAAAATGGGACCACCTTTAGGTATGTACCAGCTTGGCTGAATCCTTGTCTTTGAAAAATCTTAGAATACTGATTACATGTTATTCCTGTAGAAAATATGGAAACACACACGCATAAACACACATCTAAGCCGCTTATCCTCCTGGGTCGCAGGGGATGCTGGAGCCTATCCCAGCGGTCACTGGCCGAAGGCAGGAAACACCCTGGACATGTCACCAGCCCATCGCAGGGCACTATCACTGAACACTGTAGGTTAGACTTTGTATCAAAAAATGCAAAGGATAGATTTATTGTGGAAGAATTCAGTTATAGATAGATGTGAATGTTTTTTATATTCAGAATAATTTAGAACTCACCCAAACCATCTTTTATGATTTTATAATAAGGTTTGGTCTAAAATGCATTATTAGGTCTTTTTCTATTAGTCACCAAAGAAAACTTTTAAACTTTTAAGGTGGCATCTGTTGGTAAAAACATCAAATCCCTCCAAATAAGTTTGATTACATCTCAATGATTGAAATATGCAGAAATAAAAATAGGTATTTTTCCCCTGTAAAATTGAAGGTTTTATATTAAATTATACAGATATCTGTAATTAAATAGATATATGTAGTGTTGAAACAGATCACATGTGAGCATGGTAAATGTGAAGTTTTTTATTTAAAATTCTTTATTTTATTAATATTTTTATTAATGTCAGTGGCTGCCTTTTCAGGCATTTACAAGGGTTCTATTCTAAAAAGGAGCTCACTCTTATATATGAGCTAAGCCAATTGATCTGATGGAAAGGAATTCACTTGACTAGTGCTCTGCTAAAAACCAGTTCTTCAGCATTTAAAAAACCTTGATCATAAAATATCCTCAATGATAAACCTTCATTCACAGTGTTGAACAATGACCAATGCTAATAGAACCCAAAAGACTGAACTAATATGCCGGGCCTGGTCAATGTTTTAGAATATGTGTACCATAAACATTAAACTGAATAGATGTCATAGATGCTGCTGGCAAATAGTGGGCAATAACCAGACAACAGGATTGTGCAACCACACCGCTAAAAATTGCCACTGCCCTGGTCAGTGACAAGACTTGATCAAAAAAGCTGTTTCCATTTTTTACAGTGGTTAAAAGGATGCTGTTAAAACACAAAAAACATGAAAACCTGCACTTCTTGTCTCATGCTAGGGTGTATATTTCATCTCATTATTCTATCGATTCTTCCTAATGCCAGGATAATACACTCTGCTCTCTCACAAACTATTTACGTAGGTTAGTCCCACTGCTCAAGTTTAGCATTGGGCGAAATAGTTTTTATGACGTTTTAGAAATTTGATGTTATGTGGATCTTCTCTTCGGTTACTGCTGCTCTGATCCTCTCTTTCTTGCTGTTTGACAGTCCTTCTTCTTACATAATTTCATCTATTTCTGTGGCCATAGAAAACCTGCATCTCCCAGCTCACATTAGGGTCCACACTTAATATTTCTTAGTGTTAACATTGCAGCTCTGACATCATTTGGTTATTGGCTATTGTATGTTCTCAACAACAACAGATTGTAAATTGTCTACATTTTATTTTTGAAAAGTGAGGCAAATCATTGCCAAAAATATTGGGCCAGTCATATATACTGTTATTAAAACATACTGTTATTTAAAAAAGTGATGGACAACAATAGAACATTCAAGCTGGCATCTGAATTGTTCTGGAGAATAACTGTAGTTTCATTTGAGGACACAGAATAAAACAATATCATTGCTGAATTGTCCAAGATTTATTCATTGACACTTCACAACATGATGTCGCATCCATTTCCCAACTGGAGACTGTCAGAGGACTTTTTTTCCTTTTTCAGGCTGATTCTGTATCTGAAGCTCTTTTCCTTAGCAGCTGCTCTTTATGGGCATTCTGGAATGACATCATGCAGTCTTTAAAGTCCTTAACCTGTTTCTGGCATTTTCTCCAATCTTGGTGTTCTGCCATGCAATCCTGGATTGCATAGTGCAGTGCAGCGCAGCCAGTCCTGCTGATCATCTGCTCCACTGGATCATTTTCATCTTCGGGTCTACTGCGGTCATGGGGTGAGGGTGAAGGAGAAGATGCCATTTTGGTTCAGATCTAGGCAGGAGATAGGGGAACAAATTGGTAATGCTTTCACTGAGAGGTCCAAAAGATTTACTTCAAAGCTGATGATGGTATTGTCCAACAGATACTGTATAAAACATTTTATTGTACATATGAATGCTTCATTAACATGCCAAACAGCTGATGATTTCGCATTTACACTTATTTAACAGTCGCTCATGGTATTAGAGCAACAAAATACAAAAAGAAGTCACATATGCATGCAAGGTTATAGCGATAGGCATTATATTCGTGAAAAACAGTCATATAGGTGTCAACCCATACGAATAAGGGCCCCCCTTTACCAGTAATTATGTACTGTTCATATTTGTTTTCCAGTCTAAAAGGTAATCTGACCACACTCTGTGTGATGTGGTAGCAACGCAGCTACAACAGTCGTCGTCATGCGCACACAGTGCACAGATAAAACAGGTAGCGTCTCCCATGAGAGTTGGGCTGTAATAAAACATTACAGTTGCTGTATCTAAGTTGTGTACCTGTCATAAGAAGGCATTAGCAAAAATACATTTTCAGCTAGCTGCAGCATTAGAACACAGCCTGACTGTGTGCGCTCTCTCTTTCTGGCTGTTACTGTTTCAGTACGTGTACTGTGAGAGAGAATTTTTAAACTGTCTAACCCCAAAGTAAAAATAAAATTCTGATTCTGTATTAAGTAATTAGTCTGACTACCAGAGAAACATAGTACAGAAGATCAAAACAGCATACAGTGGTCTGTTTTTGTTTTTTGTTGTGTTTTGTTTTTGTTTGTTTTTTTTTGTGCTGTTAATTATTTCAATAGTAGATATTGTCCCATACCGGTTTTAGTAAATATATATAGTTTGGAGGCGATAAACATAAGGGTTGGTTACTGTCTCCCTAGGTTGACATTTAGAGGTGAATGGGTTGGGAGGAATCTTAACCTAACCTTTTTTCTAGGCTTAAACTCTTGGAAACCAGCCCAAAAGTACTTTCCACAAATGTCAGAAATGTTCACCAAAACATTACGTTATGTTCCTTATCCTTGTGACCGGGCTGTTCACTTAGAACAGACCAGACTTTACATCAACTATCAAGCTAACCTAACTAGGGTTACTAGTAACGAACCTCCTAGGTCAACACAAGACATATTTTCGCTCACAGCGCCCTTTTCACTTCTAACTACAGTCAGACAGCTGCCTTACCAACACAGCTAAACTAACGAACTTCCAAACAAAATCATTGTGAGCAAAAAATAATCAACAGAACAACATCCGAAGATCTGAATATACCACAGAAAATGCTTTTGTACTTACAAGAAGATTAGCTAGCTAGTCATACTTTTACATATATGTTGACTATCGGTTCCAGGATTGTCAGGCGTTGCGAGGGGAAGAATTTCAAGGGAGGACAGGAAGTTCGGAGGCATTAACGCGCCCACAGCCAGTGAACTTGTAGAGAGCAAAATCATAGTTTATAAATGCTTAAACATTTTCAATTTAAAAGAATAACATAAAACATTTTAACACCGCTGTTACATTTTTAAGAGCTTTTAAACTCGAGTTATAGGAGTTTAAAACCGCGCCTCATGTATGTCCATGAGGTCAGTGAGCGCGAACAGCCAATGAGCTGTTCTGCTCGCCAATCAATCATCACTCTCTAGCAGTAAAGCCCGCCTTCTGCTGCCCAAAACCCGTTTGCTGTAGAAAAAAGGAAATATATAGGTTAGGTAAGATTTCTTTTTTTAGTGAAATACATCCTTCTATTTTCTAAAATTAAAGAAACGTTCTGGGAAAGTAATTAGAAACTATTTTAACTTTTCGTTTTTAGCCGTTGAGCTCCATTTACTCCCATTCATTGAGGACTCACTCTGCTGTTTAGCAGTCCTGTTTTTGATATAACGGGAGGAATAGGAAGTGGCCAGACTGCTCATAAACCGGCTCTGAGGCGGATACGCTAGATGGCAGTGTTGCAGCTTTCATGAACCGTGCAGGGTTTAATAGACTTAATATAACTGCTACGTCTAAACATTGTCAAGAAAAACAGCACACTTTTAAGGAAAATGCATTCTATTGTAATGAAGAAGTTTTTAAATTATTATTATTATTATTATTATTATTATTATTATTGATGCACGCACACACTGCAAGAGATTAAGGTTTTTCAGTCTTGTCCTGCTTAAACGTGAATGAAAGGAGAAGGATATGTATCTTAACCAGTTCCAGAGGGATGCGAAATAACAATAGAATGATAAAATTGTCATTATTGATGGTGTGGATCAATACAAACTCCCAAAGAGAGGAATAATGATCTGGGTATGCTACTTTGTCTTTCATTCCCAAACTTTATCACAGCTGGTTTGTGGCCAAGTTATTTATGTATGTATATATGTATGTATGTAACAAATGTTAATTGTCACCTCAGCTGTTACTAGTTAAACAAACAAAACTGAAAACTTGAAACGAATGGTAGTTAAACATCATTAACTGCTCTGAAACAGAAATTAGAAATCTAGTGTCTCTGGGTAATTATATGTTTTATTCACAACTTAACAAGAATTTGAACTAGCTTATTATTTGTCTTACCTCCAAACTCTCAAATGTATTTGGGTCTTTCATGCTTGCATTTCATACATGTTTTGCAGCATTTCTATAGCTGACTGTCAATAACTGAAAGGGGCAGGTGTATCATCTCCAGCCTTTAGAGTGCCATCTCTACTCAACTAATGGGTGGACCCAGGTAAATTGGGCTTACTATGAACATTTTAGCATAAACCTCTAACTGGTTTAGGAACGTTATGTTGGGGTTCAAAGGGGAACAGAAATATGAAAATACTGATTCTGCTCAGGGCACATCAATTTCTTTTTATTGCATTTTGAGCCCTGATTTAACCAGCCTGAAGTATAAAGAATTGTGATAAAACATACTCTATGAACTGAAAAGAGCGCAACATAGAACAACCTACATCTGAATCTTTTTATCAGGCAGAATTCTCTGTCCACATAATAAAGTTTACTGCTGTGCTTGCCGATTTAATACTGAACTTTTCTTGAAAGATCCTACTGTGTCATACCCCCATGCAGCAGTGTTGTATGAATTACTTGCCAAATTCATGATCACCCTGCAAAATGCTGGTGTGACATCATCCACCTACTTACACTGACTACAGATGAAAACCATACTATGAAAAGGTAGAAGAAGGCAGACAGACACCTCCTCTGACAAATCTTTGTGATAGTTCCTTAACACCTTAAAATCACAGGCTTATTACATACTTAGTTCAGTGACTACAGGAACTTCAAAAGCTATTCTTAAGTTATAGAAGTATGTAAAAAACCTTGGGCCTGCCGATGGACCATGTCCATCTAAGAGGTTAAGTTCTTCAATACCTCCTCCTGCTCCTGGTCAAACTTGACCCTTTTACTGAACTGCCCATTTCTATATAACCCTCCATTTTACCATCCAGCTCAGGCCTCTGTTTTGATTCTTCTTGGAGGGCTGTGTTACAGTGTCTCCGCTATATGTTCATGGAATATTCAATTTTGGTATTGACAGATCAAAATGATGAATTGTAATGCATATTCTTGCTCACTGAAATCTGAATTAATGGAGACAAATACATATTCTTTAAAATAAAGATCTGAAAAAAATGTGAAAATTTGTAAAAGGTCACCAAATTTGAAGCAGCAGGTGTAAAGTGCCTCACCTAAGGTAAACCTAGTCAGTCGTGGGATTTGAACCCACAACCTTCAGGTTGAGGATTTACTTCTTCTACCACTAGGCTACCGGCCATAACTAATACAGCAGCTGATTTTTTTTTGTTTGTTTCTTCTTCTTCAGAAATACATGGACAAAGATTTTTCACAACACTTATTTTGTGTAGTTATTAAGAGTCATTACCAAAATAACCTGACATAATGCAGTTTAAATATAAAATTGCATTGCAATAAACTTTGGGATTTCCACACTATAGTGTTATGAACAAAAACAAACATCTGTCATTGTGGCATGCGCCCGGCCCCCGAGCGAGGACAAAGCCTTGCGAGGACAGCGGGGAGAGAAGGAGAACCATGACTGAGTGGTGGACGGCGCAAGTCCCCGCCTCCTGGGCACGGCCTCCGGTCCCAGCAGCTGCCACTGTACTTTGCCTTGCATTCAATCCCAGAGATCAAGCCATGGAGCGGGGGCGGTGACGGGGATGTGTGAGCAACGAGCTGTCTTGCCCTCTCTGCCTTCTGGGCGCCTTTAAAAAGAGAAGAGAGGTAAAGGGAGAGAGAAGAGCAGGAGACAACGAACAACTCACGAGCTGAAAAGCTTAACTTAAGAGAAAAAGACTGAAAGGTAACCACAGAGAGGGTCGTGTTTCGTTTGTTGTGTTTGTTGAGTGTAAAAATAAAGAGACATCGCTGCTGTAACCCTCAACCCGTAGTCTGTAAAGCATTAAAGTAATCACATCCAATTCAAGCACAATGGCTAGATATTCAAAAGATGAAAATCCATCTTAGTACAACTGAGCTGAACAGCGAAGATAGCATCTAAACCACCCCCTCATTTGTCCTGTCTTGCTGGCTGAAAGAACTTCGTTCTTTCAGAAATCGTTGATTAAAAGTCAAAGTCAAAGTTTAATTATATAGCATTGTCACAAAGCAGCTTTACAGAAAAATCTGGGTCCAAGCCCCCATAAGCAAGCCAATGGCAGCAGTGGCAAGGAAAAACTCCCTAAGAGCAAGAAGAAGAAACCTTGAGAGGAACCAAGATTGAAAAGGGGAACCCATCCTCCTCTGGTCGACACCGGATAGCAAACAGCATTAGTATAAACTATTAAAATACAGAAATGGGGAAAAACAGAAGCAATGGTTATAATTAGAGTTTGAGTCTGTGCAGCAGCAGCAGCAGTATCATCAGAAGGCTGGTGAGCAGTGGGCACCCGATCAAGGCAGAAAAAGCAACAGCATCAGACGCACAGGATGGGCAGCTGTTTAACTCGGCAAGGAAAAAGAAAACACACAGAGAGTCAGTTCTGTAAAGAGTGACAGTTTACACGGTTAACAGAGAGCAGTAGAGACTCTGGCAGATCTAGTTATTACAGCCTAACTAAAAGGGAGAGCCAGTAGGTAACAGAGACATGAGGGCACCCTGAAATGTCAGCAAACCTAAGTGAACGTGTGAGCACAGCGGGACGACAGCACCAACACTCCCAGTTTACCGTAATACTCTAAGTCCATGAAGCCCTAGATCTGCACCTTTTGACTAACAGGAAAAACTAATTACCAAAGGCTTGACTAAACAAGTAGGTTTTTAGCCTAGACTTAAAGACTGAGGCTGTGTCTGAGTCCTGAACACTGACTGGAAGATTACTCCAAAGCTGGGGGGCTTTATATGAGAAAGACTCTTGTTTGTGAAGGATCTTACATTTAAAAGTGCCATATTAACATTTGTGTCTAATTTCGTATGGGTCCAGGGTTTTACTAAGGTTGGATTAGAATAGTTTACCACCCAGATTGTTAATAACCTTTTTCTTCTGCTACTGATCAAAGCAGGAATAGAGTCTGGGGCAGATTTCACAATCCAGCTTTCAGGGGGCGAGTCTGCACAATTGTCAGCTTGGTTGGTGAGAATTAAGGCCCAGTCCCATTTCTTATTTTTACCCCTACCCCTTGTTTTCAAGTGTCATCTTGCCCCTCGGAACTGATTCACAACGGGTAGTGGTTGAAATCTTCCCCTATGAAATGGGACCCTCAAATACATTACTCAATTAATAGGCTACTAGCGGTGCTCTGTAGGCAACCCTGCCAGTCTGCAGTGATAGCAGAGGAGGGTAGCTAAAGTTCAGCAACCTCGCTGCTGGGCTTTAGTTAAATTTAGGGCATCATATGCTTTCAAAGAGGGGAGATGTAAAAATGATTCATTATCGCTCATCTCTAATTCTTTCGTGATATAAAGCTGAAGTCGGTTTTTTTCGCCAGCTGCTCTTTCGATTTTTCCTGTTCCACGTTAAATGGAGCAACAGTATTATTCTGGCGCTTCAGATGTCAGTACTTCTGGACTATTTAAGGTGGAATGGAAAATTTAGCTAGTTAGCTACCGAGACATTAGCATAGTACGAGTGATTTTTTATGCTTGTTATGAAGAAAAGGACCGTAATACATCAAAACGACATTAAACTAAGATAAAACAATGGTTATTGTAATTTGTTAATGAGAAAATATTCACATTTGTGGCTTTCTTTGGTCGCTTGCGCAGCCATCTTGCTGGTTTTTCTTTTTTTCTCATAACACTCAGTTTGGAGTGTGCCTCTGAAGAACCTCCATTTGAAGGGCAATGTAGCCCTAACACTTAACCTTACCCCTCTATCTGAACAAAAATCGGGACACCCTAACCCTAGACATGAACACAAAACAGAGGGCTAAGGGCTAAGTGGTAGGGGCAAGGGGTGAAATGGGATTGGGCCTAAGTCTCAGCAGCAATGGCTACTGCAGTTGTTGATGAAATGCATCTGAGTCATGCTGTGGTGGCTGAGAGAGCCTTGTAGAAAATATTTGATGAAATCATATTTGATCCAAAAGGATTTGGGAGCAGACTATCCTCCTTAAAAAGTTCCTTCTGTGTTTTTAAAGCTCTAAATGATCTCATTTAAGCTCTAGCATATCTCACATATCTCTCAAAATGTCTGTCTGTTTATGTTCCAACATGTGATCTTAGATCTGCAAATATTGGCCTCCTGTAAAATACAGAAAACATGAAGATGCCTCTTGCAGTTGTAATGCTTCAACTTTGATACTCAGTTCCCTAGTTACAAGTTTCTTTGTTCTTGTCACATAATATCCATTAAACACACCTGAGACACATTATTTTGGAGAAGTGCTACAGGGAATGATCTCACCATCGACACAGTATAAATCTGATTCCATAATGATGTGTTCATGTACAGTTTTATCTGCAGAAGGTAGAGTTTTAAACCATAATGTATTCTTTTGATGTTATTATTACAGTATTAGTAATAATTTTCTGTAGTTTGTGTGTGGATTCTTTTGCAATTAACATGCTTGCTTAGAAGTACAGTGTGTGCTGTGATTTTGTTATAATTTTTATTATTATTATATTACAAACCATTAACACAAACCATTCTTTTTTACATCTAAAGGCAGATGGCAGCTAATGTAAGCTCCATGCAGTCAGTTTCCACAACAAATGCAACATTTGTTCGTCCTTCTGCATTTTACATCAATGGATTTCATAATATTCCACATGCAAAATACTACTATATGTTTCTGTGTTTTGTCTACGCTGTGACTGTTTTGGGGAATTCTTTTATAATGGGCATCATATACCTGGCACGTACTCTACACACAGCAAAGTACATAGCTGTCTTCAACTTGGCCTTGTCTGATCTGGGTGGAAGCTCTGCTATTATTCCAAAGCTTGTGGACATGTTTCTGTTTGAGAATCAGTACATATCTTATGAAGACTGTCTGGCTAATATGTTTTTTGTTTTTTTCTTTTTGGCCCTGCAGTCTTTTAGTCTGCTTGCTCTGGCTTATGACAGAGTGGTTGCTATATGTTTTCCTCTGAGGTATCACGCTATTGTGACCAAAGCGGCAATGACTATGATTATTGGTGTTATGTGGATTGTCTCTGTGTTCATCTTTGTTCTTTTTGTAGCTCTAGTTACCAGACTGTCCTTCTGTAGATCTGTTGTTGTTGACAGTTATTTCTGTGATAATGGTCCCATCTTTAGACTAGCATGTAATGATAACTCTGTGAACAGGATAATGGGGCTTGTCTGTATTGCTGTAGTGATTTACATTCCATTGGCATTAATAACTTTATCTTATTTTGTTATTGGTTTTGCTTTGCTTAAGATGTCGCATGGGTTTGAAAGAATCAAAGCTATGAAAACGTGCACTGCCCACCTCATATTAGTGGCCATAGGTTATCTACCAATTTCAAGTATTTATGTTGCAGCTTATATAATACCTATAAATCCAAATGTCCGGATCTTCAATACTGCCCTGACACAAACCATTCCACCAATGCTAAATCCCATCATTTATGCTCTCAATACAGAGGAAGTCATGCAGTCAATTAAAGCACTCTGCAGACGTGCCAAAGTGAACAATGTATTAGAAAGAGTCGTTAAAAATACTTTTACAAACTGAAATTTCTATGAATTCAAAACATTATTCAGCTTGTTATGTTTTGATAATCGTTGTTGAATTGTAAGTTTGCATTACATCCTTGTGGCGTGTGAAAACACTGATAAAACTGTAAGGCAGAAAAATATAGTTTAAAAAAAATCAGTGACCCCTTTGAAATGATCTGGATGTCTGTATGATTTGGTTTGATTTAAATCTGATCTGATCTGTATCATAACAACAAATAAAGCTATCTCTTACATACAGCACATTCTACACTGTCATAACTCAAACAAATGGTTTGAATAATGAAGATTACTGATGGAAAAAGTGTGAATCTATTTTGCCTAAAGGATCAACAACACAGTGGTTCAAGGACCTTTAAGGTCCCATTAAAATGCTGTGGTATAAGCTATAGCAGGGCATATAATTCTTTTTATAATTTATTTAAATCCATTTCAAATTTCTTCATCCTCAGGACATTTTATTTACTTAATATCTATTGATAAATTGTTATTCTGTTTGGTTTTCTTGTTTGTACTGATGTAAACAAATTGAAGGAGAGACAGAAAATGCTCTTTTCCTATTTGAATACTCTCTGAATCTCATAATTATAAGGGAATTAACCTTTATAACTATTTATATTATGGTTGTAATGTATATATTAGAAAATAAAATGTAGAATTTATATTGCTTTTGCAGTCAACATTTCAGCAGTAGCACTTTCAGCATTCATTATAAACATTTACTTTTTAAATCAGATTCAAGTTGTCTACGAATGTAGATACATGCTCACTAAATTCTGAATTGGAGCAGGTGAGCCTGATCATGTATGCCTAATGTTCTATGATATACAAAGTATTTTACACGATATAATGTCATGATCTTCAGTCTATAGCTGGGGTCACCTATCTTATTCACAAAGGAGAATAAGATAGGTGAAGCAGGAACTCTTAATGTAACTAACCAATTGTTTGAATACTGAGATCAACCGATGAAACAAGTGGAATCAGGTGTGTTTTTGACTGACTGGAAGGAAAAACCTGTGCCCACACTGGCCCTTAATGGACAGTGCTACCAAAAATCATGAAAATTTCTTTCATGTGTAGGTAGACTACTCTTTGGTGTACCATTATGTCTGTCATAGTTGTCCCTGTACCATGGATTTAGAAACAATTTTTGGAAAGGTAAAAAAGGTGTTAAAATGGTATTGATGGTTAAAATGGTAAGATCTTCCTGTACTGACTTGGGACTCAACTGTCTTGACTTGAACTTGACATGGTCCTTCAGTTTACAATTGCACTTGCATTTGAGGGTCATGAGGCTGTAGGATCAACACTAGAATCAACACTACTGGGCTGCTTTGAATGCACAGACTGGGACATGTTCAGAACATCAGCCACAAGTGGCTCGCAGTTAGATTCAAACTAGAGGTCTGCATGGGACTGTTCAGTTCTGCTCCCGCAAGGTTTCATCTCAATTACGCAAAAAATCTGAATCATTTGTTCCACTCCTGCCTGTAACCGAAACATTTTGGCCCCCTCCCACCCATGCGGTTCAGTTAAGGTGAGCTGACATCCAATTTGACATAATCTATTTACAAAAACAATATCCTTTGCTGAAATAACACGGCAGTCATGGTCATCAGGTTTTCTGTGAAGTAACTTCACTAAACACCATTTATTCACAGTAATCTCAAAGCAGGAATTAAACCACAGAACAGTGGTTTCATAACTAAATCATTCACCAAAAAAATCATATTAGGACAAATATTAGAATCAAACTATCATGTAGCCATGAACTAAAATCTCATGTTAAATTTAGTAGTTGTTTTAATGTTAATTAAGGTAACAACAGAAATACTTGAGAAAGATGGCAGATTGTTAGATAAATGTATAATTCACTGCCCCTGGAGTATTCCTGCTCTGCAGGTTTAGGTATTTCCCTGTTCCAAATAATCAGTGCCCAGAAAATCTTCAGTGTTATGCTCGCTCTACCATTTAATAATCTCATGTATGTGTATATGCCCTTTACATTGTATGAAAATTTCATGATGAATAGACCACTACAATGGTCCAAAATCGCTTGGAATAAAACCTCTTTACATTAAAAGTAAAGAATGTTTTTGTCATCTCAAAATTACCATTTTGGAGATTCTAGGTTTTTTTTTTATGGACAGTGAGAGCCTACATAATGAACATGTACAATATCTCTTCCCCTTTTCAATGAAGTTGTGCAAGGCCCCCAGAGATTCCAGTGTGACTGTGAAGAAGGGTCTGACCCCCTCCCATCCTGCCATCCCTCCAGCTAAATAGGTGGTCATCCCAATAATTTCCAATACGTTGTTCCAGTGCATAGTCTGGACTGGTTCCTGGTTCCTCCATTACGTCTGGACATATGCAACAGACAATCAGACCAGGTCATACCTGGGAACCACAAGAGGTGAGGGAGCCCACTTAGGTTAAAGTTTCCCATGGCTCTGGTGCCTGAATTTCTGGATAAATACAGAAGGAAATGTAAAAACCAAATGCTGTAAGGAGAAATTCTCTACAGATAGCACAACAAAAGTCAAGGACATTCATTTTTACAATTAATTTTGTAATAGTTTGAGAATTTCAGCGATCAGTGAGATAAAGCATTTGAACGAAAACAACATCTTTTTACCCATATCCCATCTTGGCGCATCTTTTTATCCTCCAAGCTCTTAGAAACAGTGACAAATTTAGATAATAGCTCATCTAGCTAGTGCCACTGAACATATAACTGTTCCACAGTGGTGGTGTGCTCTGCAGTGGCTCGACAAAACACAAAGTGAAACAAGGAGGTTGCCAAACTCCTAATTCTCAGGTAAAAAAGCTAAAAATCAGTCCAGTTATTTAAACTGAAGGCACATGACCTACATACAGAACCCTCTGTCCAACTATATTAATAAAATATATAGTTCATACAAACACGACATTCAAGACATTGTATCTTGATCAATAAATGTTGCAGGTTGATTTTAGGTTATTTGTTCTTCAGCATTTGTTCACTGGGTTATTTTGCTGGGGACTCTTATTGTGGAGAGCAGGACTGGTACTGCCCAGAGGCACGTGTGTGGGAGAAGAGCTGGAAGAGTAAGATGTGAGCTGGGTAGTAAACAAGCTGTTATCAAAGAGAAAACTCCGCTTATGTGTGACGTAGCTGTGGACAACAACAGCTGGATAATAAAGCATCATGACTTGTGCAAAAGTTGCATTTCTTCTAACAGCAGTGGCACGCTAAAATATTACAAACATAAACGAAATGCAGGCAAATGCCCTCATAATGTCACAGGCCTGGGATAATCAAATAGCAGATCCTGCCAAGGTTTTTTTTTGGCCCCAACCGCTCCTTACCAAAGAGGAGACAGTCCTGCTCATGTGGTTAAAGATACACTATGTCAGCAGAAGTATTGGAACACCTACAGCAGCTTTTATGATATCCCATTCTAAATCTTTAGGCCCCTCTTCTGGGAAGCTTTCTACAAGATTTTGAAGTGTGTCTGTGGGAATTTTTGCCCTGTTCATCCAGAAGAGCACTTGTGAGATCAGACACTGATGTTGGATGAGAGGGTCTGGCTCGCAATCTCTGTTCTAGCTCATCCCAAAAGTGTTTGATTGGGTTGAGGTCAGGGCTCTGTGCGGGTCAAGTTCTTTCGCACCAAATTCATCTGTAACTACTGTCAAAGTCAGTTGTGCAGTTTGAGTTCATAATTTAATTCTGTTCGTTGACATAAATATAAGTATAATAACATTTGTCTAAAAGGCACTTGTATATGTCTTCAAAGCAGAACAGCCAGGTTCAAAAACAGCTTCTTCCCACATGCCGTAAGACTGCTGAACTCTAAATAAAATGCTGCTCCAATTCTTTTTTGATTACTCCATACCTGGGAGCTCCAGTGCAATACAGTCTCTTGTATATATACTTATTTAAAATTTATTTATCTGTTGATATATATATATATATATATGTTTACATATGCACTACACTTTGCACTACATTGCACTTTGCACTACATTATATTACTTATTATTATTATATATATTGTGAGGTAGGCAAGGTTATGTACACTATATTACCAAAAGTATTCGCTCATCTGCCTTCACACACATATGAACTGGAGTGACATCCCATTCTTAATCCATAGGGTTTAATATAATGTCGGCCCACCTTTTGCAGCTATAACAGCTTCAACTCTTCTGGTTCAACTCCACAAGGTTTAGGAGTGTGTTTATGGGAATTTTTGACCATTCGTCCAGAAGCGCATTTGTGAGGTCAGACCCTGATGTTGGACGAGAAGGCCTGGCTCGCAGTCTTCGCTCCAATTCATCAAGGTGTTCTATCAGGTTGAGGTCAGACTCTGTGCAGGCCAGTCTAGTTCTTCCACACCAAACTCGCTCATCCATGTCTTTATGGACCTTGCTTTGTGCACTGGTGCGCAGTCATGTTGGAACAGGAAGGGGCCATCCCCAAACTGTTCCCACACAGTTGGGAGCATGAAATTGTCCAAAATCTCTTGGTATGCTGAAGCATCAAGAGTTCCTTTCACTGGAACTAAGGCCGACTCCTGAAAAACAACCCCACACCATAATCCCCCCTCCACCAAACTTTACACTTTGCACAATGCAGTTAGACAAGTACCGTTCTCCTGGCAACCGCCAAACCCAGACTCGTCCATCGGATTGCCAGACGAAGAAGCATGATTCATCACTCCAGAGAAAACATCCCCACTGCTCTAGAGTCCAGTGGCGGCGCTTTACACCACTGCATTCGACGCTTTGCATTGCGCTTGGTGATGTAAGGCTTGGATGCAGCTACTCGGCCATGGAAACCCATTCCATGAAGCTCTCTACGCACTGTTCTTGAGCTAATCTGAAGGCCACATGAAGTTTGGAGGTCTGTAGTGATTGACTCTGCAGAAAGTTGGCGACCTCTGCACACTATGCGCCTCAGCATCCGCTGACCCCACTCTGTCATTTTACGTGGCCTATCACTTTGTGGCTGAGTTGCTGTCCTTCCCAATCACTTCCACTTTGTTATAATACCACTGACAGTTGACTGTGGAATATTTAGTAGTGAGGAAATTTCACGACTGGACCTGCACAGGTGGCATCCTATCACGGTACCACGCTGGAATTCACTGAGCTCCTGAGAGCGTTCCTTCGCAAATGTTTGTAGAAGCAGTCTGCAGGCCTAGGTGCTTGGTTTTATACACCTGTGGCCAAGGAAGTGATTGGAACACCTCAATTCAATGATTTGGATGGGTGACTGAATACTTTCGGCAATACAGTGTATGTTTCCATGTTATGATAATAGATATGCGTTAGCTTACAGCTAAAATACTACCGGAGTTCATATACGTAATGGTATGTCTACGTGAATGTTCAACAGGCTAATTATTCATAAGTTTAAGGGCTTATAGGCTTCAGTTTAATGGATTATGTTTGTGGACTATATTTGTGTTAGAATGTGAGATCTGATTATTTTCCATGCAAATGTTGCTGTATTGCACAGGACTCATTTTATGATTTGTGTATTTATTTATCTAGTTCTCACAGCAATTGACAGCATGGACGTGCAAATTAGATGCTTGTAACTCAAGGAACGCCTTGTGTTCATGATTTAACTCGAGGGAGCTACAGCAACTACCCAACCATGCCTTTTTGGACCTTGCTTTGTGAACTGGGGTACAGTCATACCTGAACAGAAAAGGGCCTTCCCCAAACTGTTCCTACAAAGTTGGAAGCATACGATTGTTAAAATAGTCTTGGTATGCTGAAGCATTAAGATTTACCTTAACTGGAACTAAGGGGCCTAAGCCAACCCCTGAAAAACAACCCCATAGCATCATCCCTCCACCAAATTACAGTTGACACAATGCAGTCAGGCAGGTAACATTCTCCTGGCATTCACCAAACCCAGACTCATCCATCAGACTGCCAGATAGAGAAACATGATTTGTCACTCCCCAGAATATGTTTCCACTGTTTCAGAGTCCTGTGGCGGTGTGCTTTACACCACTCCCTCCGACGCTTGGCATAGTTCTTGGTGATATAAGGCTTGCATGCAGCTGTTCAGCCACAGAAACCCATGCTATGAAGCTCCTGGCGCAGTTGCTGATGTTAATGCCAGAGGATGTTTGGAATTCTGCAGTTGTTGGGTCAGCAGAGCGTTGGCAACTTTTCTGCACTATGTGCCTCAGCACTTTGCAACCCACTCTGTAACTTTATGTCTGAGTTGCTGTCCACTTTCCACTTTTCAATAATACCAATAATATCTAGGAGGAATGAAATTTTGCAAACTGACCTGTTGCAATGTTGGCATCCTATTACAGCGCCACGGTCAAATTCAGTGAGCTCTTTAGAATGAGCCATTCTTCCACAAATGTTTGTTAAGGCAGACCCATGGCTAGGAGCTTAATTTTATACACCTGTGGCAATGGGACTGAATGAAACACCTGAATTCAATGATTAGGAGGTGTGTCCCAATACATTTGTCCATATAGTGTATATTCAAAAGGGCCTTATGACTTCATTTGTTTTTGTTTTAGTGGCTCAATCGGCACTCCATACTGACAGTTGATAATTTATATGTTGGAGTGTTGTGAAAATCAATCAAATGTTCTGAAAGACAAAAAATTCTGAAATGTTGCATTTACATACAGCTTATTAAAAATATATCTGAGATATGTTACTCATTTGAATTTCTTTTAATTTGAAACAGGGCAAATCTCTGATTTGGCTTATAGTCAGAAGAACTAAATAAAGAGGCTAATATTGTGCTACATAACCCTAACCCTTAACCAAAAAATTATTGTAATAGTCACACCCATGTTTCCACTCTGCTTTCCTCATTTGTTGCAAATTTGGCACATCGAAGATATCATGTTTTGAGAGATATGCTTATGAACAGTGATGTAGATAATGATGTCATCAGACATGGTATAAATGTGTCTGATTCCTGCTGCTATGCTGATATGCTTTTTAATCTGCAGAGGGTAGAGTATCAAACCATTCTACATCAAAAATATGCATTTATAATAGATTCAGTAAGAATGTGCACTGTGATATGTTAATATTTCGAGGTACTACATTTTAAACTATTAACACAAACCATTCGTTTTCACAGGTTAAACCATGGCTGCTGAAATGACTTCCATGCAGTCAGTTTCCACAATTAATGCAACATTTATTCGTCCCTCTATGTTTTACATTAGTGGATTTCATAATATTCCACATGCTAAATACTACTACATGTTTTTATGCTTTGTCTATGCTGTGACTGTGTTAGGGAATTCTTTTATAATGGGCATCATTTATTTGGCACGCACTCTGCACACAGCAAAGTATATAGCTGTGTTTAACTTGGCCTTGTGTGATCTGTGTGGAAGCTCTGCTCTTATTCCAAAGATTGTGGACATGTTTCTGTTTGAGAATCAGTACATATCTTATGAAGCCTGTCTGGCAAACATGTTTTTTGTTTTTGTCTTTATGGCCCTGGAGTCTCTCAGTCTGCTTGCTCTGGCTTATGACAGGCTGGTTGCTATATGCTTTCCTCTGAGGTATCATGCAATTGTGACCAAAGCAGCAATGACTCTGATTATTGGTGTTATGTGGATTTTTTCTGTGTCTATTTTTGCTCTTACTGTATCTCTGATTACCAGACTGTCCTTCTGTAGATCTGTTGTTGTTGACAGTTATTTCTGTGATCATGGCCCCATCCATAGACTAGCATGTAATGATAACTCTATAAACATCATAATGGGGGTCATCTGTATTGCTGTACTGATTTTCATTCCATTGATATTTATAACTTTGTCGTATTTCTTTATTGGTTTTGCTTTGCTTAAGATGTCTCGTGGGTTTGAAAGAACCAAAGCTATGAAAACCTGCACAGCCCACCTCATATTAGTGGCCATAGTTTATCTACCAATTTCAAGTATTTACATTGCTGCTTATATAATACCTATAAGTTCAAATGTCCGGATTTTCAATACTGCCCTGACACAAACTATTCCACCTATGTTAAATCCCATCATTTACACTCTAAAGACAGAGGAGGTTTTGCAGTCTCTTAAGGCAATCTACAGACACACGAAGGTGAACTCTGTAATGGAAAGAGCCATTAAAAATGCTGTGACAAACTAAAATAACAACGTGTCATTGTGGCAACACATGCCTTCTTAACTTGGTTCAGTTGGTGATGCAAACTGGTGATGACTGGAGTTTCAAAATAATGATGTGATATATATTCAGTTAATGAAAATACTGATGATGAAAAGAAGATAAAAGTAAGTATATTCAGTTTTACATTAGAAATGCATTTCTATAAATTTTGTTTGGTTCATCAGCTTGTGATTAAGCGTTGAGAGCTGTGGTAGATACAACTTGCATTCACTTGTGTATCAGATGAAAAAAGTGATAAAATTGTCAAACAGTTATATATACAGTCGTATTTAACAAATGCACATTTTAGACAGTTTTATATAATGTTTAAATATGACACATTTCTGCATTTTTAGAATATTTTTTATTATATTTAATGCAGTCTTCATACCTGTTTGAAACAATATCATGCAGAAGAGTTTTCATAGTAATGTAATGTGGGTCTACTGCAATGTTGATACTCTTTTGGTCATGATGAAAACCTATTTAAGCAACAATAAGATATTCTATTATTTTGGTTGAGTTCATCACTAGAGCAGTGACCACAAAAAGCTATACATCCTGATATCCCTGATACAACATACATGGTCATGTCTTTACATAATTTTCTTTTTTATAATACAGTACTGTGCGAAAGTTTTATGCACCTGAGAAAATTAGAATTAAAATGCTATACATCTGATTGGTAAGCACTTATTTGTTTAGAAACATACTTTAGTTTAGAATAAATACAAATATCATTAGTACAATAAGCAGTGAATTTATGTATGTCAATGTGAATGTGTTTAACTCTTCATAACCTCTCCTTGTGGAAGCCCATCATTAATTATACTTATGATACTCCACCTGTTTTGGTTAATCAGTATTTTATTATGTTAGATCAAATGTGCTGATGATGGAATTTAACAAATCTGTGTGATGGCTGTGGGCGTTGAGGAGAAATCTGGAACCAAACTTTGTTCTTCAAGCTAGATCACAAGACATCAACTGAAAAAAACAAATAGGACAAACAACAAAAAAGAGAATTGAAGGACTCAGTTTCATTTTCCCATTTTGCTCGTTTTGCCATATTACGAGTTTCTATTCCACCTTAAATGGTGCATCATGTACAGAAGCCAAGCTGTAGCTGCTGCATCATTTAAAGTGGAACAGAAAAGTTGAATATATATATATATATATGTATGTGTATACATATATATATATATATATATATATATATATATATATATATATATATATACAATGTAAAGAGCAATGGGCATTTTCAAATTATGTCAAAAACAGAAAAATGGCAAAAATGATATAAAATAGAGGTTTTGTTATACACACACACACATACACTACACTAGAACTGTTCAAAGTAACGCCAGTTGTCAGCCGCTTGATGGGTTGAATTGGGTGTGCTAGACCCCACCTCCACACTCTTTTGCTGGACTACTCTTGCTTTGGTCTAAAACGGTGTTTCCCAACCCTGGTTCTGGAGGCTCCCTGCCCTTCCCCTACTTTAACACATAAAATTTAAAAAGTTTTCATTTAAAAAAAGCGGAAGAATAGATCGAAAATATGCTTGAGTGAAAAAGTATCAACATATAAACATACTGAAGAATATAAAAGTAAAAACTGAATATTTCAACAAATAAACTAAATATTTTCTTTGTTTGGTGGTGGGTGATGCAGTGACTAATGGGTGGAACTGGTCCTTAGAGGTCTGCATTCCCACGGGACCTACCACAGTATCTTGCGGCGCAGGGCTAATTTTCAGTGACATGCACGAGAGAGAGAGGTTAACCAGTCAAGTGCAGCCAAGAATGGGACAACATATACGTGTTGAGAAATCCCAAGAATCAATTAATATCCAAAATAATATGAATCACTTACACATATATATATATATATATATATATATATATATATATATATATATATATATATATACATACATAATGTCTAACAGTGAAATAACAAAACATAGTAAATTCCTTCTAAATAGTTGTGAAGCAACCAATCAGTTAACAACACGTGGGCTGCTTTCTTGTAGGCTACAAAAATGGTAGAGCCTTCAGACAGTCAGAAGGCCACAGCTGTGGAAAGTGCTCTGAAGAAAGGTGAAAACCTGACAGTAAACGCTGCGAGTGGGTGCAGAACAAAACAATTAAGTTATGGGCGGGAGCGGAACAAATGGTGCACATTTTCTGCTGGAGCAGGACAAAATCCTATGGGGTGGGACTAAAAAAAATCGGTCCTGCGCAGACCACTACTGATTCTCACACAAAGTCAAATTAGCAAAGTTCTGGGCAGTTTCATGTGACATGAAAATTACTTTGCTTGAATGATTTGATAAACACAATCAATTAAAGTGCATGTGAACTGTTGGCATGAAAGAGAGAAATTTCCTGGCCTTTAAGATTTGTAACAATTTTTCTGAAGGTTGAAATGAAAATGTAACAAGTAAAAAGTCTATTTTTTCTATTGGAAAAAGTAATTGAGAATTTTGGTGGACTGTAGCTCTTTGCTTTCTTCATGTTCTGTCACATGTAAGCTGCTCTTATTATCATTTTAGGTGACAGACCTTACTTCACACCAGCATAGAGCCAATGGTTGCAAAGTAACAAAGTGACAATAGCAAATAAATACACAAGACTATAAATACACAGGACTTCATGTCCATGTGTCCATATGACCAACTGCTTCAGTACTTCATTATGACTGGAGTAAGTGCTACAGGTCAGTAGTTGTTGAGGTGTCTCCGGCACAGAGATGGTCGTAGTCGCTTTGAAGCATTCTGCAAACAACTGACTGGCTCAGGAAGATACTGACGATATCTGTTAGAACGTCCGCAAACTGGTCAGCACATCCACTGAGCACCCAGCCAGGGCCAGCAGCCTTCTGTGAGTCAACTCCAGAAAGCAACAGGTTAGCTCTTGCTGTGATGAGGGCTGCCTTGCCATCTGATATAAAGGCAGCATTCTACGTATTCAGCAGTGCATGCATCTCTGCAGTCATCCATGGCTTCCAGTGAGCATGTGTAATGATGGTCTTCACCATTCTGTGCCCTCAAAACAGTCCTCAAGTGCTGAGTCCTAAAGGCAGCATTCTCCGTATTCAGCAGTGCATGCATCTCTGCAGTCATCCATGGCTTCCAGTGAGAATGTGTAATGATGGTCTTCACCATTCTGTGCCCTCAAAACAGTCCTCAAGTGCTGAGATCACCCTTAAGACCCTTAAAGGGCCAGGGTGCACCAGCGGGCCCAATGTTTTATTACACACTTATATAACCTAAGAATAGCTCAAGCAGTTTGTATTGAAGTCCCTGTAGTTCTTATAATAATAAGCCTTGTTGTGTACTAAGCCTGGGATTTTAAGGGGTTAAAGCCCCCAGTGACAATGAAAAATGAGCCAAGGTGCCCAGTCTGTGTACATATCTGTTTTCCTTTGCTACAGTTTCTTGTCTTTGTAGTTCTTGAATAATAAACCTTGAGTTTAGTGATAAATCTTGAGTTTTTCAAAGATTGTGTGCACTTCTATCAAAAAAAAGAAAAATCTTATAATCCTACATAATGTTTTGAGACTGGTCTCTTTTTTCTTGATTCATTCCAGATGACATGCTGTAGAGGTCATATCTTCAGAGATATGTTTAGGAACAGAGCTGCAAGGAATGATGTCACCATAGATAGTATAAAAGTGCCTGCTCCACACTGTATGTTCATGTACTCTCTCATCTGCTGAAGGTTAAGTATCAAACTGTCATGTATCACTTTCTCCATATCTAAATATCCAATTATAGCATATTAGCATATGAATGATTGTTATATTTTATGGATTTCATGTGGCTTCTTTTGCAGTACCACATTGGTTTGCACTGTGCACCGTGACATGTTATTATTTCAGAGAACTATAATAAAAAGTATTAACACAAACTATTCATTTTTACAGGTCAAGTGAAGCCAGATGGCTGCTGAAATAATGTTCATCCAGTCAGTTTCCACAACAAATGCAACATATATTCGTCCTATCACATTTTACATTAATGGATTTCGTAATATTCCACATGCAAAATACTATTATATGTTTCTATGCTTTGTCTATGCTGTGACTGTGTTAGGGAATTCTTTTATAATGGGCATCATATACCTGGCACGTACTCTGCACACAGCAAAGTACATAGCTGTCTTCAACTTGGCCTTGTCCGATCTGTGTGGAAGCTCTGCTCTCATTCCAAAGCTTGTGGACATGTTTCTGTTTGAGAATCAGTACATATCTTATGAAGCCTGTCTGGCAAACATGTTCTTTGTTTTTGTCTTTATGACACTCCAGTCTTTCAGTCTGCTTGCTCTGGCTTATGACAGAGTGGTTGCTATATGTTTTCCTCTGAGATATCATGCAATTGTGACCAAAGCAGCAATGACTCTGATTATTGGTGTTATGTGGATTTTTTCTGTGTCCATTATTGCTCTAACTGTATCTCTGATTACCAGACTATCCTTCTGTAGATCTACTACTGTTGATAGTTATTTCTGTGATCATGGCCCCATCCATAGACTAGCATGTAATGATAACTCTGTAAACATCATAATGGGCATTATCTGTGTTGCTGTACTGATTGTTTTCCCATTGATATTTATAACATTTTCATATTTCATTATTGGTTTTGCTTTGCTTAAGATGTCTCGTGGCGTTGAGCGAACCAAAGCTATGAAAACCTGCACAGCCCACCTCATATTAGTGGCCATAGGTTATGTACCAATTTCAAGTATTTACATTGCAGCTTCTATAATACCTATAAATCCAAATGTTCGTATTTTCAATACTGCCCTGACACAAACTATTCCACCTATGTTAAATCCCATCATTTACACTCTAAAAACAGAGGAAGTTTTGCAGTCTATTAAGGCAATCTACAGACACTCCAAGGTGAACTCTGCAATGGAAAGAGCCATTAAAAATGCTGTGAGAAACTAAAATACAGAGGTACATGAGCATTACGTGTATATTATAAATGTTGTTAATGGCGATTGCTGTGGACAGTTTTGTTAGGGGGAGAAATGCTGGTGAAAGAAATGTCAAGGGGCACCAATAAATTATCTAGCATGGCCTATGAGTCCATGAGTCCTGAGTTGTTCCATACAGTTTTCATGAAAATAGAAAAGAAAAAATCTGCGTTAGTTGGCAGAGACCACAGAATGGCTTAGAGATTTAAAAAGGATGCAGCAAGCCCTGTGGCTACCTCATGACAGCAGAGCTAACAAAACTAGTTTACTTCAAAATCCACAATGTCTTCAAATGTGTATACTTAAGACTATTGCAATAAAATTAATTCTTGTAAAAGTCAAATCTAAGGTTATAATTTGTTCTATTACAAGATATATCTGAAAAAGCTTTTTTCCTGCATCAAAAAGCTAAATATTATGTAAAGCAGTTCACAAATTGTAAGTTTCTCTACGATGTACCATTTCACATCAAAAAATCATGCATGACTGTGTACACCTCAACAGTTAATTTATGCAGAAATGTCTCTTTAATGAGGCTGGGTATCCTATCTCAAAACACCTCATCAGGAACCTTGCCTCTTCCTATCCCCCCTGCCAAAAATATAATGACTGCGCCTGCAAGTTCTTAATGAATGAGTGTGAATGGAGCTGGATGTTAATGCAAAATGTTAATTAAATACTAATCAATATTGTTATTATCTAATATTATAATATTATGAGTATAATAATATTATTATAATAATTATAAGGGGGGTTTTGGGGGGTCTAGGGGCTTGCAGCCATTGGAAAAAAAATAGTAAAAGTTATTAAACAGCTATTAGCAATATACAAAACTATAACAAAATATGATCTAATGAGAAGAATTCAAATCTAGATATGCATTCGTTTTCATAGGCAGTCTGACAGTTATAGAACCAACCCTCTTCTCAAGCATGTTAGGTGTACACCAACCAAACACTTCATTAAGTGCACCCCCTTGTATCTACACTCATTGTCCATTGTATCAGCTTCATTTACCCTATAAGTGCACATTGTAATTCTACATTTACAGACTATAGTCCGTCTGTTTGTCTGTATACCCCCATTTCACCTTCTTCTTCAATGGTCAGGACCCCCACATGACCACCACAAAGCAGCTATCATTAGGGTGGTGGATCATTTTAAACACCTCAGTGTCACTGCTGAACCGAGAACTGTCCATTAATGATGTAAAATAATAATAATAACTGTCCACTTATGATGTAAATAATGAATGGTAAATATAGATGCTTGTCCTGACAATGTACTCTTTATGTTCTACGTCTTAAATTAAAAACTTCAGTCTATAATTTGTGAAAGGTAACATAATTTGTCATGCTTCAGCCATGGACCATTTCATGGACATAAAATCTTGTCACGACTGACAAACTACTTTGCCTGATCTACAGTAATCATCTACAAATTACATAGCAGTGATTTGCCTGATAGTTTGTCTACTTTAAGCTGGACTTTGAGAATTTGTCTGCATGATGTTTGGACCATGACTGGCGGTAATGTCAATGCCCCAGACATTCCCAAATAATGGTAATTGACATTTTCCTTTGTTACAGTTTCTTGTCTTTGTAGTTCTTGAATAATAAACCTTGAGTTTAGTGATAAACCTTAAGTTTTTCAAAGATTGTGTGCACTTCTATGACACAAAAAATGAAATAAAATAAAATCTTATAATCCTACATAATGTTTTGAGACTGGTCTCTTTTTTTCTTGGATCATTACAGATGACATGCTGTAGAGGTCCTGTCTTTAGAGATATGTTTAGGAACAGTGCTGCAAGGAATGATGTCACCATAGATAGTATAAAAGTGCCTGCTCCACACTGTATGTTCATGTACTCTCTCATCTGCTGAAGGTTAAGTATCAAACTGTCATGTATCACTTTCTCCATATCTAAATATCCAATTATAGCATATTAGCTATATATGAATACTAGATATGAATATATGAATGATTGTTATATTTTATGGATTTCATGTGGCTTCTTTTGCAGTACCACATTGGTTTACACTGTGCATTGTGACATGTTATTATTTCAGAGAACTATACTAAAAAGCATTAACACAAACCATTCTTTTTACAGGTCAAGTGAAGCCAGATGGCTGCTGAAATAATGTTCATCCAGTCAGTTTCCACAACAAATGTAACATATATTCATCCCATCACATTTTACATTAATGGATTTCATAATATTCCACATGCAAAATACTATTATATGTTTCTATGCTTTGTCTATGCTGTGACTGTGTTAGGGAATTCTTTTATAATGGGCATCATATACCTGGCACGTACTCTGCACACAGCAAAGTATATAGCTGTCTTCAACTTGGCCTTGTCTGATCTGTGTGGAAGCTCTGCTATTATTCCAAAGCTTGTGGACATGTTTCTGTTTGAGAATCAGTACATATCTTATGAAGCCTGTCTGGCAAACATGTTCTTTGTTTTTGTCTTTATGACGCTCCAGTCTTTCAGTCTGCTTGCTCTGGCTTATGACAGAGTGGTTGCTATATGTTTTCCTCTGAGATATCATGCAATTGTGACCAAAGCAGCAATGACTCTGATTATTGGTGTTATGTGGATTTTTTCTGTGTCCATTATTGCTCTAACTGTATCTCTGATTACCAGACTGTCCTTCTGTAGATCTACTACTGTTGATAGCTATTTCTGTGATCATGGCCCCATCTACAGGCTAGCATGTAATGATAACTCTGTAAACATTATAATGGGCATTGTCTGTATTGCTGTACTGATTGTTTTCCCATTGATATTTATAACATTGTCATATTTCTTTATTAGTTTTGCTTTGCTTAAGATGTCTCATGGGGCTGAGCGAACCAAAGCTATGAAAACCTGCACAGCCCACCTTATATTAGTGACCATTGGTTATCTACCAATTTCAAGTATTTACATTGCAGCTTCTATAATACCTATAAATCCAAATGTTCGTATTTTCAATACTGCCCTGACACAAACTATTCCACCTATGTTAAATCCCATCATTTACACTCTAAAAACAGAGGAAGTTTTGCAGTCTATTAAGGCAATCTACAGACACTCCAAGGTGAACTCTGCAATGGAAAGAGCCATTAAAAATGCCACAAGAAACTAAAATAAAGAGGTACATGAGCATTAGATCCTTAACTTAGATGCAATTGATGTGTCAAAAATCACATTATCACTGCCTCTCTTGTAAGGATTACTCTGCCTATGACTATGATAGACCATGATATATACAATTTAGGGCTAATATGTTTTTATGCATTTGGTGTGGAGAATTAATAGAAGTGGACATTGCAGCTTATAATATTCTGGGATTATGTTTTTTTTAATTAAATAAGAAAATGTAATTAGAACTAGAATTGCTCATATAATTAGTGACATATTACTGCCATCAGTGTTGCTAAAATTATGGTAATGGGTATTAGCATTATGTGTATATTGTAAATGTTGTTACTGGCAATTGAAAGTTTTGTAAGGGGGAGAAATGCTGGTGAAAGAAATGTCGAGGGGCACCAATAAATTATCTAGCATTGTCAGTGAGTAGTCCTGAGTTGCTTGTGCCTTACAGTTTTCATGAAAATAGAAGATGGCTGCATTAGTTTGCAGAGACCACAGAATGGCTTAGAGGTTTAAAAAGGATGCAACAAGCCCTGTGGCTACCTCATGACAGCAGAGCTAACACCTCAACAAGAACCTTGTCTCTTCCTATCCCCCACGCCAAAAATATAATGACTGTACCGTGCCAGAGTGTGCCTGCAAGTTCTTAATGAATGAGTGTGCATGGAGCCGAATGTTAATGCTAAATGTTATTTGTAATAATAATAATAATAATAATGATGATTGTTATTATTAATATTAGGGGCATTTGGAAAAAAATGGCAAAAGTTATTAAACAGTTTTTGCCTTATATAAAACTATAACAAAATCTGATCTAATGAGAAGAATTCAAATCTAAATATGCATTTGTTTTCATAGGCAGTCTGACAGTCATAAAACCAACCCTCTTCTCAAGCATGTTAGGTGTACACCAACCAAATACTTCATTAAGTACACCTCCTTATATCTACACTCATTGTCCATTGTATCAGCTTCATTTACCCTATAAGTGCACATTGTAATTCTACATTTACAGACTATAGTCCGTCTGTTTGTCTGTATACCCCCATTTCACCTTCTTCTTCAATGGTCAGGACCCCCACATGACCACCACAAAGCAGCTATCATTAGGGTGGTGGATCATTTTAAACACCTCAGTGTCACTGCTGAACCGAGAACTGTCCATTAATCAAAATATCCAGCCAATAGCGTCCTGTGAGCAGTGTCCTATAGGCAGCATCCTGTGGGCAGTGTCCTGTGACCACTGATGAAGGACTGGAGGACGCCTAACACAAACTGTGCAGCTACAGATGTACAGTTACAGAGCTACTGTCTCTGACTTTACTACAAAGTGGACCAACACGGTAGGAGTGTTTAATAGAGTGGACAGTGAGTGGACACAGTGTTTAAAAACACCAGCAGCACTGCTGTGTCTGATCCACTCGTACCAGCGCAACACACACTAACACTCCACCACAGTGTGCTACAGTGTCACTGCCCAAATGATACCTGTTCTGTGGTGGTCCTCTGAGAGGTTCTAAACATTAAAGCACAGAGTGAAAGGGGGCTAATACAGTATGCAGATGGAATTAATAAATAAGACTTGAAGTGCTGTTTCTAAGCATCTCCTTTGCTACTTCTTGAATCACTCCCTCAAGTCACTGCATCTGCCAGTACAAGACCAAACATATATATATATCCTGAACTGCTGGTGCATAAAATGATTGTAACATTGTACTACATTGTACAACACTGAAAGAGTTGCCTTCATATTTACCTACATTTCATGTGTTTTAGTATATATAATAATAAGTTTTGAATCAGTGTGGTGACATTTCCATTACAATGTGGGTATTTGCAGATAGAATATATTATACTTATAATCCTAAATTAAAGAGAGCGCTCAAAATTTAAAAAGTTACATTTTCGTTTGGCCTACTCCAGAAAACACCATTTCCGAATATCCTAGGATTTTAATGTTCAGCAGTAAAAAGTGTCTTAAGGCAATGACTTTGATAGGATATCAAAAGTAACTCTACTACATTATGTTTTGCTATTTTGAAAGTGAAATCTTTGATCCTCAGTGTCTCAAAACTGCACTAAACCCAGATAGAACCTTTTAACTGTAAGCTGAGAATGTCTCAGTGTAAGGGTCAGTCCAAGCCACACAAGGGTACAGAAGTGTTTCATTACCAAGGCACAGGGAAAGAAAATATGTTAAAAAAAAAATAAAAAAATAAAAATAATCTCAAGATTTTCTTTTTAAAAAAATTATGATTTTCAGGACAACTACCTTTGTTATGTATGTATGTATGTATTAACTAATTGATTTAATAATTTAGAAATAAATAAAAAATATTATTTACACATAAAATAAAATCCTGTAATGCAACTACTCTACTTCAGTTTGAAATTTGGGGCTGTATTTGTGTGCATTCCTGCTTGTTCCATACCAGCATGCCAGTTTGGTCTCTTTCAGTGATACACAATAAAGCTACTGGTGTGCTAATAGCTCCCACTTGTGGTACAGATCAACTATGGAGAACACACTCTCCTGCAGGTTTTAATGCACAATCACTGTTTATTTGCTGAATTAATATATTGCAAAAGAAATTAAAACAAATTGTGGCATGTACAAAAGTTATAGCACATTTTATATTGCATGCTTCCTTTTTTTTAATGTCAACTTCAGTGAGTAAATAGAAATTGTGCACTAAAATGTACAGAAAAAGGCCCTATTTGAGTTTGTTCCTTGTAAAGAACATGTTAACTTATTTAGTTTAGTTGACTTATTAGTTTTCACTTATGTCTTGCCTCCACCCAACTATACTTACAGTCATGCATAGACAGGGTATATTATAATATCATAGGCAAAATAAAAACTTGACTCACGATATTATACCAATTATGCTTTGTATTCTTTAACTATTTACACAGCATTATGCATTGGCACTCTTTTTAAAGTAGCATTAACAGTACTCAAACTACTACTAGAACTAGCCCGTTATCCCCCCCTGCAGCATCCGAGTCAAATTTGGCTTAGGAAAATGAGTCAAAGCTTAACATCAACCTAATGAAAATAGCTTCATGACCAGTGATACACTTAAGCCTCTACATTACTAACATTGGTGTGTATTAAGCTCACTTGGGTGTTAAGGCTGCATATTAGCCAATGGGTCCACCAGCAGTTGTTGATAACAGCATGGCCCTCATGTAGAAATACTATAAAATCTCTTTCTCTTGTTTCCTCCACTTTCAGCCACAGCTTCTTCCATGCCTTACAATCTTCTTTACAAAGATCTTCCACAAATCGAGTCTTCATCTCTTTGCAGACTATCAAATTTTTTGCCGCACACTACACTTCTTTACAAACAGTCCTCATTCCAAATTGAATGATGATCTGCCTGTGATTTCCTTTGGTTGTCTTCTTCTTTTGGCCCAAAAGATGGACAGTGTCCACCATATCTTGAAGTTTCTCTGAGAGTAGCTAAAGGACAACATCCCTTGTGTTTTCTTCTTTAACTTACGGTAAGCCATGCAGCCATAACCCCCATCTTCATTTGGAGCAAGCGTGTTCCAGACAAGCCTCCCTTAAAACAGCACTTTCATTCTGTAGGCTTTTCTACTTGCCATGTTAGAGACTGGACGACTTCTTTGTTTACTTTTATACTGGCAGCATTGAATTTAACGGTCTTGTGAATGTTCACAATTGCAAGTGCATTTTCTTTTAGTTGGCGTTCAAACGTTCTGTTTGTTAAGCTTGCTCTTCAATCGTTACGCTCAGGTTTTCCGATGCCTTAAGAGGGACTGCATGACTGTCGATTCTGTCAAATACTTTTTGGCTTTCTTGTTGCCTCTTTGTTTTTGTGAGGTATCTTGAGATAATTATCCCAAGATCATTAATCTGAGGGAAACAAAATCTTGAGATTTATAGGGGAACCTTAAGCGCATTACCCACTCAGCCCTGTAGATGGCACCAATACGCCATTTAGGCAGCATTCCACTCACTATTATATCCACAAGCCCACTGTCCATTTTTCAGGGGTGCTGGAAGTTCTATATCCATGTTTGGAACTATTCTAATGGAAATTGACCTCTATGTAGCACTTTAGTTTGAGCTCGATCTCAAATACAAAGACATTGTTTCAGTGCTTGCCGAAAGACATCGTTATATTATATCAGAGCACAATTTGAAACGTGTTTTAAAATGCAACAGAACAGAAGAGTTATTCAGATGTTATATAAGAGCAGCTACAGATTTCTGGACAAGTTAATGGCTATGGGGAGATGTATGTGAGGATGTTGTGCCCACTCTGGACCCTAGATGGCAGCAATATGTTGTTCGAGGAGCGTTGCTCGCTGCACCCCAGCCCCTAGCGTTGAGGAGTGCAATCCAGTTACAACTGGGATTGAAGTTCGTGGTTCAGCAAACCCACAGTACTAAGCGAGTAAGAGAGACATTGTCTGTTCTTATATATTCATGTTTAACAGTAGAATATAATGTAGTTGGTATTTTAGAGAAATGTAATGCTTCTCTCGTGTACTGTTAAGAAGTTATACATACATATATGTTTGTTTTGGTTCCTGTAGCTAGCTAGTTAACTAGTTAGTCAACATCTCAATAGCCTCTGGTGATATATTGCTAGCTAGCTAGTACACATTAAACCAAACCATGTTTTTTCAGCAGCACCATTAATGTGTAATTTTATGTCATAAGACAAAATGAAATACCCTCAGAAATACTGCTGGAACAGTTAGGCTAGCTTAGCTAGAGTTAAGTTAGCTAGCTACAAGTTGAATTAATGTTATAGCCCAGATGGCCCCAGATCACAGGTTCACAAATGTGATCCTAGAGTTAGCCCTACTATAGAACACTTGAGCCAAAAAGTCCACTCATTAACAACCTCAACAACATTAGAAGGTGCAGGACCGAGGTTACTCCAGGACCAGTTTGGAACATGTGTCTTTCTAGCTAAGTTAGAAACCATTGGCATGTCGTTCATAGTATGCGACATAAATATACTGCATAAAATTGCACACGGAAAAGGGCTAGTAAAAGGCTTCACTGCTAGGTTGAGAATGGTCCACCACCCAGAAATATCCAGCTAACAGTTGCCCTGTTGTTAGAAACCAACTAGGGGTCAGAGGATGGCTGATCAAGATTGTCCATAGGAAATTATGTGCTATAGTCTCTAGCTGCACACAAAATATCAAAAAGAGTACCTCTAACCTCTATGCCTGATGCACTCGTACTAATGCCACACATAAAATCTTGTCATTACCGTGAATTGGGTAGAGGGCAGCAGATTCCATGCAGCAGTTTAGCTACATTCAGCAGAAGCATACAAAATGCACATATTGTAATTGCTAATGAGTGTAGGTACAAGGTAGCAGTTTATGGCCAGTCAGTGTATGAGTAAATGTCCAACTTGGGGAACCAATAGTTACACAGCTGTGCCCCTACTGAGATTAAAATTAAAACATGCCCAAGACAACTGACTTCCAAATAAAATATTCATAATACAAATGACAATTTTAGATTGTAGATTAATTTATTTACTTTAAATGCATAAAATGCTCAAATACCACAGATCTTACGAGTGTATATTAGTAAAGTGCAGGGTTTTTTCATATTATTAAAATTAATTTAAGGCTGCCCATCCAATGTCTTTCTGGCACTCAGTGTAAGTCATTTCACTGTCAGACAGTCTAAATGAGTGAATTCCAAACTTTTCTTGTATGATATTGATTAAATTAAGACTACACACCTTAAGTTGTAGAGCAAATTTATCTGTAAAGTAAATTTAGAATGTGAATTTTGTGTCCAGTAGACCAAATATCCAAGTGGCAAATATGGTCACTTACCTCCAGTCTGTTCGCAGGGTTGTGATTTGCTGCTGAGCACTGTACCGTAAACTGGATTCATTGTTAAAAAATTGTCTGAATGATATAATAGAAAATGATCTACTCACAATTAACAATGAATTAAACCTGGTGAATCTTCCATATCCTTTTTTTCTAGTCCCCTGCTTACGGATGATGATGAATTCATTGCCTTTTTAAAGGCACCTAAAATCCCAGAGGATTAAATGATTAGATTGCAAGAAGACAAGCTGACAGACTAAAAAGTAGCAACCAGTAGCTGTTGAAAGCAATGTTTTATTTTAAATGTCCATTGTTCTTCTTGGGCAGATAGACCTTAGTCTTGTTGTCGTGATAACTGATAAAGACCTCGGGAAATACCTACATAGATATGGGGATCGACTGGCTGTCAGAGCATTCAGCTGTCAACAAGCAGAATCAAGTACCAATACAGTCAGGAAAACAACACTTCTGGATCGATTGAAAGACTATTTGAAGAGAACGGAGAAAACATGATAACAGCAAACTGTCTGCCACAGTAACTGCAGAACCAACAGCAGGAAAAGACACAAGATGAGTGGAAATAAGATGGCTTCATTTTCAGAATGGGGAATTGTATCAGGTCCGCACAAGACTTGATGGAGGAACATGACATATTAATTGTTCAAAACAAACCAGCGTAGAAGAGTTGCTGGAAATAGGAAAGTGCTGCTCCCTGAAAGGACCAGTTGAAAACTTTGAATTTGATGTCTGTGACTTTAATCAAAACTTAATTTCTATGGACAGTACAGTCACACAACTGTATGAGCAAGGCAACAGAAATACAGACAGTCCCCCTTCTTACTTCATCCTCATCAGAAGATATCCCAAAGGTGAGTTGAGTATTATACTAATCAGTTAACAGTGCGTGTGGTTCATAGTCAGTCATGATGTGTGTTTTATTCTCAGCACTTAATAGCAATGTATATAGCAATTGATGTATCCTCACAGATACATCATCAACCTCAGAGCCTGTTAAAATGGCAAAGGCAAATGTCTGTGTCAGGCAATATTAAATTATTCCTCGAAGTTATCTTTGTCTGGACAGTTTTACTATGATTTATAAAAGCAGTTTTGTGTGCTATGCTCAAAATCAGAGGGTTAAGTTGAAACCTGAGTTGAGTGCTGGGTGATGCTGATCAAATTCAGTATCATAGTATTTTCTGAATTCTGAGAAACTGAATTTAGTTGGGCCTACACAGAGGCCCTTCATGTTTAGGGGATTAAAACTGACATGTTTATGTTGGTCCCTGATCACATTACACTTTGAAATATCAGGCCTGCAGCTACTTGTTTTGAATGATTCGTTTTTACGTCAGGACATTTAACTCTGCATTGGACCTTGAATAGTCTAGCAGAGGATAAATAGTAGAATATTGAAGCTTAGCCCTCACTTCTATGAGTACTAGTATTCATTGTAAAATATACATAGCATGTTTCAATTTCAGTCTCATGTATTATTATTATTATTCATTGATTTTATTGGCAGGCCAAGAAGTATGTCCGTAAAAGAACTACCAATTAAAACTGCTTTACCAGAGCAGTAAGTGTCAAACCCTACAATAATATAGATTAGCAGTAAACTTGTAAACTCCTCTCTTCATTTCAAAGGCATTAGCTGATCTAGTTTGCAGAATCCTTGAACCCAGAGTGTTTTTTGTTGTTGTGATATGTCTATGCTGTGTCTCTTTTTTGTAGACTTCTTACAAACATAGAGCTCACTGAATGGGTGTGACACCGCTTCCTGACTGGGACTTAAAGTAATGTAGTAGTGGCAAAATGTTTTAATTCTAACTCTTGTTGCAGGAAGGGAAAACCCAAAATAAAGGTGCTGAGAGCCAGGCAACAACCCAGTTCTCTACCAGCAGACTGCCAAAAGAGGAAAATAGCTTACATTACTCATCTCATCCAGACCTTTTGATTTACCTGAGTGATGAGCCTTATCCTGCTCTTGAGTTTACTGTGACAGACTCATCTGAAGACCAGGTAGTTCACCTGGGGCCTGAATGTAATGCTTTTATTGGTGATTACCTGGATACTACAGTTCCCTGTACTTCACAAGACACAGACAAGGAGTCTGTGCAGGTAATTTATTAAAGCATAGGTTCCCAGTGCTCTGTAGTGTTTTTCTGCGCCAACACATCCGCTCAGGAACAGCTTGTTAATTAGCCGATTATGTAAAACAGGTGTGCTGGAGTAGTAATGAAAGTGATATTATGAATGGACTTTGCAAGCTCTAGATGATAATGGTGTACCAAGAGATGTATACAGTGCATTCTGGGAAAACCTTCTTGAATAATGTGAGGGGGAAGATGAACGTGTTCCAAGGCTACGGCCTTACTTACTACTAGAAAAGGAATGGAAAGCAATTGGAAGGATTTGGGCAAAGGGTTATCTGCACCATGGTGCGATACCCATCGGACTGTTTCCAACATTCCTACTTGCATGCAGTCTTAGAGTCTCAGCAGTTGATGAAGATCTTCTGACGGCCTCATTTGCAAAATATTTGTCTCCAGTAGAACGAGCATCTGTTCAAAAAGCACTCCAGAGAGTTTTGGATGAAACGGAGTCTGAGGACTTGCTTGAATTCTTTTCAAGAATGGGTTCACACTCAGTGCCTGCCCAAGACAACATGCAAGCTGTCATTAAAACAATGGCCCACAAAGTTCAAGAACCTAAATTTGTCATAGATTGTTTCTCATCTGTACTGAGAGGCGTACACATCAGCCTGTCAAGCAAAGAAAAAGTAATGGAGCTATATACATCAAAGCAGGCTACAAATAGAAAAGGTGCCCAAATTATCCAGCGAGCAAATGAGCATCTGAATCAACAGGAGCAGATAACATTTAACCACCTGGTGCGTTATGTAAGAGGAGCAGACCAAAGAAAATTAGAAACCTTCCTCTGCTTCTGCACAGGGTCCACTGTGATGTGCAAAGATAAAATAGAAGTCAGTTTTAATGATCTGTCTGGTCTAAGCCGTAGACCTGTTACACATACGTGTGGAGCTGTACTTGAGTTACCCCACATGTATCAGTCATACCCTGATTTCCGTAAAGAGTTTGACAATGTTCTTACTGGCAACAAGTGAGGAAACGGAACGTGAAAAAAAAAAATGAGAAATGAGTGTGAGATATTGCAAAATGATAATGCATCAGAAGTAGTAGTTACTGAAATATAGTTTCTTTTAACAAACATCCACCGCTTAGTCTCACCATTTAAAAATGTTCAGTTTAATTAGTTTTGGTGTGGAAAAATATCAACTGAGCAAGTGGCCAACTTTTCTCAAAATGATGCAGTTAGCATTAAAAATTGCATAGTTACTAAATAAACGAATACTTTCTGATGTGTTTCTAAATCACACCTTTAGATCTCTCTTTAAGATTTATGCAAGTAAAAGAGAAACATGACTCTCAGGGAAATGGCATGAGTTCTGAATAAAGCTGCAGTGTCTGTGCACTTGGTCAAACTGGCGAATCTGATTTGTTCACCATATTTCAATAAATTTCCCATAAAATCTTAGCATAAATCTGTGACTCATAATTTACAATATCACGTTTTAATTTACAAGAAGGTATGCTTTTCATCTCTTCGGTAGATGTACAAGTTCACTCCTTTATAGTAGTCTTAGGAGATAATCTGCCATAATGGCATTGCATAGATAAAAGACAGCAGGGTCACATGGTATGGTGCTCTTGAATCTGCATTCAGATTCACAGACCTGAAGTTCACCCTCCAAGACAGTGGTCAAGAAATCTTCTGTCTTGTATCATTCTGGAAACAGGTACATGATATTGGGTCGTCCACTGGACATTTTGTAATTTCTTGATAGGCAAATCAAATGAGTCCCATACCTTTGCGTTCTTGTCCAGTTCGTCCTGGAATCAGTCCAAGATAGTCTTGCATTAGTACCAAAATAATACAGAATTTCATTTCATTCAGCAGTGCTATATAAACAATACATTTCACACATCATAGTTTCATTTACATGAATTAGCTTTAAAAATAATATAAATGTGAGGGACCACTTTGGTGGCTTTGATGTTACATACTCTGTTAATGGAAGGCACAACTCTTTATAAACAACAAACCAGCCCTCGCTTATCACTCAATCATCCCAGTATTTTTATCTATCTATTGATGGGAACTTTAAATGCAGGCGTTTCTGTCTTTTGTCCCCTGTGTGGTTTATTTATATGTATGACGACCCAAGTGGCAGACATTTTTATAGCAAGCTTTCATTCACCTCAGAATAACGACTTGGTCTATAAGCACTAATTTTACTACTGCTTTATTACTCTGAAGATTGTCTCTATTAGGTTCAGATGTTATATTTTGTGTCAAATGATTACATTACCTGGATAAAACACATAAAGGAGAGCTGTAGGAGGCCTTTATCCAGAAATCCCCTGTCAAACATCCCTATGTCACAGATTATTGAATATGCCAATGTAGCATTCCAGACATCCTTTCCTGAGGAAACCCCACCAACTCTCGATCCTCTGATTGCCAGTACTGGCTCTTTCCAAATAGCTGCCGACAGTAGAACCATCTTGGACGTTCCAATGAAGAAATTGCTAATGGCAGCAATTTCTTCATTGGATAATTCTTGCACATGCCCATTTTCGGTAATGTGACAACCACCCAAACACTTTACTGCCTCGATATAGAACCCCCCCCTCCCATTAATTTTAGGATGATTATTAGTCATGTATGCATTGCATTTAATTATTTTTCTTGAGTAGCTGTCAATTCAGCCATTTATACAGATGCCAAAGGGCTTTAACTTGTCAAATGAATCGAAGTGCCAAAGTTAGGGTCATTTCGCAAAATAATGGCGTCGATTAAGACGTCTTGCTACTCTAATCTCTACGCCTCTTGGGTCAAGGGCCTTCAGAATTATTCAAACATCTTTTTTGACACACAGGTTATTCTCTAAACACTTTGCATACATTCACCTATGGCCATTAAGTTGTCCAGAAATCTGTAGCTGCTCTTGAATAAAAACCAATACCTTGGATATATTTGTGTAACTCTTCCTCCGAAAAAGTCTTTTTAAATGGTGCTCTGATATAACGATGTCTGTTGGTGAGCACTGAAACAATGTCTTTGTATTTGAGACCGAGTTCAAAATAAAGTGCTACATAGTGGTCAGTTTCCAATAGAATAGATTCAATCAGATAGCACATTTGATATGGCCCAAACCTGGGCCACATCTGATATTTAGATGTGGCCCACATACCACACAGAATGATGGCACAGGAGTGGGCCAGAAGCGGTTGCCAGAACCCAGCCTGTTTGCTGCCATTACAGGGCCACATCTCAGCCACCTTTAAACCACCACTGTCAGAACTGACCCACCACTCAAAACAGGGTAACGGCAGCAGAGGCTACAGTTTGTTTATAAGAGTGGAGGTTAAAGCTAGCAGAGGCTATAGCTTGTTCATAAGAGCTAACAGGCTAAAGCTAGCGGAGCCTATGGCTTATTTATAAGAGCCAACAGGCTAAAGCTAGCAGTGGTTAAAGCTAGCAGAGCCTATGGCTTATTTATATAAGACCTCCATGAAGCTGGCCCCCTATGTGGTCAGAAATGTAATAAAAATGCTACTATTCGTTTGTGCTGCATTTGTGCTGGTTTGTGGCAAATAGAAATCATTGTTTGTGCTGGCACCGTTTTTAAGAAATTAAACATTACATTTTATTGCCTGTGACGTCACTCACCCCCTCATCAACATCCAAATCACACAAAAAGGGTCTCATTCGTTTGTGCTGTGTTTGTGCCATTAAAAGAAATGTTTGTGCTGTTGTATTTATTAAGTTATTAGATATTTATTTAGATATTAAATTATTGTTAAGTAAGTGACGTCATTTAGACCCCCATAAACGTCCAAACCACACGAAAAGGGTCTCATTAGTTTGTGCTACATTTGTACTGCATTTGTGCTGGTTTGTGCCTTTAAAAGAAACATTCCAGCTGTTTTAATTCTCCAGTTATAAACGTTGGACGAATGACGTCACGCAGCCCCCCATCAACGTCCAAATTGCACCAAAAGTGTCTCATTCATTTGTGCTGCGTTTGTGGTGGTTTGTGCCCTTAAAAAATGTTTGTGCTCTTTTAATTCTTAAGTTACTGGATATACAGGTTGTCACTAACAATGTCACTAGCGATATTATGCCCAGATTTTTATTCCTCTTTCAAACAGTGCTCGTCTTCATACCAAAGTCCTTTTTGCAAAAAGCTAGATAAGTCCATATCCGCTTTTATCTGGAATAAGACTATCCTGCGGATAAGGAAGGCATATGTGAAGAGACAGAAAGAAGATGGAGGCTTAGCACTCCCAAATTTCCTACAGCATTACTGGGCAGCTAATATTCATAAATTAACATACTGGGTCTCGGCATACTATGAGGGAGGTGGATCAGTGTGGGCAGAAATGGAACAACATTCTGCACATCCTGTGTCCCTATCTTCTTTAGTATGTGCCCCATTACCACTCAGTAAACAGCGCCTTACAAATAACCCCATCGTGAGCAGCTCACTTCAAATATGGTCCCAATTTAGGACCCACTTTAAGCTGAGACAGGCTTTGCCCTCTCTTCCAATTGCTGCAGATGCGCTTTTCTCACCCTCATTTACAGATGCAGCATTCAAGTTTTGGTACAATAATGGTTTAAAACGGATAAAAGATCTTTTTAAGGACAGTGTATGTATGTCTTTTGAGCAGTTAGTGAGTGAGTACAGTATCCCCCGCTCACATTTTTTCAGGTATTTACAGATACGTACCTTTGTTAGGAAGCATTTCACTTCTTTTCCATTACCCCTGTCAAATAGTTGGATAGATGAGTGGTTAGATGGTGAACCGAGTCAAAAGGGAGTTGTGAGAAGACTGTATTCTGCTATTCAAACGATTGCTTCACCATTGCTTAACCTTATTAGGGCAGCATGGGAGGAGGACTTTGGCTACAAGATTTCAGATTATTCCTGGCTTTTGGCAATTAAGAGGATACATTCAACTTCTATTTGTATCAGACATGGTTTACTTCAATTTAAAGTGTTGCATTGGCTCCATCTTTCTAGGAGCAGGCTTGCCAAGATATATTCGGACATAGACCCAACTTGCTCCCGATGTCAGCAGGCTCCGGCTACCCTTTATCATATGATCTGGTCATGCCAGCAACTGGTACAATTCTGGCCCTATATTTTTGAGACATTCTCCTATTTGCAACAAAGAGATCAGTCCTGGCCCGGAAATTGCTATAATTGGTGTGGCCCCTGATGGGGCAGCGATGCCAGTTGCCCATTCTGATGCCATAGCCTTTGCATCCTTACTGGCTCGCCACCTTATTTTATCTAATTGAAAATCAGCTACCCGCCCTACGCGTATGCAATGGGTGGGAGAGGTGATGGCATGTTAGTTGACAGAAAATACTACTTCAATTAATGTTAAACTATCAAGACATTACAGTAAGAAATGTCTACCTGGCAAACAGACTCACAGGCTAAACTAATAAGAACTGTTGGGATAAAAACATGCTTTGTGTTTATTAGATAAAAACACTAAAACTGCAAGGAAAGGACATAATACTTGTTAAATAACTGAAAATGGTAATTCTTAATTTTGTTCAGGTAACCCTTAAGGGCTTGGACTATGTAGGAAAATTTGATTTCTGTATTACCATCGTCTCTGACTGAGGAACAAAAAAATAAATAAATACGTTAAAACAATAAATAATAAGTTCATATTAAGTTGGTGCTCGCAGATCCTGCGCTTCCTGCTCTCCTATTTCAAATCAGGGGCACCAGTGCTCCTGGGCAAAAAATCATATCATAAAACTCTGATGAACCTGTATATCGTTCAATATAAGTTCAAACTAGGTTGCAACACAAACCTGTATCGCTCCCTGCGCCCACCATAGTATGTTTAGTAATCTCTTCTTCAGTGGCGTTGCTGCTCACTTTGCATTTCTGTACAGCTCCTATGTAAAAACAGATAGATTGACAGAGAGACAGAGTGTTGTAGATAGATATACACAGAGAGACAGATGGAAACTTGTGGATAGATACACACGGAGAGACTGACGGAGACATATGGACAGATATACACAGTGAGACAGACGGAGACTTGTGGATAGACACAGAGAGACAGACGGAGACTTGTGGATAGATACACACGGAGAGACAGATGGAGAGTTGTGGATAGATACACACGGAGAGACAGACGGAAAGTTGTGGACAGATATATACGGAGAGACAAGCGGAGACTTGTGGATAAATATACACGAAGAGACAGACAGAGACTTGTGGATAAAAATACACGGAGAGACAGACAGAGAGTTGTGGGTAGATATAGACAAACAGAGAGCTGTAGAGATAGACTCTCTTTCTGTCTATATCTATATACAACTCTCTGTCTGTCTATTGTTTCATGGCCACATCAACTGGCAGAGCAGGACTGTTAACTAATCATTTGTGAATAATACAAGAGGAAATTTCCATATGCTTGGGGTAAGAATCGTACAATGCACAGACCACAGTTCAGCCTAGAAAATGTAGCTCTATTAACACTGATAATATTTACGAATATTTACGGCTTTGTGAATGGCACTTCTGGGCAAATGGCCTAGTCCAGTACTTCTGAACCCTAGTCCAGGATATTGTGCACTTTCTTTTTGTGTTTATCCTGCTCCCAACCCACCTGATGCAACTAATCTGCTCATTAACAACCACATACTGTATTCAAGTGCATGTGGTGAAGCAGGGAAAGTGCAAAAATGTGCAGGATAGGGAGTACTCCAAGACAAGATTAAAGTAATAGAGCAAATCCACTTTATGAAAAACTATCAGGAATTTAGGATGAGAATACAACAATAATAAGGTCCAATGTCTTGTGCAGTATTTTACTACAAAGTATGCTGATCTACAGTATGCTGTTGAAATTAAACAGCTAAGGTAAAAAAAAAGTCAACAACTACCAGGTTATATTTGGCGTTATATTTGGCATTTACGGAATCAGCGAGCCAGGCTTCAAACTGTTCGACCTCTTCAATGATTTCCAGTGGGAACTGAAATCCTTCAGGCATCTCAAGAGACCCCTGGAATCCGTTGTTTGCCTCAAACCTGGTGTTCAGGTTACCTAGTGCTCCCAGTATTTGAGTTTGCTGATGCTTAATGTGCTCCAGGAGCGTCAACATATGCAGTTGAGCAGCTATAAAGTGAAACAAGTATTAATAGTTAGTGTTTCAATCAAAAATCCCACAAACAGATTTTATTACCCACTGTGCCACCTAAAAAAGCAAGTAAATATTGTTGTCGCCCACTTCAAATCAAGCTAATCATCAAAATGAAAAAGAAAAATGGAATAGTGTGTCAGTGCAAAACTGTTGTGGACAAGAAGACATTTGGTATATAGAACATCATAGGTGCTGTAAATGGTAAGTAATCACGCTACAAGACAGTACAGCAAAATGCAAAAATACTGATCATGTGTTTATAATGACATATAAACACTGCAGACTTAACTAAAGCAATGAATACTTAACTAAATTCTGGAGCATCCAGATCACGACCAGAGTAATAACTACTCGTACACCACTTTGCAGCAGACGTCCGCTGTAACAGGACAGCATCTGCTCTGGTCCGTCTACAGGTACATGGTCCTTTCATTCTGCCTCACCAATTCTTCCAGGAGGTATGTCCAGGGTGGACAGCATTGGCACAATTGCCTAGAAAACAAAGCAAACCCATCACACACACACACACAAAAAGACAAACAAACAAATAAGAAAACGTGTTCAGAGGTAACACGTCTACAGCTAGACGGTCCTTTCGCTCCACCTCACCAAGCCTTCCAGGGGGTACCTCTCGGGTATCACAGCATTGGCACAATTGACCAAATGTGGTCCATCTAGAAAGAAATACCAAAGGTGAATTATAACATGAGATAAATATGTTTAACACGCTGATGCTGACAAGTGAATAATTTGTACTTACTGATCAATTTCAACAGCAAGTAATGGACAAAGAGTGTAGATAGAAAGCAGTAAAAAGTTAAAAGCGTGCAGGTAAAATACTACAACCGAAGCACTTCTCTAACAAGAGACAAGTTCCTGTAAACCATGTTAAAGGAAGTACTGCTGAAATACCTAAAACAAAAGACAGACGTTGTTTTATGACAATTCAGAGGTAAACTCCACAAAGAAAAGTTGATTTATTTCTTTGGGGTTCACCACTATTGTGTCATTATTAACCTGACATAGAAAAAGGTCAAGAGACACGTGTTGGTTCACTATTCCTTTTGGATAGAAATAAAATGGCCATATTTGAGTTGTAGACATCGCGATCCCTGGTACTCATCACTGCCGGAATACAATCCAAGTTTTTTTTTTTTTTGCATCTCAATGCCTAAACATTTGCAAATCTGTGGGCTCCAACATGCGCTCGGTGGTGTCGGCTGCACGTCTCAGATGCATGTTAACTGTAACGGAAGGTACAGAGGTACGTTCCAGAGAACAATTCGGGGTGGGGGTGTTAACGATAACATCCCAGGCACTGTGTGAAAAGGCCACAAGTCAAGTCAGGCAGGTTGTGGTTGCGCAAGTATTTGTGACAGATACGGAGACCCTCAAAATATTTTTGATACCACTACGATTGCGCTCATTCCCTGTGGCGTCTGCCATGTTTCTTAGATGCACGTTTACTCACGTGTACGTGAGGACAGCTGGAAATGCTGTATAAGGCGTCTGCGTGGAACGCCCTCCTGGCCGGATGATGTTAAGCGCTGACCAGCCTGATGGCACTTGGGCTGCCTGCACAAGAGAGAACACATAGTAGGGCATCCACATTCAGTAGTCCCGGCTAAGGAAAAGGGCAGCAGGAGCGCGAGTAAAGTATCAGCACATAATGTTAACCATAAACAGCCAAGCTTGTGTAGTGGAGGTGGAGGAGGTAAAATGAGTTAACATAAGTTACACAATAAAAAGAAAGAGCTATTTTCGTGATACGTCACTATTGATGTGGATTTAGAGCCCATATTGGAGACTTTAAAGAGTAAACAAATATAAGACTTGTGGACTGAGTGTTTGCAGGCTTTGTGATTCTGTTGACTGTTATCTGTACATTATGTTGCAGTTTAGTTGATTTTGGATTAATGGCAGGAACCACGGGGGGGATTCAACTCAGCCTAGAGAGTCCCTACAATAAGACAGCACCCCCACCCTGCACCCTGAGTCTCAACTCCTTGGGTTTTGCAATTCTTTACCTGTTCCTTATTTTTAATAAATAAAACATTGAGCTTCCCAGTGGTGTGGCTTTTGTTTGTGAAATGTATGCAGTGTCATGTTGTTGTTGTAATCGTTTGTGATGGTAAGTAATTTAGTAATTGCTCCTGCTGACTTGAGCCAGCAGTTTTTTCTTCTCTCTGTGTCAGTGGAGAAACCAAACATTTTTAATACAGGTTTTTTCAAATGCAGGCCAAACAAATTTCTTTGGTTCCTTCTCCTTCTGTCCTTTCGGAAAGTCATAGAGTTTATAGTAGTCATCAAGTCATTAAAATTATCTAGGCCTTGTGATTACTGAAACAACCATTAATTAAACATGTATTTATGTTAATTATATCTGTAACGTTTGAGGCATGGAGGCGGGATGCAAATGCGAGTTGCTTTTATTGATTGTAGAGCTAATAGGGTCCAGAGTTGCAGAGGTTTGAATAACTGACGAGTTCATGACAAAAGCAAAACCAAACTACAAAACCAAGAGACAACGTAACATCAACAGAGTAACATCCACAATGCAAGACCAAGACTGAACAAACACAGGGGTATAAATACACAGAGGGGAAATGACACACCTGGGACTAATGAGGGGCAGAGCTACAGGCAGGTGGAACAGATAACAAGGGGGCAGGACCAGGGAGGAGACACAGAACAACAACAAAAAGCACATGTCACAAGAAAACAAAAAGACACATGGCTACCATAGAGGGGGCCAAAGATGCACTGAGAGGGACAAAGGGAGAATCCGTGACAGAACCCCCCTCCTAACGCGCAGCTCCCGAGGCGCGAAAAACAAAGGCCATCCAAAGTGAGAGCCGGTTAGGAGGAGGGACTGGGCAGGAGACGGGACAGGAGACAGGACAGGAGACGAGACTGAAGACAAAAGTGGAGAGAGAACAGGAGACTGGAGTGGAGATACAGGATACAAGAGGGAAGTCTGGACAGTGGAACAGACATGGTTACTGGGACAGAGACATGGACAGGAATGGGTACAAAAAGACCAGACACAGGAACAGGAACCTGGATAGAGACTAGAACAGATATATACAAGGTGACAGGGACAGAAACAAAACTATGGATTGGAGACTGGACAGACATGGGGGCACACACAGAATTAAGAAGTTCATGTAGGTGAAGGAACTGGGAGGTTGACTGGGCAGGGAACTTGAAAGGCGAGGAGAATGGTACTTGAACAGGGAGCCGGGGAAATGTTCGAAGAGCAGGACACTGGAAGGTCGGCACTGGAGCAGGACGCTGGGAGGTTGTCACTGGACGCAGAAAGGGGTCGCTGGGAGGTTGGTGGCGGAGCGTGATGCTGAGAGGCCGGCGCCGAAGCGGGACAGGAAGTGAGAAAAGGATTATCCCAGTGTGCAGAAGCAGGAACTGGGACTGGTGACCCTGAGACCACGGGCAGGTCTGGAGACGTGGAGGCAACCAGCAGGTCAGGGAACTCTGAAGTGACATCCTCGGCGGCAGGCTGGGCCACAGCGACGTCCTCGGCGGCAGGAGGGCCTGCAGCGACGTCCATGGAGGCAGCCTGGGCCGCAGCGACGTCCTCGGCGGCAGGAGGGCCTGCTGCCACACCCCTGACGGCAGGAGGGCCTGCTGCCATGCCCCCGGCGGCAGCCTGGGCCGCAGCGACGTCCTGGGAGGCAGGCGGCCCTGCTGCGACGTCCTGGGAGGCAGGCGGCCCTGCTGCGACGTCCTGGGAGGCAGGCGGCCCTGCTGCGACGTCCTGGGAGGCAGGCGGCCCTGCTGCGACGTCCACGGAGGCAGGAGGGCCTGCTGCAACGTCCACGGAGGCAGGAGGCCCTGCAGCGACGTCCACGGAGGCAGACGGCCCTGCAGCGACGTCCACAGAGGCAGACGGGACTGCTGCGACGTCCACGGAGGCAGGCGGGACTGCTGCGACGTCCACGGAGGCAGGCGGGACTGCTGCGACGCCCCCGGCGGCAGGAGGGCCTGCTGCGACGTCCACGGAGGCAGGCGGCCCTGCAACGATGTCCACGGAGGCAGGCGGCCCTGCAGCGACGTCCACGGAGGCAGGCGGGACTGCTGTGACATCCATGGCTGCTGGCTGAGCTGAGAGCAAGGAAGCTTCTCTCTCTTTAACTGGGAACAACAACTGAAGCCGATGCAGCAGATGATAACTCTCCTGAAGTCTGACCTCATTCTCCTTAATAAGTTCCTGCACACTCGCTGCTTCCCTGTGTGGTCTTGCATTCTGTAACGTTTGAGGCATGGAGGCGGGATGCAAATGCGAGTTGCTTTTATTGATTGTAGAGCTAATAGGGTCCAGAGTTGCAGAGGTTTGAATAACTGACGAGTTCATGACAAAAGCAAAACCAAACTACAAAACCAAGAGACAACGTAACATCAACAGAGTAACATCCACAATGCAAGACCAAGACTGAACAAACACAGGGGTATAAATACACAGAGGGGAAGTGACACACCTGGGACTAATGAGGGGCGGAGCTACAGGCAGGTTGAACAGATAACAAGGGGGCAGGACCAGGGCGGAGACACAGAACAACAACAAAAAGCACATGTCACAAGAAAACAAAAAGACACATGGCTACCATAGAGGGGGCCAAAGATGCACTGAGAGGGACAAAGGGAGAATCCGTGACAATATTTATTTATGTTGAAAATTAATCTGATCTCAATTTTGAAAACATTCCTTCTCTTCCCCTCCCTCTAAGTATATCAATAAACATTAGGATATGACTGATCTTAACTACCATACAAGTTTAAGGACATAATATCTACTATATATAATATACTGAAAAGTCAAAGCAATGAAACAACCAAAACACACTTTGAAACCATGTTCACGTTAGCCTAACGTCAAAAAGGCAGGTAACGACAGCTGTTTAATCCTCAAATAGTAGTGAATTTGACTTTAAAATATATCATATTGTTGTAACTACACACACGTTGGTTTTCTATATAAATATTGTAAATCAGTGCATTTATTGACTGTACCAAAAGACTCAGTTCTGTCGCTGAGTGTTTATGGGTTTGAATTGCCCCCAAAGAACTTCCTGGAACTATCTGAAGTCTACATGAATCATGTGACCATCAAGCATTTTGAACTTCCGTTGACGCTACTCTCTCTCTATACGGCTCTGATACTGTAGTCCTCGTTATGCCCATATTAGGAACTCCGGGTCTAAGCCCAATTTCTCTATGGCCAGAACGAATAGGGTTTTTGAATGTTTAGCCTTGGCCAATGCTTGGCCAGAGCCTTTTTCTCATAAATACAGAAGCACAACTATCAGTAGCAAAGAAAATACGAGATTACAAGAAAAAAGTATTACATTTTCAGAATTTTATTTAAAAATATATTTATTGGAGAATTTTTCTAGGCTAATTTTTATAGAAATAGATCATTTTTGACGATATACAAATATTTGGAAAACTTTAGATACATTTATTTAATGTAATTTTGAAATCTTACAACAGTTTTGCAATTTGTCTGAAAGTGCTGTATAACATTACTGTAAGTTTTATATCTAGACACTAAAGAATTCTGTAACTTTCCTATATGGACAGAATTTATTTTTAATTTTCTTTGACATAAAAATTCTGTACATTTCCTCGGATGGAAAAAAATGGCGTAGAAAAATTACCTAATTTTTTTCCATGCGAGTATTAGGCTACAATTACCACCTTGTTTTTCTTGCTTAAGTTAGACAATTTATAGAACAAATACATAATTTTGAATAAAAATTGTCTTTTTAGCTAAAGTTACATAATTTTGAGATAAATTACATAATTTTAAGTCATATTTACCTGATTACATAAATTTTCTATGCTGTTTTTTCCCAAGCGTGTATAACAATAAAATAACCCCCTTATTTTAGTGTTATAAAAATTATAGAAAAAATTACATAATTTTTCTGTGAAAATTCAGTAATTTATTTAAAATTACATAAATTTGAGATAAATTGCATAATTTTGAGTCAGATTTACATGATTTTGAATCAAAATTACATGATTTTTCTACAATCTTAGAAATATTCAGTAATTCTTAAATATACAAAAATTTTGAAGACATTTACCTTATTTTAATATGAAAGCAGAATATGTAAAGCCTCTTTACAGAGATAGAACAGTTCTGGAATTTATTTGTAATTATTAAATATTTACTTATTTAGACTCACTGTGAGTAAGGGTCACTGCACTTCCTCACCATAAAGATTTTCACTAAATAACCCTAACCCTCATCCAGCTATTATATAATTTTTCTTATAAATTTCTGTGTGGATATAGAAAAATTCCATAACTTTCCTTTAAAGATTTGGAAAAGTTTTGTAAATGTTCTGTACAAACCTATAGGAATTCTGTACTTTCTCTATAATTTCTAAATATTTCAGTGACTGAGGACCATTGAACTTACCATAAAGATATTCAGCAAATAATACTAAACCTAAACCAAGACCAATATAACATTTCTGTAAATTTTCTCTATGGACATAGAAAAATTATGTAAAGTTTCTATGTAGATATACTACAATTCTATTAATTTTCTGTGTACATAGTAGAATACTTTAATTTATCTAATTATTAAATATTTCCATATCAAGGCTAACAGTGAGTAAGCACCACTGCACTTCCTCAACATGAAGATCTTAAACAAATAACCCTAACCCTAATCCAACTATGATACATTTCTGTAAATGTTTTATATTGACATAGAACAGTTCTGTAAATTTTCTATGTAGAAAGAGAAAAATTCTCAAATTTATCTATAATACTTAGATTTCTTCATATCTATTTTAACAGTGCCTAAGCCCAACTGCACGTCCTCACCATAAAGATCTTGTGCAAATAACCCTAACCCTAACCCTAACGAACAACCCTAACCCTAGGGTGATTTTTGAAACTAGCCCTGTTTGTAAACATAACCCTTGTCCCAGTTCTAACCCTGTGTGTCATTCTTGAAATGGGCCCCAAACATCATCCCAACCCTAATGTTGGGCCTACATGTCATCATTTTCCTAACCCTAATGAACAACATTAACCCTAGGGTTATTTTTAAAACTAGCCCTGTTTGTAAACATAACCCTTGTCCCAGTTCTAACCCCATATGATGTTCTTGAAATGGGCCCCAAACATAATCCCAACCCTAATGTTGGGCCTACATGTCATCGTTTTCCTAACCCTAACCCTAACCCTAACCCTAATGAACAAACCTAACCCTGGGGTTATTTTTAAAACTAGCCCTGTTTGTAAACATAACCCTTGTCCCAATTCTAACCCCATGTGATATTCTTGAAATGGGCCCCAAACATAATCCCAACCCTAATGTTGGGCCTACATGTCATCATTTTCCTAACCCTAACCCTAACCCTGGGGTTATTCTTAAAACTAGCCCTGTTTGTAAATATAACCCTTGTCCCAGTTCTAACCCTGTATTTCATTCTTTAAATGGGCCCCAAACATCATCCCAACACTAATGTTGGGCCTACATGTCATCATTTTCCTAACCCTAACCCTAACCCTAACCCTAGGGTTATTCTTAAAACTAGCCCTGTTTGTAAACATAACCCTTGTCCCAGTTCTAACCCCAGTGTGTCATTCTTGAAATGGGCCCCAAACATAATCCCAACCCTAATGTTGGGCCTACATGTCATCATTTTCCTAACCCTAACCCTAATGAACAACCCTAACCCTAGGGTTATTCTTAAAACTAGCCCTGTTTGTAAACATAACCCTTGTCCCAGTTCTAACCCCGTGTGATGTTCTTGAAATGGGCCCCAAACATAATCCCAACCCTAATGTTGGGCCTACATGTCATCATTTTCCTAAACCTAACCCTAACACTAACCCTAATGAATAACCCTAACCCTAGGGTTATTCTTAAAACTAGCCCTGATTGTAAATATAACCCTTGTCCCAATTCTAACCCCATGTGTCATTCAAGAAATGGGCCCCAAACATAATCCCCAACCCTAATGTTGGGCCTACATGTCATCATTTTCCTAACCCTAACCCTAGGGTTATTTTTAAAACTAGCCCTATTTGTAAACATAATCCTTGTCCCAGTTCTAACCCTGTGTGTCATTCTTCAAATGGGCCCCAAACATAATCCCAACCCTAATGCTGGGCCTACATGTCATCATTTTCCTAATACTAACCCTAAAACTAACCCTAATGAACAACACTAACCCTAGGGTTATTCTTAAAACTAGACCTGTTTGTAAACATAACCCTTGTCCCAGTTCTAACTAGATGTGATGTTCTGGAAATGGGCCCCAAACATAATTCCAACCCTAATGTTGGGCCTACATGTCATCATTTTCCTAACCCTAAACCTAACCCTAACCCTAATGAACAACCCTAACCCTAGGGTTTTCCTTAAAACTAGCCCTGTTTGTGAACATAACCCTTGTCCCAGTTCTAACCCCGTGTGTCATTCATGAAATGGGCCCCAAATATAATCCCAACCCTAATGTTGGGCCTACATGTCATCATTTTCCTAACCCTAACCCTAACCCTAATGAACAACCCTAACCCTGGGGTTATTCTTAAAACTAGCCCTATTTGTAAACATAACCCTTGTCCCAGTTCTAACCCTGTGTGATGTTCTTTAAATGGGCCCCAAACATAATCCCAACCCTAATGCTGGGCTTAAATGTCATTTTCCTAACCCTAACCCTAATACTAATGAACAACCCTAAACCCAGGATTATTCGTAAAACTAGCCCTGATTGTAAACATAACCCTTGTCCCAGTTCTGACCCCATGTGTCATTCATGAAATGGACCCAAAACATAATCCCAAAAGTAATGTTGGGCCTACATGTCATCATTTTCCTAACCCAAACCCTAACCCTAATCCTAATCTAACCCTAATGCCCAAGCCTAATCCTAGGGTTATTCTTAAAACTAGCCCTGTTTTTAAACATAACCCTTGTCCCAGTTCTAACACCATGTGTCATTATTGAAACGGGCCGCAAATATAATCCCAACCCTAATGCTGGGCCTACATGTCATCGTTTTCCTAACCCTGACCCTAACCCTAACCGTAATGAACAACCCTAACCCTGCGGTTATTCTTGAAACTAGCCCTGTTTGTAAACATAACCCTTGTCCCAGTTCTAACACCATGTGCCATTCTTGAAACGGGCCCCAAATATAATCCCAACCCTAATGCTGGGCCTACATGTCATCATTTTCCTAACCCTAACCCTAACCCTAACCCTAATGAACAACCCTAACCCTGGGGTTATTCTTAAAACGAGCCCTGTTTGTAAACATAACCCTTGTCCCAGTTCTAACCCCGTGTGATGTTCTTGAAATGGGCCCCAAACATAATCCCAACCCTAATGTTGGGCCTACATGTCATCATTTTCCTAACCCTAACAATAACCCTAGGGTTATTCTTAAAACTAGCCCTGTTTGTAAACATAACCCTTGTCACAGTTCTAACCCTGTGTGTCATTCTTGAAATGGGCCCCAAACATAATCCCAACCCCAATGTTGGGCCTACTTGTCATCATTTTCCTAACCCTAACCCTAACCCTTATAAACATCCCTAACCCTGGGTTATTCTTAAAACTAGCCCTGTTTGTAAACATAATCCATGTCACAGTTCTGACCCCGTGTGATGGTCTTGAAATGGGCCCCAAACATAATCCCAACCCTAATGCTGGGCTTACATGTCATCATTTTCCTAATACTAATCCTAAAACTAACCCTAATGAACAACACTAACCCTAGGGTTATTCTTAAAACTAGCCCTGTTTGTAAACATAACCCTTGTCCCAGTTCTAACCAGATGTGATGTTCTTGAAATGGGCCCCAAACATAATCCCAACCCTAATGTTGGGCCTACATGTCATCATTTTCCTAACCGTAACCCTAACCCTAACCCTAGGGTTATTCTTAAAACTAGCCCTGTTTATAAACTTTACCCTTGTCCCAGTTCTAACCTAGTGTGTCATTCTTGAAATGGGCCCCAAACATAATCCCAACCCTAATGTTGGGCCTACATGTCATCATTTTCCTAACCCTAACCCTAACCCTAACCCTAATGAACAACCCTAACCCTGGGTTATTCTTAAAACTAGCCCTATTTGTAAACATAACCCTTGTCCCAGTTCTAACCCCGTGTGATGTTCTTGAAATGGGCCCCAAACATCATCCCAACCCTAATGTTGGGCCTACATGTCATCATTTTCCTAATCCTAACCCTAATGAACAACCCTAACCCTGGGTTATTCTTAAAACTAGCCCTATTTGTAAACATAACCCTTGTCACAGTTCTAACCCGTGTGATGTTCTTGAAATGGGCCCCAAACATAATCCCAACCCTAATGTTGGGCCTACATGTCATCATTTTCCTAACCCTAACCCTAACCCTAACACTAATGAACAACCCTAACCCTGAGTTATTCTTAAAACTAGCCCTATTTGTAAACATAACCCTTGTCCCAGTTCTAACCCCGTGTGATGTTCTTGAAATGGGCCCCAAACATAATCTCAACCCTAATGTTGGGCCTACATGTCATCATTTTCCTAACCCTAACCCTAACCCTAGGGTTATTCTTAAAACTAGCCCTGTTTGTAAACATAACCCTTGTCCAAGTTCAAACCCAGTGTGTCATTCTTGAAATGGGCCCCAAACATAATCCCAACCCTAATGCTGGGCCTACATGTCATCATTTTCCTAATCCTAACCCTAACCCTAACCCTTAGGTCATTCTTAAAACTAGCCCTGTTTGTAAACATAACCCTTGTCCCAGTTCTAACCCCATTTGATGTTCTTGAAATGGGCCCCAAACATTATCCCGACCCTAATGTTGGGCCTACATGTCATCATGTTCCTAACCCTAACCCTAACCCTAACCCTAATGAACAACCCTAACCCTGGGGTTATTCTTAAAACTAGCCCTGTTTGTAAACATAACCCTTGTCACAGTACTCACGCCCGTGTGATGTTCTTGAAATGGGCCCCAAACATAATCCCAACCCTAATGTTGGGCCTACATGTCATCATTTTCCTAACCCTAAACCTAACCCTAACCCTGATGAACAAACCTAACCCTAGGGTTATTCTTAAAACTAGCCCTGATTGTAAACATAACCCTTGTCCAGTTCTAACCCAGTGTGTCATTCTTGAAATGGGCCCCAAATATAATCCCAACCCTAATGTTGGGCCTACATGTCATCATTTTCCTAACCCTAACCCTAATGAACAACCCTAATGAACAACCCTAACCCTGGGTTATTCTTAAAACTAGCCCTGTTTGTAAACATAACCCTTGTCCCAGTTCTAACCCCAGTGTGATGTTCTTGAAATGGGCCCCAAACATAATCCCAACCCTAATGTTGGGCCTACATGTCATCATTTTCCTAATCCTAACCCTAACCCTAACCCTGATGAACAAACCTAACCCTAGGGTTATTCTTAAAACTAGCCCTGTTTGTAAACATAACCCTTGTCCAGTTCAAACCCAGTGTGTCATTCTTGAAATGGGCCCCAAACATAATCCCAACCCTAATGTTGGGCCTACATGTCATCATTTCCTAATCCTAACACTATCCCTAATGAACAACCCTAACCCTAGGGTTATTCTTAAAACTAGCCCTGTTTGTAAATATAACCCTTGTCACAGTTCTAACCCTGTGTCATTCTTGAAATGGGGCCCCAAATATAATCCCAACCCTAATGTTGGGCCTACATGTCATCATTTTCCTAACCCTAACCCTAACCCTAACCCTAATGAACAACCCTAACCCTAGGGTTTTTCTTAAAACTAGCCCTGTTTGTAAACATAACCCTTGTCCCAGTTCTAACCCTGTGTGATATTCTTGAAATGGGGCCCCAAACATAATCCCAACCCTAATTTTGGGCCTACATGTCATCATTTTCCTAACCCTAACCCTAACCCTAACCCTAATGAACAACCCTAACCCTGGGGTTATTCTTAAAACTAGCCCTGTGTTTAAACATAACCCTTGTCCCAGTTCTAACCCTGTGTGATGTTCTTGAAATGGGCCCCAAACATTATCCCAACCCTAATGTTGGGCCTACATGTCATCATGTTCCTAACCCTAACCCTAACCCTAACCCTAGGGTTATTCTTAAAACTAGCCCTGTTTGTAAACTTAACCCTTGTCACTGTTCTAACCCAGTGTGTCATTCTTGAAATGGGCCCCAAACATAATCCCAACCCTAATGTTGGGCCTACATGTCATTTTCCTAACCCTAACCCTAACCCTAATGAACAACCCTAACCCTAGGGTTATTCTTAAAACTAGCCCTATTTGTAAACATAACCCTTGTCCCAGTTCTAACCCCGTGTGATGTTCTTGAAATGGGCCCCAAACATAATCCCAACCCTAATGTTGGGCCTACATGTCATCATTTTCCTAACCCTAACCCTAACCCTAACCCTAGGGTTATTCTTAAAACTAGCCCTGTTTGTAAACATAACCCTTGTCCAAGTTCTAACCCAGTGTGTCATTCTTGAAATGGGCCCCAAACATAATCCCAACCCTAATGTTGGGCCTACATGTCATCATTTTCCTAATCCTAACCCTAACCCTAACCCTACGGGTTATTCTTAAAACTAGCCCTATTTGTAAACATAACCCTTGTCCCAGTTCTATCCCCATGTGATGTTCTTGAAATGGGCCCCAAACATAATCCCAACCCCAATGCTGGGCCTACATGTCATCATTTTCCTAACCCTAACCCTAACCCTAACCCTAATGAACAACCCTAACCCTGGGGTTATTCTTAAAACTAGCCCTGTTTGTAAATATAACCCTTGTCCCAGTTCTAACCCCGTGTGTCATTCTTGAAATGGGCCCCAAATATAATCCCAACCCTAATGTTGGGCCTACATGTCATCATTTTCCCAATCCTAACCCTAACCCTAATTAACAACACTAACCCTAGGGTTATTCTTAAAACTAGCCCTGTTTGTAAACATAACCCTTGTCCCAGTTCTAACCAGATGTGATGTTCTTGAAATGGGCCCCAAACATAATCCCAACCCTAATGTTGGGCCTACATGTCATCATTTTCCTAACCCTAACCCTAACCCTAACCCTAATGAACAACCCTAACCCTGGGTTATTCTTAAAACTAGCCCTATTTGTAAACATAACCCTTGTCCCAGTTCTAACCCCGTGTGATGTTCTTGAAATGGGCCCCAAACATAATCCCAACCCTAATGTTGGGCCTACATGTCATCATTTTC